>NC_134268.1:122707546-123010132 GCF_031893055.1 Leptodactylus fuscus
GGCAGATAGCCACAGGACTGCATGGCAAAGCAAGAGGATACATCATAGGAAGATTTACTAGTTACTAGGCCATAAGGGTAACAGGTAGATTGTGAAAAACTCAATTAACTGTGTTACCTCTAGTTATCACTGTGTTTGGACAAAGCCATGGAAGCTTTAACTGCCCTAGCTGCAAGTGTATTGAAAATGTCAAGTGAAAACTATGTGAACCTATAGCCTGGGTCATATAATGCAGATTTGGTGCCGTTTTTGCAGTCAAAACCAAGATTGTATAAAAATCAGCAAATTCCAATACAACAGTGAATAATCATTTCACATCTGTCTGACATAAAATCAACAAACTATTGTTAAATCAAATATGAATGAAATAACAAAATTCCATAAATATTAAACAAAATTGAATCGTGGATCATGTCCATTTCTATAATAAAGCAGAAACCTGTTTGAGATATCCTGCTCTAAGTAGAGCACATTTAGTATTCTTACCATGCCTGACTCGCTGTGTCTCATACAGTTGGATAAGTTTCAGAATCCAAGGAGGATGATGGATAAGCCCAGCTTCTTCTGTCTGCTTCTGAATGGCGGCTTCCAGTTCTGGATATCCAGCTTTATCCAGAGTTATTCCAGGAAACAAGTCATTAATCAGGCTCATGAACAAAGGTTCATCTTCATCCACCTAGAAATAATATTGGTCTATTTAACATATAGCTAAAAAAAAGATGCATTAATATAAAGCAGTAACGCTAATGTGTTACAACTAACCCAAATGAGAATATTATATGTATTTTATGATTATACTCAAAAAATAGGCCACTACTGCCTTTGCTCCAGACCCCTGCATTTACACTGGGCTGAAAACGCACTCACTTTTATGATATGGAATAGCATCTCTTGTCCTCATATGGAAACTCAATGGGGTCTGCGCTTTCCCTGGACAGTCTGCTGGCAAGTCAGCAAAATAAACAACTGTCCTGGCTGAAATATGATTAATTGTGATATTTTTTTTCTCCTCCAAAGATCCATTTTTGAATGTATAAATGTTAAAGAGATTCTCATTCAAACCCCATTTTTAAGACTAACATGTAGGAATAGCCTTAAAAAAGGCTATTCTTCTCCTACCTTTAGAAGAGCCGACTATGTATGTCAGCGGCCATTTTCTTGTGGCCACTTACAAGACAATGGCCACAAGCAGCCACAAGAAAATGGCCACAGACAATGGCCACATGTAATTGGTCACAAGAAAATGGCTGCTGACATGCGCAGTCGGCTCTGCCCGATGGCACAGCTGACTGCACATGTGTGACATTTAAATCAAAAAGAGTTTTCTTGCAGCACTGGGGATGCCCCAGTGCTGTTTGAGCGCAGGGGTCTGCCCCCAGTGCTGCATCTGCATGGGACCGCCCTCAGTGCTGTGAGAAAACTCATTTGCATACTGAAGTAAACCGGGATATCTACCGAATGGCGGTGCGAAGAAGACTTCTAAAGGTAGGAGAAGAAGAGCCTTCCTTAAAGTTGTTCGAATGGATTTGAATGATAGAATTCCATTAAGGTATCTTGTATCACCAGGATAGTTATTCCCCTGACATTAGGGTATCTCACAGTCCCTTCATGCTGGCAACTGTTATGTATTTCTCTCAGTATCTAATTCTAGGATACAATCTATTTAATAATGAAGATTTGTATAGGTGACCAGATTATGCTATATAAATGTATTTCAAAGGTTTTGTACCTTTGCCATATATACATTGTTATATTGAATTTCAATACATTGATAAGTCTTTTTGACTGGTTATTTTCTGATTTTGTTGATTATGATACGTGGCATGATACTTTGCAGTTTATGTTCTCCATTGCCTATTCTTCAAATTGAATTATACATAAACTAAAACAATAGTGAATGTAGGACAAACAATAATCAATAAGCAACAACCTGTGCAGCAATAGAAAAAAAGCTGTCAGTCATTGGTGAGAGGGCAGGGGTGGAGGGGGAAAAGCCCCAGCTCACGAATACCAGGGACACCTGGCTCACAACATGATCATTTCACAACTGTTCATTTCACAACAAGCTGTTTACAGACAACAGATACAATGCTGATATCAGCACGCCTGTCACTACCTTACATCATTCCTCTCTAAGGAGACATATTCCTTTATACTGTGAATATAAATCTTTAAAATATTAAATTCCATTTTTTAAAAACTTGATATACTAAAATAATGCACATGAAAAAGTCATAATAATCTGGACATCTGTTTTCAGATTCAGGTGCACTGGGCATGTGCCCAATAAAAGTAATAATTCAAGGACAAGTACGTGGCCATGGGTCAGCTTAATCTGCATTACTGGGAAGAGAAGTACACTTATATCAAAATATGGGAAGGGAAACTTTAGCACCTATACTCAGGAGAATTCTGATGTATATTGGAGGATGGGGCCAGCACTTTGATCAGAAATATTCCCTAGCGCAGAACTTGCAGCATAGAACTAATATATATATATATATATATATATATATATATATATATATATATATATATATATATATATATCTTAATAGAGAAAACCACAGCTCTTATTACATGACCTATATTAAGGCAATGAACATGAGGACAAGGTACCCTATAGACCTAGATGAAAATTATACCTTGGTTAAAAAAATGATTACCAAGTTATTCTCCTGCCACAGAGCAACAGATTCTATAACAGAGAAACAGTACTGAAACTGTATAGTGATATTTTACATTATATGTCAAGAATATATGTAATATTTGATATCTTCTTCTCAAATCACAACATGTAAGAAAGGACAGGAAGAACAGCATAATACAGAAATAGTGTAGGAATAAGATAATATATTGTCAGATCAAATGTGGTTTCCCTGCAAATCTGTCACTTGCCATGTCAACACAATGTCGAATGGCTGGTTTCACAATCTATAAGTAACTATAAGTCAACCTAAGGTAACATACCAGCTTTGACAGGTTCATGTCACGCAGAACTCTCATTACAACAGTCTTCTCTGGCTCTTCAGGGTTGGATCTTTTCACTGCCCCCAGAGTTCGAAGGACAGAGAGAATATTCCTCAATCCAAAGTCATAATGAACCTAAAGGAATAGAAATTGGATAAAATAATGTAATACAAAGTATATAAATATACATATACACACACTTAAATATGTTTACTTATTGCTACATGTGCATATCTTTAAATACTGGAACATTTTTTTCCTCTAATGGGAATCATTGCAATAATTTGCCGCAAGTGACAAGAACATAGTGATCTTACAATTTACAATCTATCGTAGTTATACTTGTCACAGCAACGCACTTCTAACTTTCATGTCAACAAATATAATAAGTAGAGGAAGAATTTGATTTAGATGGCTGCATTTGAAATGAATTGCTCAGTTATATGAATATTAGCATATACGAGATATATGCAGTTCTGTATTCAGTACATCTTACTAATGTCTATGCTGTATGTATGAGACTGGTGTATTGTTGTATAGGATAAAATCATTTGTTACCATCTACAAGTAAGTATTGTAGATTAAGCTAGTCTCAAACTTCCTATTTTTCCATATTGCTGAACCTACCTGCTTAGATAACTGTTCCTCACACAATTTGTAGAGGGTATAGAATTTACGGCTGAGGATTTGATTGTCTCGAAAACCAGCACTGGCAAGTTTTACCCTCATAATAATAGCACGATCTGGTACCATCATGGCCACTGTACGAAACTGAACTTTTAGATTTTCAGGGAGCTCTTGACGTCCTGCATATCCTGGATTCTTTAGGAAGGAAAAGTAATAGTTACAAGCAATAACACGTTTCCATATAGTGAGAGATGTCAAGTCATTTACAATAAGAATGTGTTCAAGGTGTCTCCACTAGGTATCTAAGTAAAGGCCTTGTCATATGAGAGAGCAAAAGAATACAAGTACTAATTGTGCCTGTCAGTGTGCTATACATTAAGGGAACAATAAGAATTTAGCTTTGTAACATAATGACAATGCATCTTCTCCCTGCTTTTTACTTGATATTAAATCAACTGACACCAGGAAATGGCAGAGAATAAATCTACCAACCCTTAGCTCTTTTCTATGTTGATTCCTGCTAACAAATAACAACCTATTGTGTAAGTTGCTGTCTACATGATGTTCAAGGTTATCTGGTTTTCCTATGAGGATTTCACATTTCAGTTTGTAGCCACATATGGCATTTACATTCACATTCTCATCGTTATGACTGGCACTTGTTCTCACTTTAGCAATACTATCTCAAGGTGCACCAGGTGGAGTGAAAGATGCTGATAGACTTACAATAGCTGAAGGTAGTTACATACAGTAACAAAAGTGATTCAAGGAAAGCACCATCTCTGTACATAGTTTTTAGTGGAAAGTGGTGGTCAGCTAGTTAACTAGTCAATCTTCATCTGCTACATTATTTAGTCAGAGATAACTCTTTTTCCCAGTCACTATCTTCTGTGGCAACCACACATATGTTTGCACAGCAATCCCTAGAGAGGGCCGTGTATCAATTTGTATCTATTCGCTATTCAGCACCATAATTATTGGAAACAACCGTGATACATTTGTTGATACAACTTTATACAAATAGGAGATTTTAAATTTGCATGTTGTCTGGAGATAAACATACCATGGTTAAAAATATTCCAAATTCTCGATCCATGTCCACTACATCTCCATCTGTAAATATGAATTGGTTTTTCTTGTTTTTCTTACATTGTAAAACTATGTAAATTTGTTGTGCAGCCACTGATAGAACAGGCAGCTCAATGCGATTGAATTCATCAAAACATCCCCAAGCTCCAGACTGTGCCAAACCTGTGCCAAACACAAATCATATAGAGCATTTATATATATATATAGTAAAAAAAAAAAAAAAAAACTAAAATGGATGCTTTCCTGAAATGTAGAAAACAAGTTAGAGAAAACTTGATGGTATGACAGATACCCCTGGAAGTGCAATATGAACACTTCTCAACATAAATTTATTCTAATTCAGTTTAGTGCATTACATTGTATAGCAGACTCTGCAGTGAATTTCTATTCATACCTTTGCCACAACATGCTTTCAGTACTTGCAATTGCCCAAACCAGGGGCAGCATTAAAGGGGTTGTCCCATTTCAAGGATTCTAGCTATACTGGTAGCTTATGTAAATTGAAGACCAAGGTATCCCTGCCCTGCCTTGATCCCCTCCTCCAGCTCTGCCCACTTTTCTCAAGCAAAAATGTACTGTACCAAGTGGCACCATTTTTACGACAGTATGACAACCTGCAATGTAAATTTCTAATAAAGAGTATTCTACTGGACAGTGACATTTGTGACGTCCATAAAGTCTTTACTACATCCCTACATGCCAAAAATTAAGATATTTTCTACTGAGAATTGGAAGTTCCAATTACAATCCTACACATTTTTCCTGCTTTTCCTTGATATTAGTCCATGTACGTTTAGACAAAGCAATTTCTTAGTAGTATCAAGTACATTAATTCCATGTGCTGTGTGACAAATCTTATCGCCATCACATTTAACAACCAAGATTTTGTCTGTATAAGAGAGAGTAGAATACAAGGTGTGTATTGTGCAGAGTTCTCTTGGGGTTTACTTTTTCATGATAATATGACCTTGGACCATTCTCTGCTTTTTCTTATAATATGGAAATGCTTTTCCATTCAGTTCTTCACTTAAGCTCTTAAATACTTCCATCAAGACATATTCTACTTTTCTTACATTAAGAATCAGAAAGCAACAAATTAACAAATGATTGCAGATATTAGTTAACCCTTGTGATACCAGAGGAGACCTGCTCTATACTACCAGCTTACAGTTCAATTATTGCTGAAATTTTACATACATTAAGACTTCGAGAATACAAGAAATGCCACCTGAATTAGCCATTACAATTACTTAACTGTTCTGCTCGCTAATCACTTCCAATATATCCGCACAGCATCGAGAACAATCTACTGAGCGCACATCTGAATATTATACTCACTACTTAAATGGGACGCTAGCCACTGAATTATTTATCAGTATTACAGTCACTTATACTGAAGGCTGGAATATACTGTGTATACTCTGCAGAGGTTTCTAAGTAAAGACCTGATCAGCAGTTAAAGTAGAAATACACCCTAGGTTTGGAAGGTAAGATTAACTTATCTTTAACAGTAAAATATTAAGCCTCAATGTTACTAATGACCTTGGACTGGTGCTGTCATAACCCTACCAAACAGTGAGTAACAACTGAATATTTTTCATCTCAACCCCCCTCCATGCAGCTCCATCGGCGGATACCCCTCTTCCCTCACATCTGCGATCTCATGGCACAGTAGCTCTATCATGTAAGTTGTATGGAAGGGAAGAAATTTCTCCCTCTTCACTTGTACCCTTTTTTTGGTAACTACTCGTTTCCAATGTGTTTATTCCCCAGGCCCCTTCAGGCTGTGGAGCAAGACTGAGAAATATAACGTGCTGCATTTTAGACATCATAGTCATTGGCTTTCCTAAATTGCTAAACATCTGGTGAACAGGTCCCTCTCACACAAATCCCTCAAGAGTCTGCATGTGCCTGCTCAGGCCGATTTACTACTCCTTATAAGACTTCTACCTACTGTTCATGGCCTTACCCCACTGGATTACAAACCCTCATCCCCTCAAGTGGGAACATGATCTGAATCTCACCTTCTCGTGGTTCCATTGTGATAGACTTTTGAAATAGGTACATAAGACTTTAGTGGCTGGCAAGTATCAGAAAGCAGGTTATAAGTTGCTGGCCAGATGGCACCACTTTTCTTCTAAGCTGCAAAAAAACGTTTCATCTTGGCTTCATTTTTGTGCTGGCTTTGTGGCTCTGTGGATTTTGGTATTAAAAGAGACTGAGCAATATTTAGGAAAGTATAGAGCATGCACTCTCCAAAATATTCTCCTTGCAATTTCCTAACTCTACTACCTTTTATATATTTTAGCACTTGGATATCCCAATATAGACCTAACAGCGCAGCCGGTTCGTGCCCTAGACAAAGATGTATGTAATATCTATATAAGTTTCTGCCAACACCATTTTCAGCAGACACTAGCGTATATTTGTATGCATGCTTTATATTTAAAAATATAAAGAATTTAAAAAAAAATAGAAAGATTGTTTAAAACAGCATGTGGCAATGATATGGCAAAGGATGGCACCACTGAGGCTCCACTTAAAAGGGTTGTGTAGTTTAGAACACCTATTTTCACATATCCTATCTGAGAAATCTAAGTGGGCAAAGGTTACATAGAGTTTCTCTTGCTATGGAGGAATTGGTTTGTTTTGTATTATGCAGACATGCCACTGATTTGAACAGGCACCATATAATGCTTAAAGGGGTTTTCCCATCTCCCTGTCTCAGCAGCTTTGCCTGCTATCTCTTCTTCTTACTTCCTGTATTCTTCAGAAAGCTACTAGAAATCTAATATAAATGCAGATCAAATAATAAGTGCAATAAATGTATTACATATTACACAGGTTTGTATAGAACACTTACCATGCTTCTACAGAGAACGGACTCAGTGGTATATTTGTGTTTTCAAACAGAAATGGATGTGTAAGTGAAAAATTACAAAAACTTCACTTTATCACTAAAGCAATACCTCAAATGTGGTCCTAATCCGCTGTATGGGAACATGGGGGAAAGGCGTGGAATGGGAAGAGCGCTATTTGGCTTTCAGAGGACAAATTTTGCTGGAATAGTTTTCAGGTGTCATGTCACATTTGCAGAGCCCGTAAATTAACAGTATAATGGAAACCCCTCAAAAGTGAGCCCATTTTAGAAACAACACCCCTCAAGGGATTTCTAAAGAGGTATTATCCTTTTGATCCCAAGAAAGCATAAAATAAAATTAATGTACAAAGTGGAAATTGAAATTTTTAAAGAAATATGCCATTTCAGTGCCAATACATTGCGCCCACTTTGCATCATGCACTCATAAAACTATTAAGTGGGCTATCCTGACTACAAAAACACTGTATATGTGGGCATAAACTGCTGTTTGGGAACACAGGGCTCAAAAGGGAAGCAGCACTGTGCTTTTTAGCTTTTGGAATATAGAGTTAAAGGGACTTTCTGGACGCCATGTTGTTTTTAGAGGACTGGAGGTGCAAGTAATTTAGAATTCCCCAAGAAGTGACCACTTTTTGTAGAAGCAATTTTAGGGTCTCTGTAAATGTGACTTGGCATCCAAAAAACAAAACAAAACAAAAAAACAACTATCTAAATCTGCGATCCAAAAGCCAAATAGCGTGCTTTTACATCTGCACCCCGTTGTGTGCCCACATACATGATACTGTTGTACCCAGGATAATGTACTTAATGTCATATGTAGGTATAAATTGTTGTTTGTGCACACAGCCGGACACAGAAGGGAAGGAGCGCTATTTGGTTTTTGGATGTCAAGACACTTTTGCAGAGCCCCTGAATTGCTAGTAAAATGAGTCTGCAGACTTATAACCCCGATTTGGAAACTACATCTCTCATGGGATTTATCAAGTCATGTAACAAGCATTTTTAACCCTTAAGTGTTGCATTCATTTTGATTCCAGAAATGAATGTGCAACTTTAAATTCCTTCAGGGATGTAGTTTCCACATGATCTGCTGCCCTCTGGTTTTTATGTGTGTTTGTCAGATGTTTTTATCACATACAGAAATATACTTGCAATCATATTATGAGTAACAAAAGCTTATATTGACAGTTAGAATGAGTTACTGCAGCAAGTCAATATTTGCAGTGTTGACCCTTCTTCTTTAGGACCTCTGCAATTCTCCCTGGCATGCTCTCAATCAACTTCTGGACCAAATCCTGACTGATAGCAGTCCATTCTTGCACAATCAATGCTTGCATTTTGTCATAATTTGTAGGTTTTTATTTGTCCAACTGTCTCTTGATGATTGACCACAAGTTCTCAATGGGATTAAGATCTGGGGAGTTTCCAGGCCATGGACCCAAAATCTTTCTGTTTTGTTCCCTGAGCCATTTAGTTATCACCTTTGCTTTATGGCAAGGTGCTCCATCATGCTGGAAAAGGCATTGTTGATCGCCAAACTTCTCTTGGACGGTTGGGAGAAGTTGATCTTGGAGGACATTCTGGTACCATTCTTTATTCATGGCTGTGTTTTTAGGCAAGACTGTGAGAGAGCCGATTCCCTTGGCTGAGAAGCAACCCCACACATGACTGGTTTCAGGATGCTTTACAGTTGGCATGAGACAAGACTGGTGGTAGCACTCACCTCGTCTTCTCTGAATAAGCTGTTTTCCAGATGTCCCAAACAATCGAAAAGGGGATTCATCAGAGAAAATGACTTTACCCCAGTCCTCAGCAGTCCACTCCCTGTACCTTTTGCAGAATATCAGTCTGTCCCTGATGTTTTTTCTGGAGAGAAGTGGTTCTTTGCTGCCCTCCTTGAGACCAGGCCTTGCTCCAAGAGTCTCCGCCTCACAGTGCGTGCAGATGCACTCACACCTGCCTGCTGCCATTCCTGAGCAAGCTCTGCACTGCTGGTAGCCCGATCCCGCAGCTGAAACACTTTTAAGAGATGGTCCTGGCACTTGCTGGTCTTTCTTGGGTGCCCTGGAGCCTTTTTGCCAACAATGGAACCTCTCTCCTTGAAGTTCTTGATGATGCGATAGATTGTTGACTGAGGTGCAATGTTTCTAGCTGCGAAACTCTTCCCTGTTAGGCCATTTTTGTGCAGTGCAATGATGACTGCACATGTTTCTTTAGAGATAACCATGGTTAACAGAAGAGAAACAATGATGCCAAGCACCAGCCTCCTTTTAAAGTGTCCAGTGGTGTCATTCTTACTTAATCATGATAGATTGATCTCAAGCCCTGTCCTCATCAACACCCACACCTTTGTTAATGGAGCAATCACTGAAACAATGTTAGTTGGTCCTTTTAAGGCAGGGCTGCAATGATGTTGAAATGTGTTTTGGGGGATAAAGTTCATTTTCTAGGCAAATATTGACTTTGCAAGTAATTACTGTTAAGCTGATCACTCTTTATAACATTCTGGATTATATGCAAATTGCCATTAGAAAAACTGAAGCAGTAGACTTTGTAAAAATTTATATTTGTATCATTCTCAAAACTTTTGGCCATGACTGTATATATATCAAGCACCAGAATCTAGGCCACACTCCTCTTCCTCCCTACTTGTAACATATCACAATCTAATTGGTACCATTAGTAGGCATATTTGGGTAACTGACACTATTCATACATGCCAGGTTTTCTATATCATGAGCTAGACCCAACAAATGGCTGGATGGCGCATCTACAGTGTTGTCTGAAATCATATTACCTCTGTCAGAGCAACCTCAATTAAAAATGGATTTGCAGTCTAACAAAAAACCTTCAGAGAATACGTACATTCCTGATGGGAAATAAAAGGTCTTAAGATCTCAATTAGCATTGAGAACAAAATAGTTCCACAGATCCTGAGAAATCCTATTCTACCCACAGAAGCAAGCTTGACTAAATGGGAAGCTCCCTTAGGTCCCCTCCTTCTTTGACTTTGGTTAAATTGTCAGCTTCTCTCAAAGATCATATTCGTAAGGTGAAAACCTTTTCAACCGATCCAGAAATTGAGCGAAAAGAAAAGGGACTGTATATCAATGTAGAGCAATTTATATTTCTCACCAACATTTTCAATTCCAGCGCAACCTGGAACAAAGTGTATAACAATACTGTGCAACAACTTTCGACATTGACACGTCTGACACTGATAGGGTGCATTCAGACTACGTAACGCCGGGCGTGTATGAGAGCCGTACACGCCGGCATTACGGCAGACTGCCGAACACTTCCCATTCACTTCAATGGGAGCGCTCGTAAACGCCGCTGTTACGAGCGCTCCCATTGAAGTGAATGGGAAGTGTTCGGCAGTCTGCCGTAATGCCGGCGTGTACGGCTCTCATACACGCCCGGCGTTACGTAGTCTGAATGCACCCATAGATTGAACATAAGTACATTCAGGTCTAACAGAGGAAGTGAGAACAGTAGATCTAAGAGCAGGGGTGGTCGTTATTCAAGACAGGACAGATAACAAGCTGCACCAAAATAAGCCATTTTTTAACCCAGGGCCCACCTATTACACATTATCTTCTCAAGAGTCGTAACAATCAGCAGAATGTGGAGGATACATGATTACATCAATATCTGATGGGGGATATGGGTGACCATTCTTTTGTGACTAGTGAGGGGGAGTCTAGTAATATTGCGGATGATGAATTACAAGTCATTAATTTATCAAGCTCCCTGACTACTTGTAAAAAAGAGATTCTGTCTAAAGATTTGTTATTTGTACCAATGACGAGATATAATGAGTTTACTTGGATTACATGAAAATAGTGAGAGAAATTCATGATGTTATCAGACAAAAAGAAATGTCAGGAGTTGGGGATTGATGGAGAGGATCACCCTAAACTGAACCTCTTACAAGAGTTATGGGAAGAGGTACAAAGGGCGAGTATTTCTTTTATGAGCTTCCATTCTAAGAGCCACAACCCCCCTCCCCTATTTTACTGAATATTTAGACATATTTGAAGAAATGGTCACCCATATTCATAATTTTTTTCACAATTGATTTCCATCCTAATGGTCAGAGGTTTCCGTGCACCCCGCGTCATATGATACCATCTGAACAACGGTCAAGGTAGAGCGATTTCCGTTTTTTGTATACCCATATTCATACCCCAATCTGTGGATAGATCTAGGAGAAGTAGAAGTAACACCAGTAAAGCTAAAATGGTTATATATGACTTCCTGATCACTTTTTATTCCACATTTTGTGACATGAGATGGCAAGAAATCAGTTACTTCTGGTGTTATTTTGTTTTTTGTTTGGTTTGGTTTTCTAGCAACATTAACCATGCAGGTTAAATAATAGTTTAGTTTTATTGTAGGGCTTGTTATGGACCAAATGTGTGCAGTTTAATTGATGGGAAACTTATAGGCATTTTATGGAGATTTATTTTTATTTTTTTACTTTTTTTGGTCCCAATAGGGGCAATGAACCCCTACTATACACTACTATACTAGTATACACTATATATATATATGTACACTATATATCGGGTTACTAGGCCAACCCCTTAGATGGTCATGATTGATCGCTGCATCTAAGGAGCTTACAACCGCGATTAGAGCTCAGCCCTAGTCACAGATATTACAGGAGGTGTCAGCTGTTTCTTACAGTTGAGACCCACTCTTTATGTCATCCGCTCAGCTTCTGAGCAGTTGACATTACTATAATATAATAATGTATCGGTGTACTAAAGCGCATATTTTTATTTTGTGCTATTATGTCATGGTGCGGAAGGGGTTAAAGAGACATAAATCAGAAAAAAAAAAATATAGTGTGAGTACATGACTCGTAACACTATTTCTGGACATTATATGACTTGTATTCTGCGTTATTTAGTACCTTTTTTTCCTCATCCATCTGTAGTTTGCATTCTACTCTGAGCCGGTGGGTGAACATTAGCTACCATAAACAGTTTATAGTAAGTAGAGCAGAATCTGCTCTATAACTCTTTCTTTTACTCAGAAACAGCCCCAAGAACTATATATAGGAGGAGAAACGGCCTGCACAATTTTCAGAGTGACAGCCTGATAAGAGCAGAAAGAAAAGATATTACAAATTTTTTTACAATTAATTTAAATTTGCTGTGGTGTCACTACACTTAAACTGAATATTGCAACAAACTATTTAATATCAAGGGGCCCTAACGTGTATATTTTCTGAAGGAAACAACATCTAAAAGAACCACAACTCTGTAACAGAGTACTCCATCCATTCTGAGCAAATATACAAAGAAATCCTCATGCTAATGGAAATTTCCCTTTTAAGAAAGTATTATCTATAGGTTGCTCACAATTTAAAGGGGTTGTCCAGGATAACTATAAAACCCTTCACTAATTTAAACACCCTCCCTCCTCCTACTTTCTAAATTACATTATTAATCAAAAATGTATATGTACCCATATCACTGGGGCGGTCATGTGACTTTCCCAGGGGCATTTTCTGATTATCAGGTGACGATCCGTATCCCTGTAAGGGGCTTATGGAATAATTGTGTCATTTGTCTGATCTTCTCCTGCCATCTACTGCCGAAAGACTAAATTGCAGGGCAAAGCTATTCACAAAAGAACTCCCCTACAGCTCAGAGAAAAATGGTATATTCCAGGGAGGAAAAGCGTGTGAATACAGGAAGCTGCAGGCAGAAGGAGACACATGTCATGCTAAGAGGACCTGCTGCAGGTTGCTGTGCCCAGTAAGGACTTTCCTTTGATAAACAAAGGCCCTGAGAGACTTCACTATTCCTGCCTTGCTTGTAAACAGAGGTATGTTGGAGTGTGAGTAGAGTGAGGGGCCATACAGCTCGGTCAAGCTTTAAAGCAGCTTTGTGTGCTGTAAGACAAAGCGGGCCTCTGCCTGGAAGATAAAACAGGCCCCTGCCTGGAAGATAAAGCAGGCCCCTGCCTGGAAAATTGATACGGTGCATCGTGTTACTGACTTACTTTAAGAGAGGCCTCTCTTAGTCAATTCATGCAGACTCTAACTAAGGACACTAGAGGGGTAACTACCACAATTTGTTGTGCGTACTGTCATACTGAAGTTATACATTTTGCTGACGCTAGGTTCACACCTGCGTTCAGGGTCTCCATTCTATGGTTTCCGTCTTCTGCATGCCAGAAGATGGAAACCATAGACCGGGTGCGGCGGTGAGCGTTTTAGGCTGTCTGCCACAAAACCTGTTTTTTTAATCCGGACACAGAGTACTGCATGTCCGACTCTGTGTCCGGATTATAAAACCCGGTTTCGCGGCGGAGAGCCTAAAACGCTCATTGCCGCTCACGGCCAGACAGCTTTCTCACCCATTCAAATGAATGGGTGAGAAAGCCTTCTGCAGGTTTCCGTCTCCTGCCTCTGTTTTAGGCAGGAAACGGAAACCTGAAGTACGGAGTGCCGGCGCAGATGTGAACAAGCTCTTAGTTACTGTATACTTATTTCTTAGCTGCTCTCCTGTTCTCATTCCGTTCCCCTCCTTTCTTTATTAAACTGTTTAATATCGTTGTTCCATGGCTCCGTGCAGTTACTGCGTATATCAACTGCTCCCCATTACATCCCCATATTCAGAAACAGATTGTCACTACTACTCCCCCCCATCCACTCCCTCATACTTACCTATCTTCTTCCTGTTCAGGCTTCCTTCTCTGGGGAATGGCTCCTCCTCCTTCCTTGACATTGGCACACACATGCACAACAAAGCCAGAGTCCTAGCTTAGCACTAAAGCCAACACTACATTTCTATTGTGCAAGCTGGGAGCCTGTTCAATGAAGATTTATTGAAGGCCTATGACACAGTGCTATGCATTCGCCACAAAAGGAAGACAGGAAGTAGTATAATAGGGTACAGGGGTGAGCTGGGTTGGGAAGGGCGAGCAGTGGGAGGAATAGCTAGGGAGATGAAGGGAGTGTGAAAGGGGGGGGATGAGAGGGAGATAGTGTGAGAGCCTACAACTACCAGAATGCATTGCATCAGCTAAGGCAGCAGGAAGCTACACCAAGTAAACAAATGCAGAAGATGATAGGGCACTCCCAGAGAATCCTATAAATCACTCACAACACTTCTAAAGTTATATAGGTGCACTTATTAACTCATTAATAGCACTATCAGACCTTTATAAAAAAAAAAAAAAAATTGCCCGGAAAACCCCTTTAAGTCCTACAGAAAACATTCACTCTCATGTGTTGGACTATTTAGGATATTATTTTAAGAATGCTCACGTGAATTATGACGTTTGTACAACAGTTTATGTCTTGGCTATTGTGTAATTTTCCTGCCTTGCATGTTTATTCATTGCATAGTAGGTACCGCATTTGCAATCAAAAAGTCTATTAAAATAAGTCAATTTGCTTATTTTTATGCACATTTCTTTTTATTTGCCTGGGGGAAATTACTTTCTTTTAACAAATACAAAACTATATCCCAAGAAGTGCCACAAAGAAAAAATATTCTGAAAGTAAAGGCTGGACATGTTCCCTCTGCTGGCGTCCATTCCCATTATTGGGGAAGAAAGATTGAGGACTGAGGCACTTGTCTGACTATATCCAGAATCCTTCACATTTAAGCCCTTTTAAGCCTTGGATTTGATGACTCAGCTAGCTTGATACCTGACCTACTGTAAGTGCCTGCTAACTACACTTGACTATATAAAGCAAAGCCTAACAATGTTTTATGGCCATAATGATATGATCTGGGTGACAATGCTGAAAAGGCAGCACAGAGTACTCTATGAAAAGAATCTGTTCTGATTTATTATATCAAGGTAAACCTTTTATACCCAGAAAGTATGTTTACGTTCTTGCTGTAATTTTTTGATAAATAGTGGCAACTTAGAATTCTACATAAGAAAACTAAAATATCTCATGTAAAGTCTGTATACTGTGTGTATACACCTACCACCAAATTTGTTAACATAGCTTTTATAATAGAGAACAGACGCACAAAACTTAATAATTATCTTTCATTTAGCAATGTAAATGTATTCAAATTAAATGCACCATTAGTTTATATATTTGGCAAAAAAATCCCTTTTAATTTACATAATTAAATCATTTTAACCTATCTGACTATAAAGTTATTAAAATGATCTGTTCTGTACTGCCATCTACTGGTGACAACATGGTTCAAGCTACATTCAAGTTCAATGTGCATTTAGCAACTAAAAGTGTCCACAGTGTTCTCCAATTGTGAGTATTAGTACATCGATCACTTGCACCGACAGGGAAACCAATGCCATTACAGATGGGGTAAAGATGATGTAGGTCCTTCATAAGTGTAATAATAGCAGAATAGGTCATTTGTGGGGCAGCTTTTTGTCTAGCAGTAAGTTTGTGTAAAAATGTGATATACAACCAATACAACATGGTGACTGTCAATAACAGGTCATCTGCTGCCTACATATAGTATACTTAACATCTGTATAGGATGAAAATGTACATATACCTTTATAGATACGGCCCAGACCTCTGTAGTCCATTTGGTCAGAGCAGTTGAAAACCACCACATACTTCCCAAGACACTTGCCCATGTCTTTGGTAGTTTCAGTCTTTCCAGTGCCAGCTGGTCCTGCTGGGGCACCACCCATGCTCATCCCCAGAGCTTGAGACAGGGTAATGTAGCATCTGTAGAGATGAAAAAACAAAGAGTACATATAAAGGAAAATGACTTCAATGAAAACCAGAATCTAAAATGCATGTCCACTTTTCACATAGCTGTGCCACCTTTCCCACACATCCTCAACTAGAAAGGTTGAAAAAGTTCCCATAACACTTAAGAAATCTGGCACAAGGCATGCACAACAGTTTTCTACCTCAAATCCTCTATGTTGTATTCAATTATGTATATGTCAAGAATACTTTACCTGTCAGTGAGGGGTGTGATGACCAGTCTGTCTGTGCAGCCCAAGTATTCATTGCAATAGCTGAATTCAACATCAGTAATCTGGATGATACATTTGTCTATATCTTCAATGAAATAAAATCTAGATTGTTTTTGCCATTCAAAGTCTGAAGCAGATCTAATGTTCATGCGGACCTAGAAAAAAAAGAAAAAAAAAATGAATTTCACCATTACATTAAATGATGTATTTATGTCTTTCAGCCCCACTTTGCAGAAACGCTGTTTTTTCATTGCAGCTTTTGCTGCGTTTTTTTTGTTTTTTTTTTTTTTTGCTAAAGCCAAGAGTGCATTTAACAGAAGGGAGAAGTACAAGTATTTCCTACAGGGCCGGCGTCAGCGCACGGCATAGTCGGGCAAGTGCCGGGGCCCACAGAGCCTCTGGGGGCCCCCCGGCACTTGCCTGTCCCGATTTCAGCTCATCAGCGTCCGACGGATGCCGATGAGCTGAATACATAGGCGATTAAAGCAGGAGCTGTGAGCTCAGCTCCTGCTTTAAAGCTGCGGCCCAGCTTGCGTGTGTAGGCGCGATGACGTCATCACATCGCGTCTACACACGCAAGCCCGGCCGCAGCTTTAAAGCCGGAGCTGAGCTCACAGCTCCTGCTTTAATCGCCTATGTGAATGGAGTGAGAGCAGAGAGAGGAGCGTCGGGGGAGCGATGGAAGGTGAGTGTAAGTGTTTGTTTTGTTTTAAATATTAAGGTGGAACATAATGTAGGGGGCCCATGAAACTGGGGGGGCAAAGGAAGGGGGGGGGGGAACGGCATGACACTGGGGAAGATGAAGGGGGTGGGGAGAGAACAGCATGAAACTGGGGACAGAGATGGAGGGGGCCCAATGAAACGGGGGGGGGGCAAATGAAGGGGAGGGGGAGGAACGGCATGACACTGGGGCAGAGACGGGGGACATGAAACTGTGGGCAGATGAAGGGGGGAGAACGTGATGAAACTGGGGACAGAGATGGAGGGGGGGATATGAAACTGGGGGCAGAGGAAGGGTGTATATGAAACTGGGGGAGAGATGGAGGGGGGGCATATAATTTACGGGTGACTGTAGGAGGATTATACTGTGTTGGGAGCACATGATAAATGAATGAGAATGGGCGGAGTCAACATAAAAGTGGGTGGAGCCAGATTTGCCGCAGCGCACAGAGCGCACCGCACATTTTGCCCCTCTTTCTACTCTTTAAAAATTGGGAGGTATGGCGTTGGTGACGCCACACTCCTGCGTGACGTCACTCGCTTCATCGCTTCAGTGTCTCGACTCCACCGCCTACTTTACAAGGGGGCCCACTGAGGCTCTGTCGCCCAAGGGCCCATAAAAACCTGGAGCCGGCCCTGATTTCCTATAGATTTTCTTTTCAAGCCAATTTTGACTTTGGCTCAAAAAACTACAAGAGAATTGGCAACAAAAAAAAGCTGCTTTTCCATAATGCAGGGCCTTAGCCTTACACTAGCTGAGAGCCACATTTATTAAATAGTATCTCCGGTCTGAAAATTAATCACCCGAGTCACATTTATTCCTTGTTATGACCCGGTCTCAGCAGTCTCGGCCTGTTAGGTTCAGGCGCAGAGTGTCCGGATGGCATTCAGCGCGTGAATCACCTGATGCACGGCAGGGGAATGTTCACACCAGACATGCGGTTTCTGCTCTTGCACTCGGGCGTGGCTCACGTGGTGAGTGGCCTGGTGGATCAGTGCCTGGTGTGTCTTGGCCTCTGAAGGGGTTAAGTTCCCTGCAGTGCTGAATACTTGACAGGCCATGGGCGAGGCGTTCTCTGACTATATAAGGTTGTTGCACATGCTAGCTGATGCCGGTCTTAAATCTTCTGTACCTGTGCTCTAGTATGGTCTGTGTCTGAAGCTGCTACCATCTGCATCCCGGCCCATCCAGTTTCTTGCTCCTGTTCACACTGGATAGTTCGCTAAGTATTGAGCTCCTGTCCAGACATAGTGTTCCGGGCGCAGTGAGCCCTAGGTATTTTTCTGTCTGGAGGTTTGGAATATTTTTGGTAGGGGTTTTTGGGTGTGTGATACTTAGTTCTGTTTTTTCCTATCCCTTGCTTTAGTTCAGTTATTCTGTGTTTCACGTTTATTCTCTTCCTATGCTTTTGTGTTCTCATGTTCACCGTTAGTCCAAGTCTGGACACCCGTGGGGGGCTTGTTCTGTGTCTGCCTCCCCTTCATAAACGTGAAGCTAGACAGGGGCTCTATTTCCCTTTGCAGGTTAGCTACTTCTCCGGCTGTGCTCGTGCCCATTCAGGCAAGTTAGTCGGGCCCACGGCTACTTCTAGTTGTGCGAGGCAGGGTGTAGGGGTATCCACACTAGAAGTCCAAACTGCTCATACTTACTATTGTTTTTTATATGTTTTTTCCGTTACTGGACTGAGAAGTTATCAGTCCGGGGCCAGTCCGTGGTCAAGGATCCCCAGACCATAACATTCCTAATACTAATTAATAAGGAGAAAGATGAAAAAATGCGAACAGCCACAATACTGTCAAAATAATATGCTGATATTAAAGAAAAAATAAAAACTTACAATTCTGTGGACCTGTGTTTTTGTGGAAAGTACTATAGTAGCGATACCTGGTTTATGAATCGGATCCAAGTTAGGTGCACGGATAGTCTTTTCCGGCTTGAGACGGACAATGAATAGAAGGAAAGTAAAAACAAATCCAGCGCCCAGGCATCCGATGTAGGTTTATAAATAAAACTTTGCTTTTATTGCATGAGAGACACGCTCCAAATAAAAATATTATGGGGATAACGTTCATCCTTAGGGAGAGACCACCTTTGCAGGTGTGTGGAGACTTATATAGCCATAGTTGCTCCACTGCAAGGGAACATGGGAGGAATATGCAAATCTGTCTCCCAAGATGTAAATAGGGAGACAGTGCCTCTGTTATGCTGCCCTCTATGGGAAGCACCCTGAACATCATGCCCGACTTTCCCAGAAGTCTTTACTGCATAATGCGGGGTTATAACCAAATCAATTTCTCAGCTACCAACCAGACAGAAACGGTGCAGTCCGTAGCTGCGAAATTGATTTGGTTATAAGCCCCCATTATGCAGTAAAGACTTCTGGGAAAGTCGGGCATGATGTTCAGGGTGCTTCCCATAGAGGGCAGCATAACAGAGGCACTGTCTCCCTATTTGCATTTCCTCCCAAATAAAAATAGGCAGTAAGTCCAGAAAGCAGGATGGAACTATCGCATTGCCTACACGTTTCAGGGCGTAAAAAGCCCCTTAATCATGCGTTAGTTCCATCCTGCTTTCTGGACTTACTGCCTATTTTTATTTGGAGCGTGTCTCCCATGCAATAAAAGCGAAGTTTTATTTATAAACCTACATCGGATGCCTGGGTGCTGGATTTGTTTTTACATTCCTTCTATTAATTAATAAGGAGTTCTGAAGAATGATCAGGTCACTCTGTTAGTCTATTAGAAGGCTGCATAGAACTGGAAAGTGTAAGGTATGGTGTAGAAAACTATGAACTGGAGAACATGGTACAGAGAACTGTAGACTGGAGGAAATGGTGTAGGGAACTGTGGACTGGAGGATGTGATATAGAGTACTGTAGCCTGAAGGACATTGTGTAGGATACAGTAGACTGAAGGAGATGGTGTAGAAAACTGTGAAATAGAGAACATAGTGCAGACCTGAGGACATGGGGTACAGTACTGTAGACTGGAACATATAATGTAGGAAACAGATGACTGAAAGATATGGTCTAGAGCAGGGGTGCCCAATACGTCGATCGCGATCCACTGGTAGATCGCAAAGGACGTATGGGTCGATCGCGGGATGCAGGGATCCCCGGTGTCTGCTTGTTCACAGTGCAGGCTGAGAGTCATCTCCGGACACTGGGAGGCGGGGCTGCCGCAGCCCCAGCCTGCCAGTGTCCAGAGATAACTCTCAGCCTGCGCTGTGAAGAAGCAGACAGCGGGGATCCCTGGGCAGCCACAGAACTCTGCTGTCTCCTGCTGTCACGATCCGCACGGCCCCGCCCACATGCCTGGTCCCGCCCACAGACACGCCCGTCATGCCCACCAGCCCGCCCGGTCCCACCCACAGGCCCGCCCCGGTCCCGCCCTAGTAGATCTTTTGCCTTGGTCAGCTAACAAAGTAGCTCACATGCTGAAAAAGTGTGAGCACCCCTGGTCTAGAGAACTGGAAACTGGACGACTGGAATTGAGCTCAGAAAAAAAAATATGATAATAAAAGGGTGAAACTGACCTTGTGGCCCTAAATGATTGCCACACTTTAAAGATAGTATCCCTTTATATTTTAGTGGCTAAAAATTCAGCTTACCAAATCATCAAAGATATCCTTTTGGTGAACATGAATGGTGATCAGAGTCTCATACTTCGTTCTCTCCATTTTGGTCAAATCCTTTGTGGTCATATCTATCAAATCATTTAGTAGGTCAAGGAATTTTTGATTTGTTGTCTGCATAACCTTTACAAAACAGACAATATGATGGTTAAAGAGGAGCACTCTCGTAAACCCAGGACACATGTTTGCTACAGAGGTTGTCTCATTAGGTAAAAACGTTTCTATATACCGTCTTGGGTAATATTATAACATCTACAGTCTGTGTCCACCAGCATACTGCATCTCTTGACAGGCACAACCTCCATACTGTCGAATATGCGTACTTCCTGCTTCTCCTCCTGGATTTAGTTATAAGTATGTACGCACTCCATTCCCACATCTTGAAGGGTCAATGCAGACAATAGTAATCCTCCTGCAGTCAACCTCTGCTAACTTGTTTGTACATAAGACTGCTTAACTAGCCACACTTTGCCTGAGCAATTACATTTTTAGATTGCCAGTATTCTGCTAAGAAGTTCCTCTTAACTTCTTCTTCTAATGATCTTGGTTTGTTATCCCACTTTGTCCTGTCTGCTACCTTACACTCCATGTCTCCATGCCTGGGCACCGATTATTTATGCACAACCAGTATTCAGATTCTGCTTCTGTTTGGCGCTTTGCATCTTTGTCCTTGATTTGCCTGGTTAGTTGCACTAACACACGACCAATCCAAGAGATAGTGACCTGTTGGTCTCCCGATAGTGAAGTCCAAATTATAGCATAGAGGTCATTACATGAATAGGGATAGGGATATGAGGGTTAAAGAGTGAAGGCCAAGGGGGCCAATTAGAAAATGCCTTTAGGAGTGTTCCAAAGCCAAATTTGTTTTGTAACCTGGTTGATAATTCTGGCCAGTCATGTAATGACCTCTATGCCATAATACATTTCTGAAATGAATACCGTACTTACAGTTGTACACACTTTCTTCTGTGGAGTTTTAAAAGCCTAGCCCACAAGGTCAACTGATTACTGGGTTGGTTTTATTTCAGAAATGTATATTAGTATGGATGGGCAGTTGACATAATATAATCTCTAAAACAAACATCCTTTTCTAACCACATAGCTGAATTGTATATTTTATAGCATATAAAATTACAACAAGCTTCAAAGACTTCAAATCTTCATAACAAGTTACCACCTTTTTGTCTGTCTTGGAAATATTTAAGGCATCTTCAGCATCTCTTGTCCAGATCATCTGAATTCCAAGAAGACCAATCTGTGCTGGGTACATGGCCTGGAAGTCATACAGCTTGAATCCAGAGTCACTGATGGCTATAGCTGCTTGTCTGATTATGGTGTGTAATGTCTTTTTCACTCCATTCAGAAGAAGTCCCAACCATGTCTCCACGTTTCCCTAAACAGAAATATTTACACCAATCAACAGTAAGAACTGAGACTAAACATATAGTCCTACCATAAGAGATAATTATATATATATATACACTTAGTTACTATGTGTTCTGAAACTAACGTGGACTGTATATATTCTTCTACACTCTTTAGTGCAATAAGACAATAAGAATTAATACTGCTATTCTGCCCCAACCATACCTGAGCATTCACAGGCTCTATCAAATTTACTCTCTCTCCTTCTTGGGATTCAAAATACAAAATCTGGTCATAGTTCTTCTCGTGAAAGCCAACTCTGTTCACATTGTCAAACAAACTTAAAAGATGAGCCTAAAAAGTAAAAAAAAAAAAAAAAAATACATTCAACAAACATATGGTATAACCTTCCCAATAAATGGAAGACAGGAGACATATTACCAGATACTATGAGAGTTTTAGTTTGGTAACCTGAAGCAAATACAAAGTGTACAAAGAAAAAAGGGTCAAGGAAAGGACTTCTTAAAACGCAAGATATTTAACAAGCTCACTTCCATCACATTTCCACAAATGTGGAAATCCTCATACTGGGATAGTGAGCAAAGACATGAAAATCATTTCAACCTCCCCTTGATGGCCAAATATGCAGCGTGTATAGCAAAGGTGCAACCCAAACAATATGCACTGGTTTCAGTTAGGACCATGGTATCACATATGTAAACCATGGTCCTAACTCCATAGAACTATTTTAGCTGTCTGGTGTAATTTTACTTGGGATCAGACATGAAAATAGGCAAAATTTGAACTGCCAATAAAAAGGGCCAATAAAGTCATATTAAATGTATTAGGTTTGTGTCAAACATTTAGAATATACAGTGTGCTTGGAATTAAAATATCCATGTTGCAATTTCTCGCTATTAGAGCAAACATTTTCCTTTCAGGATACTGAACAGTATTCACATGCATAACTTTAATGACATAAAAACTTTCCACCTTTATTTTCAATACACTGACACCAATACATGCATTTACATTATGGACACATGAAAGTATCTTGACCAATTTCACATAGATTAAAGACTATACACTATTCATCCTTGCAGAATCTGCTAGAATATTTCCAAATCTACACATAGACGTTAATGTAATGTAAAAGTTAATGTGAAGGAGAACTGTACTGAATACAGCATAAGCTACCATATTACCTGAATGGTGTGTGAATCTGAGGCCTGTCCAAGTATCTCAAGCAGAGCAGGATCAGAAACAAAGAAAAACCGGGGGAATACTAAGCGTTTCTTTTCCAGGTATCCAGTAAGAGATTTTTGACACATCTCCAGCTGTTCCAATAAATGTGGTAACAATTGTGCCAATGTTTCATCACCAACACAGCACTGAACTATGTTAGGGGTCTCATGAGCCCTCTGCATGATTTTCTGCCAAGATTTATCAATGTTCTGGAACCTCTTAGCTTCCTGGGGAAATAAAGTAACAATGTCAGTGCCCTCTGATGGTGACGCCACGTGTAATATTAGCAGATAATAAAGCGACGGACAGCTAATGAAAGCGATAGAATCATTAAAACATGAACATTTCATTTTAGAACCTGCCAAAAAATGGCAAGTAGGCTCTGAATGGAAGCAATGAATAACACCTCTGATTTCTATATGTGGATGAACAATGTTTTCTACAGTCCTATGAAAAAGTTTGGGCACCCCTATTAATCTTAAACATTTTTAGTTCTAAATATTTTGGTGTTTATAACAGCCATTTCAGTTTGATATATCTAATAACTGATGGACACAGTAATATTTCAGGATTGAAATGAGGTTTATTGTACTAACAGAAAATGTGCAATATGCATTAAACCAAAATTTGACCGGTGCAAAAGTATGGGCACCCTTATCATTTTATTGATTTGAATTCCCCTAACTACTTTTTACTGACTTACTGAAGCACAAAATTGGTTTTGTAACCTCAGTGAGCTTTGAACTTCATAGCCAGATGTATCCAATCATAAGAAAAGGTATTTAAGGTGGCCAATTGCAAGTTGATCTCCTATTTGAATCTCCTCTGAAGAGTGGCATCATGGGCTACTCAAAACAACTCTCAAATGATCTGAAAACAAAGATTGTTCAACATAGTTGTTCAGGGGAAGGATACAAAAAGTTGTCTCAGAGATTTAACCTGTCAGTTTCCACTGTGAGGAACATAGTAAGGAAATGGAAGACCACAGGGACAGTTCTTGTTAAGCCCAGAAGTGGCAGGCCAAGAAAAATATCAGAAAGGCAGAGAAGAAGAATGGTGAGAACAGTCAAGGACAATCCACAGACCACCTCCAAAGAGCTGCAGCATCATCTTGCTGCAGATGGTGTCACTGTGCATCGGTCAACTATACAGCTCACTTTGCACAAATAGAAGCTGTATGGGAGAGTGATGAGAAAGAAGCCATTTCTGCACGTACGCCACAAATAGAGTTGCCTGAGGTATGAAAAAGCACATTTGGACAAGGCAGCTTCATTTTGGAAACAAAAATTGAGTTGTTTGGTTATAAAAAAAAGGCGTTATGCATGGCGTCCAAAAAGAAACAGCATTCCAAGAAAAACACATGCTACCCACTGTAAAATTTGGTGGAGGTTCCATCATGCTTTGGGGCTGTGTGGCCAATGCCGGCATCGGGAATCTTGTTAAAGTTGAGAGTCGCATGGATTCCACTCAGTATCAGCAGATTCTTGAGAATAATGTTCAAGAATCAGTGACGAAGTTGAAGTTACGCCGGGGATGGATATTTCAGCAAGACAATGATCCAAAACACCGCTCCAAATCCTCAGGCATTCATGCAGAGGAACAATTACAATGTTCTGGAATGGCCATCCCAGTCCCCAGACCTGAATATCATTGAACATCTGTGGGATGATTTGAAGCGGGCTGTCCATGCTCGGCGACCATCAAACTTAACTGAACTTGAATTGTTTGTCCAAAATACCTTTATCCAGGAACTGATTAAAAGCTACAGGAAGCGACTAGAGGCTGTTATCTTTGCAAAAGGAGGATCTACTAAATGTTAATGTCACTTTTCTGTTGAGGTGCCCATACTTTTGCACCGGTCAAATTTTGGTTTAATGCATATTGCACATTTTCTGTTAGTACAATAAACCTCATTTCAATCCTGAAATATTACTGTGTCCATCAGTTATTAGATATATCAAACTGAAATGGCTGTTATAAACACCAAAATATTTAGAACTAAAAATGATTAAGATTAATAGGGGTGCCCAAACTTTTTCATAGGACTGTATATGTGTAGTGTCAAAACTGCTATTTTACTGCACCACAAGACACAGTACAGATCTGGACAGAGCATGATCTGGCGAATAAGTCATAAGTAGGCTACAGAACCAGGGCTAGTAAGAAAAAACTGCCCCTGCCTTCTTTCTCTAACAATGAATTCACATTGCACTCTTTCGAGTGAATGTTTATAACAGTATATTTATTATATGCCATAATGTTTTTCTTTATTTATATTTAGTTATACAATTGGAAAAGGCAGAATAATTCAAATGTGTGTTTATTTTCTTATATATAGATATTAAAACACTTAAAGTTAGTTAACACGGTGGAAACCTCTTCTGCCATGTGACTTGCACTGCATCGGCATCCCGTCGTGGCATCCTACTCCTGATTAGGCCCGGATGAATGGGCTTAAGCAGGAGGGAGTCTCGAGCCACGGACGCCACGTGAAGATAGAGCATGCTGCTTTTTTTCCCCGCTAGCTGAAAAAAAATTGCTATCAGAAAAAAAATGCAAGGGACTCCCATTGAAATGAATGGGAGACGTTTTTGCAGGCGGATTTTGAGGCTCCATGAAAACAGAACAACGAACAAAACCCTCTATTTAAATCAATGTATCATGGAAGGCAATGGGATGTCGTCAGAGTGCCTTCCCGGAAAAAAATCAGAACCCCCTTGGTCTAAACACTCAGTTGTGTGTATGATATCTAACTAATTTATTTTCCATATAAACCACCTCTCAGTCTCACTGTGGATGTTTAAGGTACAACTTTCTCATGTATGGTAAATATATTGCATAGGGAACTTATCTTGTGGTGTTTCCATCTTGAATTGACCCCAACATGTGCCTTTCAGTTGCTGAAAAGTCAAGTTGTATGCTCTTAAAACCTTAGATCAGCATATACAAATTTTCCTGAACTAGTCTCAAAAGCGGCAAGCATCTTCATCTAATCCTGCAGTCATTGAATTATATAATACTTCTTACACTATGACTGACAGATCCCTCACTGTCTGATGTCAGCCTGATACCCTATGTAAACTCTGTGACTAGTTCAGGTAAATTTGCATATGCCAATCCAAGCTTCCAACTTGATTTGTGAACCGACCAGCTGATTAAGCTGGCTGGCTCTTGACCGACCATGCGCTGCATGCTCCCCCCCCCCCCACTCCCTCCCTGGCCGCCGGCTTTGCTTTGCTGGCTTCTGGTTGGAGGGCGGGGTTCATATACGTTGGCCCTGGGCGGGGACTTCCTTTTGGATCCCCGCCAGCGCTGACAGCAGGCTGTCCCACCCTCCCAGCCCAATTTTTGAAGTCTTATTCTGGTTTGATTGCTTGTTTTTGATAATGTTATTTATTTCTTTGTGTTGTTTTCAGGTTTCACAGCTGGATTATCGGCAGGATATTGTCCCCCTTTCAGCGGTAAAGAAGAGGACGACACGTCACCCGTGGAACATCCAAAACATGCACACCGCAAGCGGTGGAGGGGCTTTTTGGTGACGCGTTATACAAGTGGTCATGGGGGTAGCAAGGTTCTGCTTATATGTTCTTTTGTTTAATAAAGCTGTGGCCGTCCCCCACAATTTTTTACCCAACACTTGGTTTTCTGTCTCATTTATATATAGTTCTCATGTATATTGTTTAGCAGGCCAACGGAGGGAGTTTTTATAGTGGTCACAGTACAGTAGGTCTTCAACAGCAGTAAGCTTAGTGCGAGGTGCCATAGGAAATGGAAAACCACTTGAAAGGTTCCCTTTAAATTGCAAAGGTCAAGCACGTTCCCAATAGATGCAGCTACAGCTGTTCAGATATGCATACAAACTTTGGTAAGAGAAAAGACTGTATCAAAAGATACACTGATCATAAATGACACTGTAGGGTAAGTCATAAGACCTAAATAAAAATCAAAGGAAAAAAAATCAATTGTGATCAATGAGGATGTAGGTGGTCAAATCTGCTTCTACTGTTGTACAAGGCTTCAACTCCAATGTCAAGTAAAATGCCTGTTTAAGGCTATAATAATTGTAACATTGAGGAATATTTAACTGCTGTATTTATTCTTGATAGTAAGATATGTGATTTTGTAAGATGTTATTTTATAATAGTATAATTTGATAAAAGTTATTATATATGCAGTAACCAAGGCAACATAGAGCACCGGCAGAAAGGACATTCGCCCTTTGTGCAGCCATGTGTCCTGGGATGTCCTTACTGAGAGAACATATGTGACCATGCCTCCCATTTTTTTTTCTCTTTCACAGTCTTTTACCATTCTCCCTATGGGCTCCTCTATGGATCCATCATTTACTATCGCCACACACTCATTTTCTTCATTGATCCTTCAGTTCTCTTGCTTAGAAATTGGTTTGCTTTTCAAGTGACAACATACAGAAGAAACTATAGTGATGCAGCAACTGCAGAACCAGGAATACTTCTATCTGTGCTGTAAATTACATTTACAGTACAATGGTGTGGTTTACCTTGACAATTCCAGTTATACACTGTTACATTGTAAATTATTCTAAGATGGTTGGTTATAATGGCTAGCAATACATGTTGTGTAAATGCTTTCAGTTCATGTCCATACTGGGTTTCGAAGGTCATTTCTAGACATGAATAATGTATGCATTGAGTCATTTTTATTTTGCTAGCCATCTGACCATGCTTAAATCAATTTGCATTAGAGTCAGCTACCCCATTATATATATGTTTCATACTTCCGGGCAACCCATTTAACTCTATAATAAAACAATAAGCACCTAATCTCCCTGTTGTAGAGACTACAGGCAGATATTTTTTCATTTATAGTTACATAAATGAATTTATAAGAAAAGATGAAGCCCCAGTACCTATAAGGATACATTAAAAATTGGTCAGTAGAGAATTGTGGATCTATTTAGATATAAAAAAAATTTGAATAAGGCTTATGAACGGTCATTCACGTTATATTAAAAGGATCTGTCAGCAGAAAAATATGTATTAGACTAACAAAAGTACCTTGTAGGGCTGCTTCTATGATTTCCAAATATGTCTGTCTTTCTTATTCTACCTTGCAGCTCCATTTTTATAAAATCAGCATTTTACTTTCATGCAGATTAGCTTAAGTGGGCTTTAGCTGCTTTTTTTTCTCCTGTGTGGGCTTCATGCTACCGTCTTAACTGCCCTTAAATGTTGCTCAGTTCCATTTGCTATTGCTTTAATGACATCACTCACTTTGACACACTTTTTCTGCAGTTAGGTTCGGTTTTCTGGGGTTGAGTGTGAACCACTGACAGTAGAAGAAACGCTCCTAAAGCCATTTCCCCTAATTTGCATACAAATGAAACACAGATTTTTATGAAAATAAAGCTGCATTGCAGAATAAAAATGCATCTCTGGAAAGTGTAGAATCATCCAAGGTACTGTCATTAGTTTGATACTGATTTTCCTGCTGGCAGACTCCTTGGAAAAACAGAACCTGAACTACGATTCCTAATTGCCATACACATCAAAATAAAATCAGTTCCTCCATCTAGAACAAAAGTATGTTGTGTCCAAAAATGATGATGATGATGATGATAATTCTTTCTGCATAGCTGATGTTACATCATTTTCAGTAACTGGTCTAGAAATACTGTAAGTATAGGAAATACAAAAATCAGGCCAGTTACCTAAACGGTATTTCTTAAAACTTAACTTTTAATAAGTCCTATCACAAAGAATAAATAATTTTCATCTTATAAAATAATTCTTATGGTATAGGTGTGGAAAATCGCTAACGCTGGGTTCACATCAGCGTCCGTTCTCAGGTTTCAGTCTTCTGCAGACAGAAGACAGAAACCTGTTAGACCGTGAGCGCCGGTGAGAGTTTTGTGGTCTCTACGGCGAAACCGTTTTTTTTAA
This sequence comes from Leptodactylus fuscus, assembly GCF_031893055.1. Classification (NCBI taxonomy): domain Eukaryota; kingdom Metazoa; phylum Chordata; class Amphibia; order Anura; family Leptodactylidae; genus Leptodactylus; species Leptodactylus fuscus. The sequence continues at coordinate 122,736,945 of NC_134268.1, forward strand.
ACTGGAGACAAAGTCCTGCATGTCTGCATTTGAATGGTTTTAAAAAATGCCTGCAGGTTTCCGTTTCCTGCCCAGTTTCTCGGGCAGGAAACGGAAACCTGCATAACGGAGACCGGGCGCAGATGTGAACGAGCACTAACACATTTCGGGAAAACATAGGGGATGTTTCCCTGAAACGCGTATGGATTTTCCATACCTATACCATGAGAATCACTTTATAAGATGGAAATATTTTTTTCTTTGTGATATGACTTATTAAAAGTTAAGTTTTAAGAAATACTGTTTAGGTAACTGGCCTGATTGTTGGATATAAACAAAAGATTGTTGTTTTCTTATGCTATTTTTGCCTCAGACTGAAGGGGTGTATTTGTACACCAGGAGTTCCAAACAATTCAGGCTGAAACAAAGGAACACGTGAATGGGCTGTGTTACATACTTTAGTATGATTTGTTTTCTTATAATAAAAATACTGATACCCACCTGAGGAAGTTGTTTTGCTATATCACCGCCAACAAACACTGCTTCCAGATAAATCCAGAGGTTCTGTACAGTCAGCCAATTTTCAATGATTTCTGTGGTATTTGACAATTTTTGCACCCATTGCTGTATGGTTGGTTTAAATGGTGCATTGTATCTGTTAAAAACACACAAAACTGCATAAATCATTCCCGATTTCAACATGTCACGATAGAAAGGATAAAATAATGGGAATAACGAAGCATACACAGTATCTAGAGAATTATCTTTGGATAATGTTTGAAACCATAGGAGTCCCAAATTCTGGGGTGTCAGACATGTCATAAACTGAGCAGCAAATTTTATAAATGGCTTAGCGCCATACTAAGTGCATAGACAACTCTATAAATATACCTACAAATTATATGAAACATGTATTTTCAGGTAGGAAAAAAAAACAGCAACATGTTGGATATGAATGGCTGAATGTCAGCATGTTTGTATCTAGATTTCCAAGCCCCTCCACAACATCGATCAGATATGTATATAGAAATCACAGGTGTCACACAGGTCTTCGCGTAAATGTCAGTGTGAGAATTTTCTCAGCTGGCAAGATCTGTGCCCATTGTTCAGCTGCTCTTAGAAATTTGAGAGCTTTACAATTTTTCTTTTTCTATCTTTCTGCTTTGAAGCAATTTTCTTCAAAGAATATATCAACATTTAAGACGTAATCTTTTGATGGTACAAAAGTCTACATCGTATGATCTTATTTATCATCAGAAAAGAAGGGAAAAGAGTTTAAAAGAGGATATAAGACTTATATAATAATATGGCAAAAACAAAATTACAATTATGTAATAGAATAGAAATCTATAACTCCTTAAAGGGAACCTAACAAGAGACATATTTTAGGTATAAAACAAAGTGTATGAGTGTCAACACGTCAGACAAAATCTGAGATATTCAAATAACTAAAGGCTACACAACAATTCTCTTGAAATATATTCCTGAAAGCCAGGTCTACGTTTCTCCCTTTGTTTTTCCATCTGTATATTGCATATTATTAACAAGCATGCTTGCCAACTTTTGTGGATAAAATGGACAGCAGATGTGAAAACAAAACACATATTATACAAGTGGTTTTTGAATTTTGCCACAATTTGAACATTCGCAAGCTCAGATTATATTATTACACAGTTGGCTATTGAGTCTGCTATATATTCGGATTGAATTATCTCTTGTTATACATCCTGTTGTAAGGACATACATGATAGCAGGCAGTAATCACTTTTGCTCATATTTTATTCAGAATACCAATAATAAATAGGTTTCAAGACCGTAATAACAGGAAAATGAACTAATACTACTGTGTCTAACTTGTTCTAAATGTTAATATTTGTTTGAAGCAGTTGGTTTATATACAATAATATTCTGTTAAATAGTAGTAATATAAGGCCGGACAGAGGTAAATGTCTGCTTGGTGGAGGTTCAATCACTGGGACCCCACCAATCATGAGAACAGAGGGTCCCAAGAACACAGTAACAATAGGGTGGTGTTCATGCATGCACATTACCAATTCATTGAACTTTTTTGGGAAGTAAAAGAGAAGCCAAGTACAGTATATGACAATCTCCCAGCACTCCCAATGAGTCAAATAGTGGCAACAACATGATCACCACTTCATTTACACAGGGATCTTCAGTCCCACATTCTCATGATCACTAGGGTTCAGGGGTCAAATTGTTGTGCTGGTCTAGGCCCTTTAAGCAGTAATTAGATCGTTACATTGATTTAGCAATATATGAGTCATTCATACTCATTGAAAATGAGTTACCCATCTTCAGACCAATAAACCCAAAATGTCTTTGAAATAAATGACCAGCAATGATGAAAAAATAATGTGTTATTTCTTTTCTGAGAGAAGAGATTGAATCATGAGCATCACCCATCTAAGCACCATTAATACTCAACATAAAACAGTCAACATGAAATTGGCTTCTTGTTCGGAGTGGCAACATACACAGAACTGAGAAACGTGTCACCTACCTATTACTCATTATAGAACCTAATACCATAAGGCTGTCTTCCATCAGTGCTATTTTCTCAGATGTATCAGATCCCTTTAGCAGAAGTTCACCTCTTGACTTGAACTGGGCAAAAGTAAAGATATGGGCACTCCATTCGTTGATAACATTTTTCAGCTTTGCTTCAATATCTTTCTCCTTGACTGCACTGATACATATGTCCTTAACAAAAAAAGATGAAAAAATTATCTCATTGGATTCCATACATTTTGTGAATTTTCCTGTGACATTCACACCCTACATTCATGTCTTGTGAGTATACATGTAGAAGACTGACATGGTTGAACTCTTGTTCCTTGCATTTTAAGTGATTCCCTATCTGCTACATAATTTATGTTCTGGTATTTTACCCATGCTAATATAGTCTATATACCGTATATAAAACTCAAATTCTGTAGTAGTCTGCTCTATTCAAATCCACAGTTCTCGCCCGAGTTTTATATAACTACAGAGTTTTATATACTACAGATTTTGAGTTTTATATAACTAGATTGCCCATGTCCATAAAATTATGTGGGCAAGACAAAATGCAAATTTCAGGAGGATTTTAGGCCATGTGGGGTATATCTCTAGAGGAGAGGGCCACCTTTTCAGTGTACACGTATCGGAATGCCACATGTCCAGTGCTTGTGTACAGTTAAGAGATATATATATATATATATATATATATATATATATATATATATATATATATATTCTTGATATAGGACCTCAATAAATGGATGAGTCGTTCATGTGTGACCCTGCACAGTTTGAGGGCAATGTTTTGTTTTATTTTTTTTTTTTGGGGGGGGGGTTTGGTTGACCCTCCATATATCTATTAGGGGGTAAGGTCTGAGCCCCTTGCTTGCAACCGCACTTTTCATGTCTCGTCCATGTGAGTTTATGAAAATATATAGGGCCTAGAGAGAAAGTCTATAAATGAGAAAATGATCCTCCAAACTTCCTTCCAGAATGAATGAAGAACAGGGCAACTCCAGAAGATATAGAGTATATGTTAAGGTCCTATCTGGAGGGGACCTCAACATGGCATTATAAGACTGACAGGGTATGTCTAATTGTCCAGTGGCTCACAGGCATCAACTCAAAGAATGTAAGGGATAGAGTAAAGGACAATGGGGGAGAGAGTTGCTATAAAAGGTAATAGGGTCCCACTGCATCCCATAATTGCGCCACTGACATCCACCCTCCCCCCTTCCATCACAAAATGGGAATCACAAAAAACGCCCTGTCAGAACCAAAGTAATGCCACATGGTTATTCTTAAGCATGAAAGAGGGATGCCACAAGATCAGAAACCGTGAAGATTTCTGCAGACAGAGGTGGGATGAAGCAAAAAGCCTCTGGGCAATCTTGAGAGTGGAGCCAACTCTTGGATGCAAAGAAGCATGGATTGGTATGCAGCATTGTCTTCAGTCAAGGCGCCAACTATTAGGGAGGTGGGAAGGGAAGCTGACTCCATACCCACAGATTACTTTGATTACAGATTACTCCATACCTTACAGATTACTTTGTCTGGCAGCAGGGGTTAGTCATTTATATATTGAGTAAGCTAGCATAAATACTCAGGTCGCCATAACTTGTATTATAGGTATTATTTGTGCTGAAATACATTTAATAAAACACCACAATTTATTCCCTTGTTAAAATTTGTTAGGAACTATAACATTCTGATAGGCAAACTCAATAAATCTAAACTTTGGGAGCAATAAGAACAGCTGAAACCATTTGGCCAACAAAAGTGCCAAGACTACTGCCAAGGAACCACTAAACAATATTGTATTCCAGGAGCTAATTGCCTACCGACAATTCCTTTTAGTGGAAATCATGTCATAACTTGGCTGCATGGGTTGTCTAGAGAGTGTTTTGTTATTAATTTATAGTTAATAATTGCAAACACTATTAAAGTTGCTACAAAGCTGCTAGAAGGAAGACAAAAAGCTGTTGCTTGTAGTTGGCTTTCAAAAGACTAAAGTTAAGGTCACACTATGTTTATACTTTATATTTGGTGGAACCATTTAAAATGTTCCACCAAATATATGACGAATACCGTACTTATGCAATATATCTATACAATTCCATTTAAAGGGAGTCTATCATTATCCCCAGCTACTTTAAACTGCTCACATAGTGCTGTGAGTACTATTGCATCATCACTAAACCAGCACATCCTGAATTCAGCTCATCCAGTAATGTAATCCTCCCAGAGTCAGTTGATCCTCACACTGGGGAACAAGCTGAATGCAGGATGGGTGTGTTTATTGACCAACCATGTGCATACCTGATACCTAACATTAATCTGATTAAGAGGTATATTGTTAGCACATAATACTGTGTGGAGGCCACTAGTAAACATATAATACTGTGTGTGGGCCACTGTGAGCATATAATACTGTGTTTGGGCCACTGGTGAGCACATAATACTGTGTGTGGGCCACTGTGGAGCACATAATACTGTGTGGGGTCCACTGTGGAGCATGTAATCTGCCCCAATAATGTTTACATGCTGGGTACTGCGCTGCTCACGCACCGTATTTTTGATAACTGCAATTGTGGGTACTAAAGCTGTACCCCTTTCAAGTATCTGAGATATCGCTTCATCACCTGGAAATGGCCAGGTCCAAGAATCATAGTGGAAAGTCTTTCTTCCCGACTGCTATATGTATTGTTAATGGAAAGGGGACTGACTGGGCCCTTTCCATTAAATTCCAGCCGAGGGAAGGGTGTATAAAAAAAATAAAAAAAAAATACTTATACTCACCTGTCCTGGGCTGAGCATGTACCAGGGCTCTTCCTGCGGTAGATGCTAAATCCTAGTGGGCTAAGGACCTTTGATGACGTCATGATGGCATCAAAGTGGAGACAAAAACAGAGAACAGCACCGAGCTGTATATGGTGACGTAACGTACGGTAAGTATAAAGTGAGTGGTAAATTGAGATTTTCTCACCTTTTGTGGTTGTGATGACAAGCACTATAGAGCCTATGAACCACTTATTGGGGTGGTTTCTCCCTAGGTGTTGAAGCTGCAGGACCGGTGCCACCCTAGGTGTCGATGCAGTGCTAATAGGACCAAGAAATATGGATCACTGCACTTCACCTTATGTTAATAAACGTTCTTTATTTATATCCAAATAAAACGCGTGCATGCGCGGGCCGTCTGCCCGACGCGTGCATACTGGCGTCCTCCAGTCCATACGAGCAGGGCGCAGTGCACAGGCGCGGGCCACCGGCCCGACGCATGCACTGTTCGAATGCCAGGATGCCGACACACGTGCAACCCAGTACGCAGGTGTCGGACCGCTCGATGCGCGACTTTGAAATACTGCCACCAATGTTATATAAGGTGCTCACCTTCGCCGGCTGGTTAAGCATCCAGCTCGACGCCGAAGGCGAGTACTATTATGATTTAATATCATTTTGAAGTACTTTTGAACTATGGCAACAGATTATTCCAATTAATATGCTTGGAGCCCAATACTGAAATGATTCTAACTGAGTATAAAAAGGAGAAAAAGAGAGTATAAAGATGTACATAAGGCACTCGTGCCGCCCATACTCCATATTTGGTCCAATATCATTGTTTATATTCTCTACAGTGAATATACACAATATTCCCTAGCTATATATATATATATATATATATATATATATATATATATATATATATATATATATATATATATATATATCCCTTATGTGTCATCAACATCACACCGCATCATATGTATACTTTTTGACACTATCTATTTGGAAACATTATGATATGTATGTACTCTAATACTGACTATCCTAGTATTGAATTTGAACTTGTTTGTTGCTTAGACGGTACCTGTAAAAATAATATATATATTATGGCCAACTCCATTGGGGAGTACCTCTACATTGTTTAAATTAAAGAGAACCTTTCACCATATCTGGGCACATGCAGTGTTATATATTGCCGGAAAGCTGACAGTGCGCTGATTTCAGCGCACTGTCGGCTTTCCCGATCTGTGCCCGGTGTGAAGAGCTTACGGTCCGGTACCGTAGCTCTTCTATGGTTAGAAGGGCGTTTCTGACCATTAGCCAGAGACGTCCTTCTGCCTCGCGGCGCCTATCACGCTGTGCTGTGGAGCGGGGAGGAACGCCCCCTCCCTCTGCTCACACAGATCGTCCATAGACAAGCATTGTCAGGAGCGGGAGGGGGCGTTCCTCCCCGCTCCACAGCACAGCGCGATAGGCGCCGCGAGGCAGAAGGACGTCTCTGGCTAATGGTCAGAAACGCCCTTCTGACCATAGAAGAGCTACGGTACCGGACCGTAAGCTCTTCACACCGGGCACAGATCGGGAAAGCCAACAGTGCGCTGAACTCAGCACACTGTCAGCTTTTCGGCAGTATATAACACTGCATGTGCCCAGATATGGTGAAAGGTCCTCTTTAAGGACAGACTTTTGTTTATATTGATTTATTTCTGTGCTGTGATGTACTCTGGATTGTGTACTGTTTTTGTTTTTTTATTATTTTTATTTTTATTATCTAGTCCATACACTTGAGAAAGGGCAGAGAGCCCAAAACGCATTGTGGTTTTATTTGGACATCAATAAAGGATGTTTATTAACATAAGGTGAAGTGTGTTGATCCATATTTCTTGATCCTATTAGCATGATGTCATCAAAGGTCCATTAGACCACTAAGATATGATCAGACTCTTGTGTGGACAGAGCTATTCTAGATTGTACAGGACAGTATGGAAGCGGCTGGGAACAAGACTGATAAAAGGTAAGGATGAGAGAAGAGAACATGTGTGAGCAAAAGAGGGACATGGCGGTGTAGGCTGTGTGTGAGAAAGAGGGGGACATGGGGGTGCAGGCTATGTGTCAGCAAGAGGGGACATGGAGTTGCAGGCTGTGTGTGAGCAAAAGGGTGGAAGGGGGGTGCAGACTGTGTGTAGGCAAGAGGGGTATATGTGGGTGTAGGCTGTGTGTGAGTAATAGGGGGAAATGAGGGTGCAGGCTGTGTGTGAGCAAGAGAGGGAATGGAAGTTCTGGCTCTGGTGGGGGTTGGGCACTGTCAGCACATAATACTGTGTGGGGGCCACTGGTGAACATATAATACTGTGTTTGGGCCACTGTGAGCATATAATACTGTGTTTGAGCCACTGGTGAGCACATAATACTGTGTGGGGGCCACTGTGGAGCACATAATACTGTGTTAGGGCCACTGTGGAGCGCATAATACTGTGTGGGGTCCACTGAGGAGCATATAATCTGTCCCAATATTGTTTACATGCTGGGTGCTGAGCTGCTCATGCACCGTATTTTTGATAACTACGCTTCAGCACCTGTAACCACCACTATAAAAAATTCGCTCTAGCAAGAGGGTAGGGGGCCCCGGACAAAAATTTGCACCTGGGCCCACAATTCTTAAGTTACGCCACTTCCATCTACTGCACCAGTGCCTTGAGGCTGATGGAAAAGCTAAAACTCCATTTGGAGCCAGAAAATTCCTTTAAAAGCCAATCAAGGCATGCACAAATAGAGGAAGCAGTGAGATACGTTAGGCAGAGGAAATAAAATTCAATAGTACCAGGAATGAAATCTGCCTAAATAAAGTAGTGTTTTGCCCTCACAATCAGAATTCAGCTTTTATTCTGATTGCAGAAAATGACAAATGAATGTGGTCATTGATAGACTGACATCACAAGGCTACTTTTCCTTTCATGCATATATGATGTGCAATGAGATTTGCAGGTGAAAGACTAGAACATTTGTATGGTTCTAGATTCTCTGTATTGTGTGTCTGATAGATTCTAGTTACAGCTACCACATAATTTATTTTAATTACACAAGGCTATTTGCATGGCTAATAAGTAGAAAAAAAAAAATGAGTATGCCATACTCAAGACAAGCTACAAGGTGCACACACAAATGAAGGACTGCTGTGCTGATGTACTCTCATTTGTTCTATATAAATATTCATACAACAATAACATCTCCACATGCTTTCATTTATAGATTACTATAGTTCACCTCCCGCAGAACAAACCTAATTGATATTGAAGAGGAAATGCCACCTCCGGATCAGATTGCATATCCAAACCCACACACAAGTGCAGGTCGCCCAGTGTTCAATAATGATGGTATAACCTCTGTCACATTCAGTGGTAGGTTACGTTACCCACTGGTATCATATTATATGCACATGAAAGCCATTATTAAAGAGGATGCTTCACCACCTTCGCTTAGTGCAGCTCGTTGCATCATTGCTCCATTGATTCTGGCACAGTTGGAATACAGTTGCTTCATATGCCTTTTAGGTTCTGTACTGTCAGTATCAGGCAGGAGCAGGAAAAGGGTAAAATTCTGAGCTACAACACAGTCTGCCTCTGACTGGAGCTCTGAATCATGCCCCCTTTCCTTCTCCTGCCTGACACTGCCAAAAAGGTACTTAAATCAGGCATCAAAATTAACAGCATTGATTGCACTGGAATGGAGGGGGCTACAGAAAAATTTCCAACTGTACTGGATAATCTTAATAATGAAAAACCTAAAAAGTAAATTATAACCAATGATATCCTTTTTTGCTGGAGGATGCTACATATATGGTATTTCATCACTGTGTGGCTTTTTGTATGGAGACCTCCTCAGTGTATACGCTATTGCTTCTAATAATTAGAATTTGGCCTTTGCCACTCTGATCCTTACACCCTGACTGTTTTTAATGTTATGGATGTATATAATATACAGACTAGAAAAAAGCTCCAATTTCTTCTATACCAGTAAACTGTTCTCTAATGGTCTGGTATCATTTAGGAAATAATTGTAATGTCTGTGTGGCTTTGTATTGGACACCAATCAAGAAATGAGCAGATCTTTCAGGGGTTATAGTTAACAGGCATGCGTCTTTATTTTTAGAAACAGGTCAGAGTCTCATAATAGACTTTATATTGCACAGATCACCACCTCAGAATGACAGAAATACTAGCTGTGTCACTTCAGAGGCTATTATTAAACGGCACAAAGTTAAAGACTCAGAGGCAAGTCTTTCAGAAGCAATGCAATAATACTATAAATGTACTGTTCTGGCTAATGTAACTGGTTACAATTCTGGGCATGAATAGTGGCAAAACAGTGAATTTTTTTGGCTTTACCAGCCACAAGTATAGTGTCTAATGTAATGGAAATGTTTTGTTCTTTAATATTTGAAAACATTTACTAGTTTACGGTCAGGGTTGGAATTCAATTTTTTTTAATAACAGATTCCATTGTGGCACTGGAAGGAGGGAGGAGTTGGTTGGAGCACAAATTTATATTAGATGGGAGGGGTAGTACCACAATCCTTTAACACAAAGCCATGACTCCTTTTTGGAGCCCCACCCTCACAGTGAATAACCTACCTTTTTAATACCTATGACCTATCATTTGGATAGGCCATCAATATTACATCTGTGGGGGTCTGACAGCCAGGACCCTGCAGATAAGCTGATTTGAGAGAGCGTGACTAATTAACATGGCAGGAGTTGTGCTCCTCACAAGAAAAAACATAAATGTACTTGCGTCCACACAGATTGGTTGAATTCCTGGACCAGCCCTTTAATAACCTCCCAAAAGATATTGTTCACCATACAGTATAATGACTCGATCACTGGACTTCATAAAGTATAGACTGTACATCGTATGGTACTAATGTGGCCTATGGCCTGCAGCCTACAAGTCAGAGAGTGGTAGAGCAGGAAGCCTGGGGTTCTATTTCTCCCTGCTTCTGTAATCCAGTTGTATTTTTAACAAATGAATCAGCAGAACCAGGGAAAACTGGCTGCCTCCCACTTCTGTTCACACTATATAGAATAATACCCTACAACAACAGCACCCTACGAAATCGATGTATAATTACCGGCAAAATGACAAAGTACTATTCTTCAATTGTACAAGGTGATTCAAAAAGAATAGTGCAAAGTTATAGCATCAGAATTCTATGTCTATGAATTATGCATTGATAATACTTGGATAGATGTATTTTTATTTTAATAAATTTGTATTATATTCCCTCAGTTATGAACACCAAGGCTATAATTATGAATCACCCTTTACATAACCGGGAATACCTGCAATCTCACATTACCACAAAGCAAATCTACAACCATTGATACAAATTGAAGGCTAAGCAAATCTTATATTTGATGTAATCACACATTTGCAAATGCTGGCATAAAATGAATGAAGAAATAAGTGGCATAACAGCGATCACATAAATAATTTGGAAGTGTCAGTCAAAATTGGATGTTTCTATACATTATGGTATGGATATGCTCAGGAATTGATCATTAGCTGTATTAAAGAATACAAGTCCTGTAAGTAGTGGACCCTTCTGAGTACATTAGCTGCAGAAATATTATGGTAAAGGCAGATTTATTATTGAACTGATGACTCATGATTACACTATTTATTCTTGGCACTAACCTCAATATCCTCTTTGTATTTTAGCAAGGATGCTTCCATGATATTCTTCAGGGAAAAGCTTTCTGATTCTACATCAAAAGTGTGCCCAGTAAGCTGTGATATTCTGTCCCAATGTCTCTTCATCATTGCCTAGAGAGTGAAAAACAAAAGTAAATTACATTGAAACAAGACAATAAATGCATTAAAGATGCAATAACTGTGCAGAACATACACATTGGGGAATCCACAATTTTTAATTCTCCAGATATTAAAATGCAAGATCTGTATAGTAAGAGTTCTTTTATATATGCTCCAGGTATGAAAACTATCATGACTGTTGCAGAAAATCTGTCAATTATGTTAGTCTGCTGTAATTGGGATTTCATAATGAAATAGTTTGGTCAAATAGGGAAGTTTCGTCAAAGTTTTCACATGTTTATTTTTCCCAGTATAGGGAAAAAACTAAGGGGGTGTTCACACTACTGCCGCTGTCCACCCAGGGGTTTCCGCCCTAAACCCCAGAGAAACTGGACAGGTGGAGAAGCTGCATACAGACCCCGGCAGCTTGCGTTAAATCCCATTCAAATGAATGGGTTTTAAAGTTTACCGCCGGTAAGCCATCCCCTGTCCAGTTTCTCCAGGGTTTAGGACGGGATCCCCTGGGTGGACAGCGGTGGTAGTGTGAACGCCCCCTAAGCCCAATAGCTTTCATAAAATTATACTTAATAGAAGTCTATTTTGAGGCTTATAAAGACTAAAAATTGACATTTATTCATTAAGGAAACCAATACAGAACCATATAGTATAGTAAGTTGTGCCATAAATAATGCACTAAAACAGTGAGAGAGTTAAGTGTTCAGATGGATCTTGGTTGATGGTATTTGAAGGAAGGTGAACATTTGGCCATTGTGCAAACTTAGATTGATTGGGTTCAGAATGTATAAGGACATCTGAAGACAAGATGACCTTCCTTCAAATATAAGATCTACAATTAACTTGTACAATGAGTACAAAGGGGTTGTCCAGGACTTTAGAAAAATTCTAACAGCATGGAATGCTTTGGAATAAAGAATAAAAATCTCACTTATAGTATGTGAATGGTTTTGGTTATGAAAATTAAATTATCAGCAAATATGAAGTATTCCAGGCTGGAACAGTTAATGAAACATCATTCCCATTTCTGACCAGGTCCCTGCATCCATTTTATCTAGTAGCAGCAACAACATTTGGAAGGAGAAAAGAGTTAGTACTTTGTTTGACATCATTTCAAGCAGAGGGCAGCTCTCACTGAAGTCATCAATCTTGGTCTTCAAGTCATTAAATGCTTGCCATTCCTTCAGAGCTTTTGGCAGCTTACGGATTCTAATATAAGGAAGAACATATAACATTGTTTTAAAAGACAAACAATACTTTACAGCATGTATAGTGTTAACATTTTTATTTGTAAATGTACAGTACAGATTCATCAAAATCAACAAAACAGTATGAGAGCTGAAATGAAAGACTCCCTCCAACAAAGGAGGAAAATGATGTAGAAAACATCCTTTGTTCTTGTACAACTTGATACAGTAATAAAATATGAATTAATCTAATCAAAGGCAATGTCACATTATTCAACACTGCTTAAGATATTTTTCTATCAAAGGCTTAGACAAGTTGTTTGGACTGAATTAAATAGTGCACATGTATAGCTGTTGTAGGCTAGTGTTCAGTAATGTACCCCAAATAAAGTTCCCAAATCTATTTTTGTTATCACATTTGCTCTTTTTGGAAGAAGCATTGTTCTAATAAATTTGCAGTGAGACAGGAAATTGGGGAAGCAGATAAATGCTGTAGGAAAACAGTCTATGGGGGTAATTTATCAAGCCCTACAGTCAAGAATTATATTAAATAATAGGTCTTTTGTAATTTTTTGGCTTAGCCAAACAAAATGCAAATTGTCTTGTGTCCTTGATGTTCAACTTGCTCAAAGCATGAATAACAGTATATTTTGACCACTTTGGGTCAGCTTAGTAGACCCAATTTTTTGTAAATGGGCATAATGAAGGTATTGCATATCTGTGATTCCAGTCTACATCCAGGGCAAGGGGAGGCCAGTTTTACATAGAGGAAGCTGCTGAGAGACTATAGCAGGTAAGTTCTACCCTCTGCCATGTTAGTTAAAACAGCAAAACCCATCCCTATTCAGAGTATCTCTATTCGGAGTGCACCCACTTACCAGCAATTAAATGAAGGAATAGCAATTACATAATGCTTCCATTTGTTCCAGTTGTAGGCTGATGTCACACACATGCACACTACAATTTCCAATGGGCAAGCAGCACCTTCATGAGCCAATGGGTGCAATTTTTCATGGGGACTGACCAGGCTCTCCACTTGTAAGAAGTGAACGGACAAAAGGCTGTGTAGCATGATGCGTTTCGGGTTTAAAAAAATTCCTCTCTCAAATGCTAAATTTACAGGTCACATTGGGCCTGACAGATTAATGGCACCGATATCGCCAACCCCAGGCACATAATAGAAAATCTGACCAGTGCGCTGAATTCAGCGCATTGTCGGCTCTCTAGTGGTATATAAAACCACTAGAGATGAGCGAGTAGTATTCGATCGAATACCACTATTCGATCGAATACTCGTATCGGTCGAATACCACGCGGGAAAATTCCTTTGAATTCAATGCAAAAACCTCCTCTTGCGCCTCATCCTGCTACTTCCGGAACTTGGAGGATCCAAGGTGTCGAACTTTGGTTTCCATGGAAACCGGAACAACATTCCCGTTTTTTCACATAGACTATAATAGGATTCGATATTCGAATCAATACTACTCGCTCACCTCTAAAAACCACATTCATGAGGACATGAAAGGTCCTCTAAAGAATTTGGGGGGTTAGTTTTGCTTTCCATAGCCACCTGCCTTTTATTATGTATTTTAGCTGATTTTATTTCCTTTTTACAGATTATATTAAAGGGGTTGTCTGGGTAAAAATGGGAAAACACTTTAAATTTTAAATCAGACAGGAGCAGAGAATCATACTTGCCTTTCCATGGTGCTATTTTAAAATATGTTTTTCCCAGAAAACCTTGTTAATGTAGATGTAAACGTCTCCCACTTAACCTCTGTATCACTATCTGACAATAGCTGCTCCCAGTCTATATCCTGAAGTGCAGCCCTTAATCTGGGGACATTGGCCTTTTTAACCCCTTCCCGCCAATGGCATTTTTTGATTTTCGTTTTTAGTTTTTGACTCCCCTCCTTCTAAACCCCATAACTTTTTTATTTCTCCGCTCTCAGAGACATATGAGGAGGTCTTACTCTTCGCGGCACAAATTTTTCTTCCTGATGCCACAATTAATTATTCTGTATAATGTATTGGGAAGCTGGAAAAAAATTCAGAATGGGGTGAATTTGAAGAAAAAAATGCATTTCTGCGACTTTCTTACGGGCATCGGTTTTACGGTGTTCACTGTGCAGCCAAAATGACATGTCCCCTGTACTCTGTGTTTCGGTACAATTCCGGGGATACCAAATTTATATGGTTTTATTTATATTTTAACCTCTAAAAAAAATCCTTTTCTTTATTTTATTTTATGGTAGAGTTGGAAGGGACCTCAAGGGCCATCGGGTCCAACCCCCTGCGAGTGCAGGTTTTCCTAAATCATCCCAGCTATATGTTTATCCAAAACGGTTTTCTAAAAGTCGCCATATTCTGACAGCCGTAACATTTTTATACGTCTGTGTACGGGGATGCATAGGGCGTCTTTTTTAGAGGGAGTCGAGTGTACTATTTAGTTCTACCATTTTCTGGAAATGCTATTGCTTTGATCACTTTTTATTAAAATTTTTATTAGAATCAAAACTGTGAATAAACATGGGTTTTGGCACTTTTGACTATTTTTCCCGCTACGGCGTTTACAGTACAGGAAAAATATTTTTATAGATCTGTAGAGCGGGTGCTTTCGGACACAGGGATACCTAACATGTATGTGTTTCACAGTATTTAACTACTTTTATATGTGTTCTAGGGAAAGGGGGATGATTTGAATTTTTAATACTTTTTAAAAAAAATATTTTTTTTTTTACTTTTTTTTTTTTTTTTTTTTAAATTTGCATTTATTAGACCCCCTAGGGGTCTTGAACCCCAGGGGGTCTGATCACTAATGCAATGCATAACAATGCTAATGCATTGCAATGCATTTAAAATTATCGGCACTTCTATTTCAGGCTATATAGCATAGTCTGCAATTGAAGCAATGTAATGATAAGCCGGGGAGCCTACACAAGGCTCCCGGCTGTCATAGTAATGTGACGTAATGTGGCGATCACCAGGAAAATGGCGGCACCAACGCGCTGCCGGGAAAATGGCGCCTCAGTCAGCTTTGAGCTACAGCGTAAAGCAGTAGACACCCGGCGGCTATGGCGGCCAACCGGCTCCCAGGCGGTCGCCATAGTTACAAACCGGGCATGCGCCGTACTAGTACGGAGGATGTCGGGAAAGGGTTAAAGTTGGGGGATTTTACCCTCCCAACCTTTCTTTGTTTTTTACAATTTAAGTGGAATCTGATTCTATTATGGTAACTATTACCTAGGTTTTTACCAACAGTGACATTTCCAATAAGTCCCATATTATTAGAGATGATCAGATCTAGCAAAGCATCCCATATAGTTGGATCTTAGACAAGTGCAGCATCCCAGAGTGTTCCTGCTTATATTATGTTTGTATTTCCTGTCTATATGTTCTAAGTATTGTTTTGCAATTCTCTCTATACTATCTTCTTACTATATTTTCCCTGTTTGTTTCTCCACTGTTTTGTCTCCCCACACTTGGTACAGCTCTGGCCTATCACAAGCCACTGGGCAGAGACTTTAAGTTGTGGCCTCAGTCTAGCAGTTGGCAGTGGACAGTGTATGTCAGTAGTTCCGCACACAGAACCAGTGGGAAAAAAATATGCCCAAGGCTCACATAAAGACAGCCCTGAGACAGGAAATTCTGCTTTCCATCACTAGGACACTGTGGTAGGAAGTACTGACCAGGACCTGCTGTTACAAGGTAACCAGACTCCTGGAAGGACTGCATTGGAGTACAGCCCCCAATATGCTCTGCTGGAGGTGGCTTAGATGAAGTTGTTGGCATGGAGGATGGCACTAGAGCTTTACTATAAATGGGAATCCCCTAAAGACAAAGACTGAGAATACTATACAGTTGGAGACTCGGAAGCTGCAAGGTTTACAGTTATAGTGTGGTGAGTAAAGTTTAACCTGTTTGAACTGCACTGCTGCCTCCTGAGTTGTTCCTGAATTACCATCAGGGCCCTTCCAAACACCATCACACCGGCTCAGAGTAAGAGGAGACCCCTCTCCAACTGGAAGCATCCCAGGGGAACTACTATCATCAACACCTGGTAGTATAGTAGGTCCCCCTTGTTGGTGTCTGACATAGGAGGTGAGCTGGGGAGTTTGGTTGAGGCCACTCAGCCTATCCAGTGGCACAACTACTGCCACTATTACTTCCATCCTCCAGTTCCTTCCATCTGGGCTGTGGCTCAAGCTGGA
This sequence comes from Leptodactylus fuscus, assembly GCF_031893055.1. Lineage (NCBI taxonomy): Eukaryota > Metazoa > Chordata > Amphibia > Anura > Leptodactylidae > Leptodactylus > Leptodactylus fuscus. The sequence continues at coordinate 122,753,455 of NC_134268.1, forward strand.
CCATAAAATTGTCCTGCAACAAATTGATGAATTCTCTCCCCTTTTGCAAACTATACAGTACCATGACCTCAGTCAATATCCGGGAAGTTAAAAACTCCCATCAAGACCACTGTGCCCGCCTGTGCCATCCACTCAGTATTTTATCCTTATTCAATTGCACCCACAAGGATTCCACATCCTCACAATCTTTACGCACATTTACCTTTTTCATACTCACTTTTATGCTGCCTGTGGCATGCATACACACTCCATCTGCCTTCCTTTTTGACCTGTCTTTACGATCGAGTGTAAAATAAAGAATGTTTACAATTTAATTGTGTGAGGAATCTATCCACGTCTCAACTGCACCAACTTCATCAATATTTTTCTCCTGGACGAGGGCCTCAAACTCATCCAGTTTGTCTGCTAGGCTTCTGGCATTTGTGAACATACACTTTGACTTGTCATCCAAGTTCATTGCCAGAAGTGTGCAGTCTTGAAATTTTATGGCCAGATTTGTCCATACTGTTCGGTGTAATAAATGGATCTCCCTATCAACTATTCTAATCCCCCCCACCATGATAACCTGTCTCCTCTCTGACCTATTTACCCCTATATCTGCTCTTCCCCCATTCCTAGTTTAAATGCTCCGCTATCCCTGCTAAAATGCTCTCCTCCATTACAGCAGACCCCTTCCATTCATGCGGAAAACAGCTTGTATCCCAGTTAAAAGTCAGCTAAGAGCTCTAGGAACCCATTTATCACATCCAACCTTTTTAGAATGTCATAAAAATTTGCGTAATCTGGTTTAATGGTTAGCACTGTTGCTTTGCAGCACTGTAGTCCTGGGTTAGAATCTGACCAACATCTGCAAGTTTGAATGTTCTCACTGTGTTTGCGTGGGTTTCCTCCCACACTCCAGAGACATACTGAGAGGGAATGTCAAGCTGCTTACTCACTGTGTGATTTGTAGTGATGGATTTTAGCACTCCAGCACTGCTACATTGAAATCTATGGGCCAGCATTGTATTACCTAAAGCTGTGGCTACACTTTGTATGAGTAGTGTAAACATTACCAGGAGGTGTGCTGTCCCTGAACAGCTGATCTGTAGGGGTCCCAACTAAAGGACCCTCGCAGATATAATATTGGTAACCTATCTGAAAGATAGACCATCAATATTAGAAACTGGATAACTCCTTTAAAAAGGGTACCAGGTTTATTAAAGATTATGTAATCTTCGTACAGCATTGCAGACTTCAGTACAACTTCCCCTCATTGGAAATCTCATTGGTCTGCTAACAGGTGAGAATCTAAATTCCATATTCTTTCTTGTCATCAGAACTTGATGTCTGGAAGGGATATCAAAGCAATTAAAGCTCGTAGCAATGCAAATATAAATACACACCGATTTTGGAAGTCCAGAAGTTCACTGTTAATTTTTTCAATATCCAGATCAGTCCACAAGATGTCATAATATCCATTAATATTTTCTATAACTGCATTGTAAAGGCCATAAAGTTTCTGCAGCAAAGATAGTTCCCGTTTAATTCTTTGCAGTTCAGTATATTCTAAAAAACAGTAATAAGCAACAGAAAAAAAATGAGAATTTTTGAAGCATGAGATAAAAAAGGAATACTAAAAGGTGATAAGAGTCTGATTAGTGGGGGTCTGAATAGTGGGACTTCTACCGATCACAGTTTTGTATCAACCCAGTTGAATGGAGTGGTGATCAATCTTGTGCACTGAGTCTATGGGACTGCAAATGATAGTCCCAAAGAGTTTGTATGGAGAGACAGTGGACATACTAAATTGCCATTCCATTGAAATTAGGTTTTGAAGTTTTGATTATGGGAAAACGCTTTTAATTAACTCGTACTATCATACTGATGTCAGTGGCTGGTAAATATCAGAAAAAGTCACTTCTATTCAACCTATGCTTGTTGCTCACTTTACATAGAATTTTAGTAACATTGCTGATATCAGAACTATTTCCAGTCTCTTATACTTGATACTTGGTTCCTTTGAGAATCTTGGTTATGCCCCCGTAAACCTGTGTAAGTGCCACATAAGGGGAATATTTGGCAGTTTTCTTATTACTTCAGGATTTAGAGTTCTTTAAGAGCTGAACTTGATGTTATTGTAATTGTGCCGTTTACCAGTTATTGGGAGACCAAAGAGTTCTTCGCCTCCAGAAAAAGTAATATATTTCCTCCATAATTCATCAAATTTAGCCTGGAACACTTGCAATCTGTCACTCGCTTCCCTGGGAGGAATCTCTTCAACTCCAGGACCACTATGAAGAAAAGAATTACAAATAAGGACATAAATAAAAGACTCTATAAGTTAGAGATTAAAACATCTCCTATGCTACAGTATGAACAGCCATTTCTGTCAAAGCAATAAAACTGCTGTACAGTATTTAAAGTCAGAGTCTTGTTTAAAACAAGAACTAGAAAATAGACCGATGTCACACGCAATGAAAAAATATGCTTTAAACCGGGCCACCAGCTGCTTGCTAATGCCCATGAAACTGAGCGGCAATGATCTACGTCTGTACTTACGATACATCGTAATCTTTATAAAACTCTGCAGCATCGACCTGAAATTTCTTCACACCATCCAGTAAATCTGTTTTCATCTCTGGTTGCACTTTAATAAGTAAATTCTGCATTTGCACCACCTGACAAAAAAGGCATTAAAGAACTAGTGAGACCTGTAAAAGTCCTATTGGCTTTATACTTGCATATATCAATATTTTACAATACATTTATGAACATATTATCTCTACCTGTGTGTTCAAGTTCTTCCAAGCATAGGCCAATCCATCCACACGCTCAGCATTGCCGTCTTGAAACAGAAGATCGTATTTTACCAGAAGGCTATGGGACTCTTCAATTGGTCCAATCATCATGTCAATCTTTATTTCAGATTCTCTGATTTCTTTCAAGGCATCCATTGCTCCACGAACATCATCAAGGTCATTAATTGGTCTGTTCAATCGCTTACTAAGATTATCAATAAATGAATAGATCTCATCCATGTCCATTGCAGCCTTTTTATTCAGAGCTGAGCCAATTGCTCTCTTCCACCTGCGGCACTCCTGTACTAATGCCATCTTCAGGCAATCCGTGGAAAAGTCTACAGATCCTACAATGCAGTGACCCGGAAGTTCATTGATTTGGGTTTCCAATTGCTGTAAAAAAAAATACATGAAAGGGAGATGACATTAAAACTTATCCAATGGATTCCCTGACATGACTAGTATTTAGCTTACCGAATAATAGTTCAGTTGACTGCGAAATTCAGACATTACTGGGTTGGTATCCAGGAATTCTTTAACTTTTTCATCAACATCCTAAGAAATGCAAAAGTAAAAAAAAGTTGACATGAAATTCAAATAGATTTACAGCATTGGAGCCAGGTGATCAATGATCACAAAGCTATGACATAACTCCACTGAGGTCTTTACTGGAGACATATGCCCTCAGAAACATCCTTAGCGGTGTGCAACCCATTCTGTGATATAAGGCACAACCCATGCGGTCATACAGGGCACATCATTTGTCACAAATCAACAGGGAGCCACTGGCCTTAAAAACCTGCGCACCTGGAACCAGTACCACATAGTGCACAAACCCAAGGAAAGACAACTACTCAGGATTCCCTAGTATATTGATTTGTCATATTTCTTTAGGCATAGTATTATTACATTATTTCAGCAATATATTGGACATATAATTTATGCATGTGATGGATGTATTGAAAAGAAGGCATCCATAGAAGGTACTTCACAAATCATTAACAACCTATAGCCATCACAAGGCCAAATTTTATTCATCTTGCTTTCTACTCATGATAACCAGTAAACATGTCCCTTATGAATAGCAAAAGTGCTCAAGCTCTTTCACAGCATGTGCTCAGTTGCTCATATTGAGTATAGGTAAATTTGGTGAGATTTGCAGGGAATGATTAGAATAGTAAAAAGAATAACAGGCGGATTTAGCAAAAGCTGAATGCTCTGGTTACCAAAATGTGTTTACTATAACCTTTAAGCTGTATATGACGATTTATGTTTGGAGAATTTGAAGAGAGTAAGGGAATGAAAAGCAAAAATATAGATATATACAATGCCACTGAGAGTGTGCTGCGACAATAATGAAAATGTATAGGAATAAGTGATCATTTGTCTGAATATACTACCAATGATCATTACATTGAGGGAACTATTACACAGTTTACTTGTGCTAAAACAGGTTTTTTTTGTGAAACTACACAGTTTTTTTTTTTTTAATTTATACATGAGATGTCCATCATGATCACAGACAGCACACAAACCTGCTTACATTTGGGTTGTGTGATGACTGTGAAAAACAGGCATTTTTTTTTTTTTTTTTTTTTTTTTTTTTTACCATTTCCTAACATTTCTATGTCTGTGTGTCTGGGAAAAACAAATAGCACACAGATTGTATCCATGTGTGATTTTCATGGACCCATAGACCCTAATGGAGAGCTGTGGTCCACAAAATAGATCAATATAGAGCATGTCTCATGGTTTGAAGAACACTAATCTGCACATGCCCATTAAAGTAAATGGGTATGAAAGAAGTAGGTGACTTTCATGGACATCAGATGTCTGCAAAATGAAGACATGTCAACAAGGCCTTTTTTATTGGTGTAGGAAATACAGGACATACATTCTCAAGAGTAAGTCTAGTCTTACATCATGATTGTACTATACTGTTCATGAGTTTACTTAGTAAAAAAGTGATGTGAATCTAACAACAGGTGTAACAGCACCCTTAAAGGGGTTGTCCAGGATAAAAAAGACATTTTTACATTGAACTAAACATCCCCTTGCCCACCACCTACTTTATAAATCACTTTTATTATCAAATTTACCATGATCACTAGGGTGGTCACGTGACACCCTTCCCGGCATACTTACCTTTCCTTCCTGCTGTCTCATGTCGGGTTGGGTCACCAGCAACACGCGCACAACGGGCTAGTGCACATGCAGGAGCCGCTTGGTGCTGTCACAAAGATGGCTGCTGGCAGTGAAGTGGGCCGGATTGCCAGGGAAAAAAGCGAGGGTTTTTTTTAGAAAGGGAGGTGTGGTAATGGAGACCTAGGATTTTAATGATGGCTGCTGAGGGTGTAGTGGTTGGGCTAGCTAAGAAAACAGGGAGGAGGGAGTGTGTGAGAAAGGGTGGAGGTCAGTCAGTGAGAGAGGGAGAAGAAGTGAGGCATCCTGGAACTTGTAGGAGACACAGAAGAGGAAGTTATGGATCTAAACAAATGCAGAGAATGCAATGCGCTCACTGAGAACCCCAGAAATCACTCAAAACACTGCTAAAAGTATTTGTGGCCTTTATTAAACTCATTAATAGCACTAACAGACCTTTTTTCTAAAATAATTTTTTGCCTGGAAAACCCCTTCAAAGGCAACTGAATGAGCAACAATTGACTTCTTATATCTTTGGTTCTCATTAGAATAGTTGTAAAGCACAAGTCTGTACACAAGCAGAAAAAGCCCCTAGACTCCTGTGTTACAGACCAGACTCTTCATGCTGCCATTTAGTACATCTATGTACACCATACTCCCTTAGAATGTCTCTAGGGCAACAAACCTTGCTAATATAGGCATTTTCACAGATTCCATAGATTTGTATTGGTGCAATACTAAGAAATAGAGATGAGCGAACACTAAAATGTTCGAGGTTCGAAATTCGATTCGAACAGCCGCTCACTGTTCGAGTGTTCGAATGGGTTTCGAACCCCATTGTAGTCTATGGGGAACATAAACTCGTTAAGGGGGAAACCCAAATTCGTGTCTGGAGGGTCACCAAGTCCACTATGACACCCCAGGAAATGATACCAACACCCTGGAATGACACTGGGACAGCAGGGGAAGCATGTCTGGGGGCATAAAAGTCACTTTATTTCATGGAAATCCCTGTCAGTTTGCGATTTTCGCAAGCTAACTTTTCCCCATAGAAATGCATTGGCCAGAGCTGATTGGCCAGAGTACGGAACTCGACCAATCAGCGCTGGCTCTGCTGGAGGAGGCGGAGTCTAAGATCGCTCCACACCAGTCTCCATTCAGGTCCGACCTTAGACTCCGCCTCCTCCGGCAGAGCCAGCGCTGATTGGCCGAAGGCTGGCCAATGCATTCCTATGTGAATACAGAGACTTAGCAGTGCTGAGTCAGTTTTGCTCAACTACACATCTGATGCACACTCGGCACTGCTACATCAGATGTAGCAATCTGATGTAGCAGAGCCGAGGGTGCACTAGAACCCCTGTGCAAACTCAGTTCACGCTAATAGAATGCATTGGCCAGAGCTGATTGGCCAATGCATTCTATTAGCCCGATGAAGTAGAGCTGAATGTGTGTGCTAAGCACACACATTCAGCTCTACTTCATCGGGCTAATAGAATGCATTGGCCAGCGCTGATTGGCAAGAGTACGGAATTCGGCCAATCAGCGCTGGCTCTGCTGGAGGAGGCGGAGTCTAAGATCGCTCCACACCAGTCTCCATTCAGGTCCGACCTTAGACTCCGCCTCCTCCAGCAGAGCCAGCGCTGATTGGCCGAATTCCGTACTCTGGCCAATCAGCACTGGCTAATGCATTGTATTGGCGTGATGAAGCAGTGCTGAATGTGTGTGCTTAGCACACACATTCAGCTCTACTTCATCGGGCTAATAGAATGCATTGGCCAATCAGCGCTGGCCAATGCATTCTATTAGCTTGATGAAGCAGAGTGTGCACAAGGGTTCAAGCGCACCCTCGGCTCTGATGTAGCAGAGCCGAGGGTGCACAAGGGTTCAAGTGCACCCTCGGCTCTCCTACATCAGAGCCGAGGGTGCGCTTGAACCCTTGTGCAGCCTCGGCTCTGCTACATCAGCGCCGAGGGTGCGCTTGAACCCTTGTGCACACTCTGCTTCATCAAGCTAATAGAATGCATTGGCCAGCACTGATTGGCCAGAGTACGGAATTCGGCCAATCAGCGCTGGCCAATGCATCCCTATGGGAAAAAGTTTATCTCACAAAAATCACAATTACACACCCGATAGAGCCCCAAAAAGTTATTTTTAATAACATTCCCCCCTAAATAAAGGTTATCCCTATCTATCCCCGCCTGTACAGCTATCCCTGTCTCATAGTCACAAAGTTCACATTCTCATATGACCCGGATTTGAAATCCACTATTCGTCTAAAATGGAGGTCACCTGATTTCGGCAGCCAATGACTTTTGCCGATTTTTTTCAATGCCCCCGTTGTCGTAGTTCCTGTCCCACCTCCCCTGCGCTGTTATTGGTGCAAAAAAGGCGCCAGGGAAGGTGGGAGGGGAATCGAATTTTGGCGCACTTTACCACGCGGTGTTCGATTCGATTCGAACATGGCGAACACCCTGATATCCGATCGAACATGTGTTCGATAGAACACTGTTCGCTCATCTCTACTAAGAAACCATACAACATAGATCCATAATACAGCTATATGCTTTAGGCCTTAAAAGGGCATTGTATTGTTTAATATATACATTTTTTTCTACTAACTGCAACATATGTAAACTCTTGGAAAGTAATGTACCAAACAATCATAATTTCCACATCGTAGCATTATTTTATGACATCCAAGTGTCTACACGGATACTGAGTTTTTTGTGGAGGTTACCGTGCAGGCATATCCACGCCACTTAGAATTATCTTACCTGATTCCATATTCCAGAAAATGTAGTAAAACTATTCAAGACATCAGTTGCATCTGTTTTAAGTAACAGGACAATAGAACTGAGGTTGGCTACAACTTTACTGACATCTTTATGTTCAGTGATTTGCTTATCCAATGGTTTCAGCACCACCATCTTGGTAAGTTCATCACCCAGATCTCTTGCAGCATTTTGCTCCAACTAGAAAGTGATTGAAGACAGAAGTTAAACTGTGAATTTGCAAGTGTAAATATAGGGGAATACCATGTTAACAGATATTTTAGATCTTGTAAACACAAAATTTAAAGTCCAATACAATTCTAAAAAGAAAAAGTCTGTTTTTGGCCTCTTCTGATACTGCTTCATCACAACATACTACTTTCTTTATTTGAAGTGTAGCTCCCCATCAGCGGCGTAACTAGGAATGGCAGGGCCCCGTGGCGAACTTTTGACATCCCCCCCCCCCCGACCGACACAGACGACCTCGACCAACCCCCTCCTATGCATTCCTGCGCATTCTATTATGCCCCATAGTGGCCCCTTCACACAGTATTATCCCCCATAGTGACCCCTGCACACAGTATTATCCCCCATAGTGGGCCCTGCACACAGTATTATCCCCCATAGTGGGCCCTGCACACAGTATTATCCCCCATAGTGGGCCCTGCACACAGTATTATCCCCCATAGTGGGCCCTGCACACAGTATTATCCCCCATAGTGGCCCTTGCACACAGTATTATCCCCCATAGTGGCCCTTGCACACAGTATTATCCCCCATAGTGGCCCCTGCACACAGTATTATCCCCAATAGTGGCCCCTGCACACAGTATTATCCCACATAGTGGCCCCTGCACACAGTATTATCCCCCATAGTGACCCCTGCACACAGTATTATCCCCCATAGTGGCCCCTGTGCACAGTATTATCCCCAATAGTGGCCCCTGCACACAATATTATCCCCCATAGTGGCCCCTGCACACAGTATTATGTCCCACTGTGGACACCCATAAACTATTATACTCTGGGATCTTTTATACTCTGGGGGATAATAATCGGAGACCCGAAAAACATAAAAAACTACTGTTTCTTACCTGTCCCCCGGGTCCTACGCTGTCTTCTCCGCTCCCATCCTTCTTCAATGACGTCGGACGTCACATGACCCGAGACGCAGGCCGGGTTCATGTGACGTCAGAGATGTCAGAAAGGACATCAGGAAGGAGGCCTAGCAGGATCGTGGAGAGGTAAGTAACAGTGTTTATGTTTCTTACCTCTCCCGGTCCGCCAATTATTATACTTGGGGGTCCGATAAGACCCCCGAGTATAATGATAGCAGCAGTAGCGGCTGTCACTGGGCCCCCAATGTCCCAGGCCCTGTGGCAGCTGTCTCTGCTGCTTTGGCAGTAGTTATGCCACTGCTCCTCATATCTAAACCAGCGTACATACTTAATGCAGTGTCAATGCCCTTTCTGTGAAAATTAACATGATCGGAAATAAATCAGAATTTAAATTGAGAAGTACACAGTTTGCTGAGCAAAATGACTAATTGAAAAATGCAAAATTACAGCCTGAATAATTTTCTTTTTACACAGAAAATGAAATAATTGTCATAGATTATGAAAAGCCATCACCATGTGGTTTAATTCTTAGGAATATTATTTTAGATTAATTCTTATAAATTCTTATAAAGTAGACTTAATGGAATAGTCATTAAAGTTCTGTTTTCACAGATTTAGCATTTTCTCTACTTTGGCAATTAAAATATAATTTGTATTTCAAGTCATAATCCTCTGTAGCCTGATGTAATTATATGGGAAAGTCATAGCAGGTCTTTGAGGCAAAAAACGTCCCCTACTTTATCGGCAAACATGACAGAATGAAAAGCAAAAGAAAAGTCCTGTGGAGCCAAAAGCTCCAGGGATTCAAAAGACCAAACCAAAACTCCTCATTATTCCTTCAGGATTGTGCATGGAGCTCGTAAATATACCAAAATGTCTAATTCAGTCAAGGAAAAAGTGTACTTTAGGCTGAGGTGCCGTTTTTTTGTTCCAGATTTTGCTGCACTTTTTAAAGCCAAAATCAAGAGTGGATTGAGCAGAAGGTAGTAGTAGAAGTTAAATTTCCTATTCCTTTCATAGCCATTCTTGTCTTTGGTTCCATAAGTGGCAGCAAAATCTGCAACAAAATAACCTGTGTTTCTGCAACGTGGGGCCTCAGCCTTATTTAAAGGGGTTGTCCCATCCCAATGATCCTATCTATACTGGTAGATTATGTAAATTGTAGACTTTTCCTAAATATATTGCTTTAGAAATGCTGCTTTGTTTTCCTGCTGTGGAAATTATTCCTCCCATTGTTTACACAAGTGTTGCTATAACCACGGACCATTGAGATAGGACATGTGATGTCTTGCTCTGTATCGGCAGAACAAATCAGTTCAGCTAATTTCAGTTTGCTGATAAAGCCATTTCCACAGTTTTATATTTATATAAGTTATATATAATACCTATATTCAAAGATGGGACAATTTGTTTTTAAAACAAAAACTGCTTTGGTGATCAGATTACCGAAGTCTAGTGGCCACATGTATACATGTACAAGTAGTTTGCAGAAACCTTTCATGGAAGTTTTTAGTTGTTGGCAATGTTTCGATTTCATCTTACTACATGAGCATAAGAAAAGCCTACTCATAACGGTCTGGCTGCAAGAATCAATCAGCCTCAATACACAATGGCTGTACATTACCTGTTGCTGTTTGTGATGCAGATGCGCAAAATTCCACAGAGGAATGTCCTTGGCTGCTGACAAGATAATATTTATAGCTTTGTTCACAGCACTCTGAAACAGAATGACAGTATTGTTATGTGGGAACAGATTAGAGAATAAAACTGAAGACAAGGCTTTACACTTCTGAACTATTGTATATTAACACCACTATTGCATTCAGGCAAACAGTACCAGCAGGTGTCTTTGGTTCCTTAACCACTTCATGTCACAGCACTGACTTTTCACATAGATTGTGCTACTTTCTACAAGGTAAGGAATATGCAAATAGGATGTCATTGGTGAAAATGAGGAACTTTCTCCAAGCGCCACCAAAGGGCTTAATCTGGGAATAATAGCCAAGCCAGAACACATACAAAAGGAAGAGGTTCAATCCACAAACCGCTGTTTCAAGGTTGTCTGTCATCATTGAACTGATTTGGGTCAGAAGGGGTAATGAGTCTCATTAGGTAGCGACAGCACAGGGACTTTAAAAAACCATGCATGTCTGCAAATAAGACCTCTCCGGTGAAAAAGAGAAGCTTGCTCTTAGTGTCACCTTTTGGAAAGTATCTCCCTATAGAATAATGCATGGTTTTATGAGGGCATAATAAAGGAAGAATATAGCCTCTGTAAAAATCACCTTGTTGTTAGGGCAGGTGGGCTTTCTACTGTTTGATGAAATATGTATAAAGAAAGAAAGAAAGAACAAAGAACCTCTAATTTATATATTTAGTGTTTAGAACATATTAGATTATCTATATGTGCCAATTATTGCAATAATCCAATTTTCATATCTGCTCTTTATATGTCCTAGTGTTATATATATATTAGGCCTGAGTGATTAATCGAAAAAATTATCAAAACCGAACATCAAACAGTCATCAATGTGGTTTTGTTCAAGTTGGTAATTTCGATTATTTCAATATTTGCAGTTTAATTTGGAACGAACATGATTAAACTGAAACTGATATTATGCTGTGGGATCTCTTCAGACTACAAAGTATAAAAAGTGGAGGACCAGGTAGGTGAGGAAATATAAAAAAACAGGCACCTCACCTGGACTCTGGTACAACTCCCTGCTGTCTTCAGCACTTCTTGCTGATATCAGGGACCGCCAAATGGCATGGGCTGAGGCCTAATTAGCAGTTCCTGTTGGCAGCCAGAAGCACAAAAGACAGCAGGGAATTGCAACACAGTGCAGGAGAGGTGAGTAACACTGTTTTATGGTTTCCTCACCTTCCCTGGCCCTCCGTTTATTATACTCTGGGGTCTGAAGAGAGCCCACAGAATAATAGTAATTTTGGTTTGGCTGTATTCATCCTGAACAAAAACACCAGGCACACCTCGCAGGATTTGCTCAGCACTTATATTGTAAACTAGCAGGAGGACCCAGCTTCGCAAGGGTATATTTAATTTTTTGTTTGTGTAGTGGCCCCATAAGAATTGTCCAGTTTTGCACTGGTGTATTTTGGATATCATTTGTGTGTGTTCATAAGCGTCATGTGATCATGTGCATCTCATTTCAGATATCAGTGAAAATCATGTGATCAGTTTTTATGGAGACCTGGAGTAAAGCTGTGTGTATGTGATCTTGTGTAACAGTGTCATCCACAGTGCCCTGCCCCTTTAAGGCTGGCATAAAGTAGTGAAGAAAAATGGCTGTGTTGCTATGGAAATCTAGAGTAAAACTCTAATATGTGGTACTATGTGGTGCAGAGCCGTGTATCTAATCCTCTGGCGTGTGGTACTGTGTGCTGACGTACGTATCTATTGCACTGGCCTGTTGCACTGTGTGGAGTGGTGTGTATCTAAACCTCTAGCATGTGGTACTGTGTGCAGTGGCGCATATCTAATCCTCTGGCGTGTGGTACTGTGTGCAGTGGCGCGTATCTAATCCTCCCCTGTGTGGTATTGTGTGCATTGGTGCATATGTAATTCTCTGGCGTGTGGATTTGTGTGAAGACACATGTATCTAATCCTCTGGCACTTGGTACTGTGTGCAAACGCGCGTATCTAATGCTGCGGTATGTGTAACTGTGTATAGATACACGTATCTAATCCTGCGGCATGTGGAACTGTGTGCAGATGTGTGTATCTAATCCTCTTGTATGTGGTACTGTGTGCTGACTTGTGTATCTAATCCTCCAGCGTTTGGTACTTTGTGCAGATGTGTGTATCTAATCCTCTGGCGTGTGGTACTGTGTGCTGACCTGCATATCTAATCCTCTGGCATGTGGTACTGTGTGTAGACACGTGTATCTAACCCTCCCCGTGTGGTATTGTGTGCAGTAGTGTGTATCTAAACCTCTGCCGTGTGGTATTGCGTGCAGTGGCGCATATCTAATCCTCCATTGTGTGGTTTTGTATAAAGACATGCTTATCTAATCCTCCAGCATGTGGAACTGTGTGCAGACACGCGTATCTAATCCTGCAGCATGTGAAACTGTGTATAAACGCACATATCTAATCCTACGGCATGTGGAACTGTGTGAAGACGCACATATCTAATCCTCTGGCGTGTGATACTGTGTGAAGACTCGCGTATCTAATCCTCTGGCATGTGGAATTGTGTGTAAATGCGCATATCTAATCCTGTGGCATGTGTAACTGTGTGCATTGGCGCATATCCAATCCTCTGGCATGTGGTATTGTGTGCAGTGGTGCGTATCTAATTCTGTGGTGTGTGGAACTGTGGGCAGACGTGCGCATCTAATCCTCCGGCATGTGGTATTGTGTGAAGACGTTCATATCTAATCCTCTGGCATGTCATACTGTGTGCTGACCTGTGTATCTAATGCTCTGGTGTGTGGTACTTTGTGCATACGCGCAAATCTAATTCTTTGGCATGTGGAACTGTGTGCAGATGTGCGTATCTAATCCTTTGGCATGTGGAACTGTGTGCAGGCGCGTGAATCTAATCCCCTGGCGTGTCATACTGTGTGCTGACCTGAGTATCTAATCCTCCAGCGTGTGGTACTTTGTGCAGACACACGTATCTAATCTTGTGGCATGTGGAACTGTGTGTAGATGCGTGTATCTAATCCTGCGGCATGTGTAACTGTGTGCATTGGCGTGAATCCAATCCTCTGGCGTGTGGTATTGTGTGCAGTGGCACGTATCTAACCCTGTGACATGTGGAACTGTGTGCAGACGTGCGTATCGAATCCTCCGGCTTGTGGTACTGTGCACAGATGTGCGTATCTAATCCTCCGGCATGTGGTACTGTGTGAAGACGCGCGTATCTAATCCTCTGGCTGTGATATTGTGTGCTGACCTGTGTATCTAATCCTCTGGCGTGTGGTATTTTGTACAGACATGCGTATTTAATCCTTTGGCATGTGGAACTGTGTGCAGACGCACATATCTAATCTTTCAGCATCTGGTACTTTGTGCAGATGCACGTATATAATCCTCTGGCATGTGATACTGTGTGCTGATCTGTGTCTCTAATCCTTCAGCATGTGGTACTTTGAACAGACGCGTGTATCTAATCCTCTGGCGTGTGGAACTGTGTGCAGACGCACGTATCTAATCCTCTGGCATGTGGAACTGTGTGCAGACACACATATTTAATCATCTGGCGTGTGGAACTATGTGCAGATGCGCGTATCTAATCCTCTGGCATGTGATACTGGGTGCTTACCTGTGTATCTAATCCTCTGATATGTGTATCTCAGTTTGGATCTCAGTGTTGGATTGTACATGTGGAGTGACCGTGTGTATTGCAATTGGAATATGAGTTAAAGACTTGCAGGTTTGTTGGGAAAGCTGTATCTTCAGAACGGTACCTCCGCGTGAGTTGGGGCCTCAGCTTAAACCTTCCCGGACACCTGAAGTATCTGTGTGCCAAATTTGGTGACGATCAGTCCATTCGTTTGGTCACGCATAGAGAACAGACAGACAAAAATTCATTTTTATAATATAGAGAGACGAGTGTGATTTAAAAGGGGCATGACCTAAATAATCGCAATTGAGGAAAAATGGCCGATTAATTGCAAATTTGATTTAGGTCATAATCTCCTATCTATTCTCTTATATGTATAAAAATTAGTTTAGTTTAACGTCTGTCTGTTCTTTATGTGCAACCAAATGCCTGGACCATTCCTCACCAAATTTGGCACACAGGTACATCAGGTGTCCAGGAAGGTTTTAGAATGGGTCTCAGCTATCTAGTACATACCATTCCTGAGATACAGTATTCCCAAAAAATGACCTGCATTAGCCTGCAAGTCTTTCACTCATATTCCAACTGCCATACACAACTGCCATAAAAGCGCGCAGGCGTTTAGTCTCCACGTGCAGACAGCTTTTTACCAGGTTTCCATAGCAACCAACCTATTTATCACCTCTATTAGTCAGTAGCAGTTCGCAGGTCCTTAAATACTCAGTTATATGACGTGTATCAGACCATATAAGTTCACATTTAACTTAACAGGTTTCCATAACAACGCAGCCATAAACAGACTGTACCTATGCTGGACTGCCATACTGGATGTCAACATTCTTAGAAATTGAAACGTATTTAAACTACTCATACCTTCAAAAAGGAAAACTGAAGTTGTACACAAGACTCCTGCAGGAAAGTGCATGGCTGCTGCTCAAGCTAATGAAAACTCTTACCAGACCCAAGACTCCGATCTGACAAGGTATGTTTTTTTCAACACACACAAAAACGACATACAAAACAGACCACTGCAAAACTGAACAGTTCTTATTGGGCCACTACACAAACAAAAAATATAATATACCCGTGCGTAGCCAGGTCTTTCTACTAGTATATTATAAAATAAGCTTCAATGGGAGATTTCTATTGAACTATCTGTATGTAACAGTAAATCTCTGAAAAAAGTTAAATGGCAGAGTTATATAGGACTGTTCCTCTACTGCTGCAACACATCACAAATCAGATGCAGCAGGCCATCTACCGAAAAAGGAGCAACGAGAGTATATTCATATATGTAATTGACAGCAAGTTTATTTTGTTTATTAACCCCTTCCCGACATCCACCGTACTAATACGGCAGATGCCGGGTGTTTAAATATGGTGGCCACTCGGGAGCCGGGCAGCCACCATAGCTGCTGGTTTAGAAATGCAGGATTTTTCACCATTTTGCCTCTGATAAAAATTTGAATAGAAAGTGATCAAAGCAATAGCAACTCCCCAAAATAGTACATCTAAAAAGTACTGGCCTCGCAAAAAATGACACCCTATGTATTCCCATACACGGAAGTAAAAAAAAAAAAAAAAGCTATGGGTGTCAGAATATGGTGACTTTTAGAAAAAAAATTTTTTGGCAGTTTTGGATTTTTGTTAAGGGGTTACAATGAAATAAAACCATATAAATTTGGTATCCTCGGAATCGTACCAAAACATAGAATATTGCTGACAAGTCATTTAGACTCCATAGGGAATGCCGTAATAATGAAGCCCTTAGAAAAATCACAAAAATGCACTTTTTCTTCAAATCCACCCCATTCAGAATTTTTTTCCAGTATATTGTACAGAGTAATTATTAGTACTATCATGAAGAACAATTTGTCCTGCAAACATTAAGACCTCACATGGCTTTGAAAGCGGAAAGTAAGTTATGGGCTTTGGTGGGGGGGGGGAGGGATCAAGAATGGAAAATGAAAATTAATAAACGCCCGCAGCGGGAAGAGGTTAAAAGAAGGTTCTGCATAAGTTAGCATGTGCATTATCTGGAATAATGTTCTTCTGCTATAAGATTAAAAGGATATTAAAGGATATTATGTCCTCACTCTATCTGAAACTAAATCTCTCTAAAGCCGGGTTCACATGATGTATTTTGGCACGTAGACGGCGCGGGAGCTTTTCCGGGCCGTATACGCTCCCATTGATTTCAATGAGAGCCGGGACCGAATACGCAGCGCTATTTTGCGGCCGCCGCAAAATCAGGGCCGCAAAATAGCGCCGCGTATACGGTCCCGGCTCCCATTGAAATCAATGGGAGCGTATATGGCCCGCAAAAGCTGCCGCGACGTCTACGTGCCACATTACGTGCCAAAATACATTGTGTGAACCCGGCCTAAAACTGAACTACTACTATTTCCACCATCTAATACAGGGGTCTCAAACTCGCGGCCCCCCGAACAATTTTGTGCGGCCCGCACAAGCCTAGGGACGCCGCGGGGGAGCAGAGCGCGGCGGGGGAGCGTTGGATGGTGAGTATAAGTGGTTTTTTTGTGTGTTAAAGAGGACCTTTCACCATTTTGCCCACAGGCAGTTCTATATACTGCCGGAAAACTGACAGTGCGCTAAATTCAGCACACAGTCGGCTTTCCCGATGTGGGCCCAGTGTGAAGAGCTTACGGTCCTGGTACCGTAGCTCTTCTATGGTCAGAAGGGAGTTTCTGCCACTCAGTCAGAGACGTCCTTCACAGCACAGCCAATTGCGCTGTGCTGTGAGAGCCGGGAGGAACTCCCCCCTCCATCTGCTCACAGTACTCGTCCATAGACGAGCATTATCAGGGAGGGGGTGCGCGATTGGCTGTGCTGTGAAGAAGGACGTCTCTGACTGAGTGGCAGAAACTCCCTTCTGACCATAGAAGAGCTACGGTACCGGGAACCTAAGCTCTTCACACTGGGTCCAAATCGGGAAAGCCGACAGTGTGCTGAATTCAGCGCACTGTCAGCTTTCCGGCAGTATATAGAACTGCCTGTGGGCAAAGTGGTGAAAGGTCCTCTTTAAACATTGAGGTGGAATGAAGGGGCTCATGACACTGGGGGCAGACGAAGGGAGGGGGGAGAACGGCATGACACTGGGGCAGAGATGGGGGACATGAATCTGGGGGCAGAGATGTGGGGACATGAATCTGGGGGCAGAGATGAGGGGACATGAATCTGGGGGCAGAGATGAAGGGACATGAAACTGGGGGCAGAGATGGGGGACATGAATCTGGGGGCAGAGATGGAGGGGACATGAATCTGGGGGCAGAGATGGAGGGGACATGAAACTGGGGGCAGATGAAGGGTGTATATGAAACTGAGGGAGAGATAGAGGGGGGACATATAATTTATGGGTGACTGTATTAGGATTATACTGTGTGCGGGCACATGAAAAATTAATGAGTGGGCGGAGTCAACAGAAAAGTGGGCGGGGCAAAATTTTCTGCGGCGCGCTACGCGCGATGCACATTTTGTCCCTCTTTCGGTTTTTCAAAAGTTGGGAGGTATGGCTGCAACACTGGCATGGGGTGATGTCAGCAGGCCGTGCTGAAACTCATCGGTTTGGGGGACAGAAAGCACACTGTATTCGAGGTGAGGGATACCATCCTGGATGATGTGGTTTCGCTGCTACACCTGGGCCCAGGCATTTTTTCGTGTGTGATAATGGCTGGAACCTGGTAGTGGCTCTGGAGCTTGCCAGCCTCCAACACAGTCCATGCCTGGCCCACGTTTTCAACTTATTGGTGGAACGGTTTTTAAAAACGTACCCCAATTTACACGAGCTACGGGTTAAAGTGTGGCGCTTGTGCGCCCACTTTGGCAAGTCTACAGTAGCTGCTCCTAACCTCAATACACTCCAGCCATGCCTACATCTGCCTGAAGCACCGGTTGTTGTGCAAGGTCACAACACGCTGAAACCCTAGATACCATATGTTGAGCAGGTTGTGTGAGCAGCAGAGACCTTTGATGGAGTTCCATCTCCAAAACCCAAGGGTTCATCAAAGTCAGCTCCCTCAGTTTCTGCACCATGAGTACCCATGGTTGGCAGACTTATGTGAAATCCTATCCCATCCTTTCCACTGGACACTTTACAAACTCACTAGAACCTCTATGAAAGTGGATAAATAATTTGAAAACTTCTTTCCTCTACATTAATATGGACAGAAACATAACATTAAACTGAAAGAAACATTAGCATGCGATCATCACAATTCCTGATATGACAGCTGGGTTAAGCAGGGTGCAGGGTACAACGCAGACCAGGCCCGAGCACCAGGAACAGGTGTTACTATGGCTAGCGGATAATGCTTCCAGCTGCTTTTCCACCAGCCAGTCAGCCACTACCTGCAGTCGTGTTTATACCCAAGAGTCTGCCCCTCCTTCCTCCCAACATGCCCAATCTTCCCAACAGAGTCATCCCACCACCCTTGCTCCCTCCCAGGATCTCTTTTCAGGTCCATTTACTGTCTCTCCCTCTGTTGAACCACTTCCTGAATCACAGGAGCTACCAGAGGACTTTGTGTCCTGATGCCCAAATACTGGAGCATCCGCCATTTCCTACCAATTTTGTGGTTGTGGACCCGCAACCAGTGTTTTTCAGCCTCAGTGATGATGAGACACTGTTGCCATCAGGGCAAGCTGTGGTTATTATGCAGTTTACAGTAAGAGGAGAGTGAGCAATTGGAAGAGGAGTTGGTGGACGATGAGGCCACCGACCCGACTTGGACAGGGGTGATGTCTAGCGGGGAAAGCAGTGTAGAGGTGGAGGCAAGCTAAGCAGGAAAAAAGGTGGCTAGAGACAGAGGCATGGACAGGGGTGATGTCTAGGGGGGAAAGCAGTGTAGATGTGGAGGCAAGCACAGCAGCAAAAAAGGTAGCTAGAGGCAGAGGCATGTCCAGAGGCAGCAAGGCCAAAGATTTTCCATGTACTAGCCACTCGCGCAAAACTCACCCATGTTGGCAGACATATGCAAGATCTTGCGTCTCTTTGAGGAGTCCATGAAGAGGGTCAGCTGTGATGACACATTAGTGAGTGTAACTATCCCACTCCTGTGTGCGATGCAAGAATCTCTCATCGCCATCAGGGATAACGCATTGTACGCTGAGGAGTCAGGCATAGAAGCAGAACCTTCCCAGCAGGATAGTCAGTGCACACTTCTGTCCGCTTCACAGCATGGCAGATGATCTCATTGTCACACAGGAGGCTAGCGGCACCCCCTGGCCAAACTACCACCACTGAGGGGCCTAGTGTCACCAGGAGGGACAAGTATAGGCGAATGTTGCGGGAGTACCTGGCCCACCACAGCCCTGTCCTCTCCGATCCCTCTGCGCCCTACTGGTGGCATCATCAGGGTTAAGCACAGCCGGCTTTCAGCTGACAGTGCTGATCGGCTGACTTTCATCAAAATGAAGAGCCAATGCATAGACTCATCATTTACATGTCCACTAGTGTTAAGCACCCCGACATGAAGTTCATGTGTGTGCTCACCTTCTACAATTCCTCCTCCTCCTCATACTCCTCCACCATAAGCGTTGCACAATTCTGCTCCTACTAGGCTCAATCCACCCTGATTCCCCCCAACTCTGCTGGTTAGAAGCTCATTAGAAGTCATGCCAAGTAACATACTGGCACACATGGCTGACTTGAAGTCAGTGACTTCATGTTGGGTTGCTTTTCAAGAGATAAAGGCATAGTTCACATCATGGAGAGCAAACAATACTGGATTTTTGCAATCCTCGACCCCCGGTATAAGTAAAAAAATCTCGTCCTTTATTATGGTAGGGGAGAGGAAAAAAATTTTAAAAAAATAAAAAAAATAAATAAATAAAAAACTCACAAAAATGACATGTAGATATGGAGGCAAGCTAAGCAGGAAAAAAGGTGGCTAGAGGCAGAGGCATGTCCAGAGGCACAGGACAGCTGCTTCACAGAAGCCAGGCCTGAAGCAGCAAGGCCCAAGATGTTCCCTCTTCTAGCCACCCGAGAGAAATTCCCCCATCGAGGCCACATTCCTCGATGGTGTTGAGATTTTTCAATGTATACACGGAAGACAAATTTAGTGTGGTTTGCACACTTTGCAAGTCTAAACTGAGTAGGGGCTCTGAAAAGAGCAACCTTACCACCTCTTGCGTGCGCTGTCATTTGGAAGGCAAGCCCTGGGCTCAGTGGCAGAGAGCAAAAGCAGGACAATTGTCACCCGGCGTTGCCGACATTGCCTCTTCCACTGTTTACAGTGCTGGTGCTGCAGTCCTGAACAACAGCCTGGACACTTCCTCATCTGTTTCTAACACTTTGGGGAAAGCCTCTCTGAAAGCATACTCCTGCGCTGCAACCTTGACCACACCTGCGACCTGTAAGTGCTTCAGCACTGGGGTGTGAAGACGTCAGCAAGTCATGCTGAAGCTCATCAGCTTGGCCGACAGAAAAAACAATTCCCCCTAGGTTAGGGATGCCATTGTCGATGAGAAGGCAATGTGTTTTTTTCCCGCTGCACCTGGCCCAGGAATGTTTGCGTATGTGATAATGGCCAGAACCTGGTAGCAGATCTGGAACTTGCCAGACTCAAACACTGTCCACACATGGCCCACATTTTTAACTTGTTGATGCAAAGGTTCTTTGAAACCTACACCATTGTGCCTGATATACATGTAAAAGTTTGGCCATTTTCCTAAGTGAAAAGTAGCCTCTGCTAGGCTGAAAACTTACTGAGCCACTCTTCTACTTGTAACTGCATGATAGAACCTGCGTGTGTAGAGATATATTGGGGCCCCTGCATTTTAAGTTTATGCCCCATTCAGCTTCAGCCCATAAACAGAGATGGATTAAGCGTATATAGCCTGACTGAATTGCTGTGTATCCCAGGTAGGTTTTGGGGTTACACACTGTAGATATCTGGATTGAGCGTACATAGCCTGACTGAATTTCTGTGTATCCCACTTAGGTTTTGGGGGTACACACTGTGGATATCTGGATTGAGCGTATATAGCCGGATCTAATTGCTCTGTATCCCTGTTAGGTGTTTGGGGGTACACCCCGTGGAAAGCTGGGTTGAGCGTATATAGCTGGACCTAATTGCTCTGTTTCCCTGTTAGGTGTTTGGGGGTACACCCTGTGGAAAGCTGGGTTGAGCGTATATAGCCGGACTGAACTGCTCTGTATCCCTGTTAGGTGTTTGGGAGGACACCCCATGGAAAGCTCGACTCCTCTCCCGGCAGTACAGCTCTAAAAAGAGCTGTTATTTTTCTTCAGTTTTTCCCTGCCTAGCTGAAGCTAATCCCTATCTAGCCCTCAGCAGCACGACTGTCCCTATGTCTCTAAGCCGCAAAATGAAACGAAGATGGCGGCCGCTATTCTTAAATCCGAGGTCACGTGTTTTCGGCAGCCAATGGGGTTTTTTCAATGCCTACGTTGTCTTAGTTCCTGTCCCACCTCCCCTGCACAGTTATTGGTGCAAAAAAAGTGCCAGGAAGGTGGGAGGGGATATGAATTTTTACTGTGTTTGCTGCGTGGTATTCGATTGGAATCGAATACCTCAAACAGCCTAATATTCGATCGAATACCAATTCGATCGAATGGCGTTCACTCATCTCTAGTCACCTCCACCTCAAAAACATCTCCAGAATACGCCCTTTCCTTACCAGAGATACACTAAAGACACTTATTGTCTCTCTGATTCATTCTCGCCTTGACTACTGTAACTCCTTACTAATCGGTCTTCCCTTTACTAAACTCTACCCTCTACAATCGATTCTGAAAGCAGCGGCCAGGCTCATCTATCAGGCTAGACGCTACAGCGATGCCTCTGGTCTGTGCCAGTCACTACATTGGCTGCCTATTCATTATAGAATAAAATATAAAGTTATCACCCTCATCCACAAGGCTCTCCATAATACTGCACCTCCCTTTCTAATGTAAACCCTTCCGTACTATAATGAGAATCCCCAAAATGTAATCCTCCTCTGTCCCCGCTCCCACATTACCCCACATGATATGATGTCATTTCAGGCTAACTTTATATGTCCAAGCTCCATCCACATGTTAAAGGACACGACTAGTGACGGCTCATAAACTTTTATGTTTGTGTAATGACAGTAACCTCTATTACAAAATTGTCTGACCTCTGTATACGCAATGCTGCCCCTGCTACCTCTTGTGTCACCCCCTCTACCTCATAGATTGTAAGCTCTTGCGAGCAGGGCCCTCTGTCCCATTGTGTAAAATGACTTTCTTTGTAATGTATCTTTCTGTCTGTATTTGAACCCTACAAATTGTACAGTGCTGCGGAATATGTGGCGCTATATAAATAAAATTTATTATTATTTATATAGACATCACCTTGGCGTTCCATTATCCATGTAAATGTACTCGACCTGTCCCATTTTGTTATATGGGCACAGAACTGCTTGGGACTTCTAGTAGTTCCATAATGTTCAGTAGTATGGGCAGTACATTCCATACATAGTTATTTTTAACTGTATAGTTTTCTTACTTGTATATCCTCCAGGCTAGGTCGCATGACAACATTTGGGATAGCAAGATGAATCTCAGCCTTGAATAAGGGATTAGTGGCTTGGTCTTTTGCGGGCTTTGATGTCTGGTATTTGGAGCTGACAGTGTGTAATCGACGCTTCAAGGTATCTAAGGACACTTTTGTACCTAAAGAAATCAGAATGTAAGTAGCAAAATACAACATTTGTACAGTAATAACTACTCAACTGAGCCTTATATTCTTTAGGATCAACTTCACTACTGAGACAGTCAAGGACTAGGATTCATGGAAAAAAAATACTGTTCAAACTATATCAAAAGACATTTATTAGACAAAAAACCCCAAGAACTTACATTTGACAAGAGAATCTGTATTTTTCTGACACAAATGACCGATCACATTATAGTAACTACAAGGCAGACATTCTTGGCAGCGAGTTTTCTGCTTAGCGTCTAGATGCAAGCAGGCAAATGAAGCCTATATTGTGAAAAAGTAACAAAGCACTGTATAATAAGCATAAATGATATTCAATATAGTAACAACTCAGTAATAAACTGCATGAAATACCAAAATCCACCTTATATCAAACTAATGTTTGGCTATGAAATATCAATAATTCAATATTCTGAAGGCCTCCAAGGAGCTAAAAAAACATGCCTACCATGTGTTGGACATTGGTCAGTTAATAATGCCTGTCTAGCTTGATTGATTGACCTACAACGTAGAAGTCCTTGTACAGCAGGGATGCTTGAAGTACAGTATTAGGGTGCATGCACACTACGTAACGCCGGGCGTGTATGAGAGCCGTACACGCTGGCGTTACAGCAGGGCTGCCGAACACTTCCCATTCACTTCAATGGGAGCGCTCGTAAACACCGCTGTTACGAGCGCTCCCATTGAAGTGAATGGGAAGTGTTCGGCAGTCTGCTGTAATGCCGGCGTGTACGGCTCTCATACACGCCCGGCGTTACGTAGTGTGCATGCACCCTTAGTCTAAGAAATACTGCTATGATGATAAATGAAATGTTAGTCCGTGAATCCCTCTGGTTACTGTACATGAACCTTTTCTGTTTGAAATATGTTCAACTTTTTCTTTAAATTTATGTTTTGTATCTTTAGGAATTTATGGGTTGCATCTAGTTCAGACTGATAAGATTTACTTAAGGCATCATAGAGGTTTACCATTTTGCCCATAATGGATACAAAAATGTATACAATTTTTTTCAACAGCAAAGAATTATTATCAAATAGCAATGTCAATAAAAAATGTAAATTTAAACTATAGGACAATTTTGTACATTCTTAATCTGTCATTGGATCACTCAAAGACTAGTATGTTGTCAATTATCCTTTATCTTACCTAATCAATGTAGGTAATACAGACTACTAGGGTAAGGTCACACATCAGGTTATTTTAAGCAGTTTTTGAAAACAAAACTAAAAGTGCACTGAAAAAAAAGAGAAGTACCATCTATTCTGTATAGTTTCTCTACTTTTATGTTCCCGCTGCAAGATTTTAGTTAGATAAAGCAGCATGTGGTGTGAACCAATATGCCTCTCCATACTTATGTACATATATTACACATGACCGTAGTATGCTGGACTTAAAGAGGACCTTTCACCACTTTTGGGCACATGCAGTGTTATATACTGCCAGAAAGCTGACAGTGCGCTGAATTCAGCGCACTGTCGGCTTTCCCGATCTGTGCCCGGTGTAAAGCGCTATCGGTCCCGGTACCGTAGCGCTTTACAGTCAGAAGGGCGTTTCTGACCATTAGCCAGAGACGTCCTTCTGCCTCGCGGCACCAATCGCGCTGTGCTGTGGAGTCGGGAGGAACGCCCCCTCCCGCTCCTGATAATGCTCGTCTACGGACAAGCTGTGTGAGCAGAGGGAGGGGGTGTTCCTCCCCGCTCCACAGCACAGCGCGATTGGCGCCGCGAGGCAGAAGGGCGTCTCTGGCTAATGGTCAGAAACGCCCTTCTGACCATAGAAGAGCTACGGTACCGGGCCGTAAGCTCTTCACACCGGGCACAGATCGGGAAAGCCGACAGTGTGCTGAACTCAGTGCACTGTCAGCTTTCCGGCAGTATATAACACTGCATGTGCCCGGATATGGTGAAAGGTCCTCTTTAAAGAGGACCTTTCATCAGATTGGGCACAGGCAGTTCTATATACTGCTGGAAAGCTGACAGTGCGCTGAATTCAGCGGCTTTCCCGATCTGTGCCCTGGGTAAAGCGCTATCGGTCCCGTTACTGTAGCGCTTTACAGTCAGAAGGGCGTTCCTGACATTCTGTCAGGAACGTCCTTCTGCCCAGCAGAGCATATCGCGCTGCACAGTGTGAGCGGGGAAGAACGCCCCCTCCCCTCCTGATAATACTCGCCTATGGACGAGCACTGTGAGCAGAGGGAGGAGGCTTTCCAGCAGTATATGGAACTGCCTGTGCCCAATCTGATGAAAGGTCCTCTTTAAGGGAGGACTAGAACAATAGGTAAGTCTACTCACTGAGGATTTTGGTTGAGATTACAAATTTGTTACTTTATTAAAAATTCAGACAAATGGGAGTTCTGAGATTTTTTATTATTATTATTATTATTATTATTATTTTTTTTTTTACAAAACAGCCATCTTTTGATAACAAAACTCTTTTTTTTTTTTACCTGTAGACTGTCCCTGTCTGATGGTTTCAATTTGCTTTTAAGGGTATCAATCATTTCATACAAGCAATGCTCCACTTGCTTGCTATGCCTACAAAATAAAATGAGAAGAAAATGTATGGACATATTGAGTGTATCTTATTAGCTAGTAATCACAATGAAGTCTTTGAGGCAGACTTGCTAATACTGAACTAACACACTGTAAGCTGTGTCAGATTTATCAAAGTATCTAAGGGCTCGTTCACATCTGCGTCTGGTCTCCGTTCTGCAGGTTTCCGTTTCCTACACAAAACAGAGGCAGGAGATGGAAACCTGCAGGACTTTTTCAAACCCATTCATGTGAATGGGTTTGAAAGATGTCCGGCCATGAGCGGCGGTGAGTGTTTTATGCTCTCCGCCGCTAAACCGTTTTTTTTTAAACCGGACACAGAGTCGGACATGGAGTACTCTGTGTCCGATTTTTAAAAAAACGGTTTCGCGGCAGAGAGCATAAAACGCTCACCGGCTCTCACGGCTGGACCCGGTCTGATAGGTTTCCGTAATGGACTGCTGAACGCTAGTGTGAACCTAGCGTTATGCGGTCACATTTTTGGACTGTCTAGTCCAGGGGTCATTAACCTTCAGCACTCTAGCTATTGTTAAACTACAACTCCAAACATGCTCCATTCACTTCCATGGGAGCTCCAAAAACAGCAGAGCAAGTATGCATGCTGGGAGTTGTAGTTTTACAACAGCTGGAGTGCCGAAGGTTGGCTACCCTGGCCTAGTTTAACTTTACACCTCCTCTTAGTTGGTCTAGCTAACATCAAGAAAATGCACCAAAATTGTGGCACTTTTTTGGCACAAAAATTGAAGTATTCTCAGATTTGGAATTCTTATAGCACTGTGGATCTTCTCATCTACAACCCATGGATGATATCCCATATTCATTCATCTTAGCAGGTGTTTCCTATCTTCACTGTCTGAACAGATCTGAATGTACCACAGAGCTTTTGTTAGAGTTAAAAGTCCTGAACCCAAAATTTGGGAATTCAAACTGATGATAAAATTAACATTGACAAAAGGACTCTAACTAACATCTAGATTTATGATCCCTTACATGGACATAATTCACCCCCTCCATCACATTGATTCCAGATGACTGCAACCCCCCCCAGTCCTTCCCCCTATCACCCATTTTATCACCCCACCTTCACCAAGAAGCTGCTGTTCTTTAAAAGCTTGCAAATGTCATTGTTCTAGTTAGCCTATAATGGTATCATACCTACAACACTTGTCTTTTTGACAGTAAAGAATCAAATATTGCATGATTTCTTCTGGATGACATGGCATTACATTATTCTTTAACAATCTTCAGCAAGAATTCCCTTCCCTTGAAGCCCCCTTCTTAGCATTGAGTCGAAATAAAGGACTAAACAAAAACCTACATAGACAATGTCTCTGCAGCTGCAGCAATTACTTTCTCTGTTCCCTCCAAGAAAACTGGAACGGTGATGGTATCATCTTCGGGTAAATCTACGAGCAGTGTGTCAGAAATGTCCAGAAGTAACTTCTCAATTCGGCATTCCAGGATGTCAGAGGCTTCTTTACAAATCTGTTCTACCTCTCGTAGGGAACTGTAGACATTGGCTATGACTGTAATACATAATAATAGGGTGGATTATCACCAAAATCTAGCATATCAAGCCAGCTACAGAGATGGATAGGTTAAGTTAACCTGAATCAAACCCTTTTTTTTGTTTGTGAATCAGCAGATCATTTACTAAGATGTTGTGTTTTATTGTCAATATGCAAATGAGCTCTATGGAGTGTTGCCAAAGAAGTATGCAGCGAAGCTCTCAATGCTCCCAAAAGCTAATTTGGATATTGACGCAATCAGCAACATCTCAGCAACTGAGTCACGGATTCACAAGGGAAAAACAATATATAATTCATGTGAGGCCTGGTTCACATCTGCATTAGGTATTCTGTTTGTGGAGTCCGCTTGGGGACTTCCCAAACGGAATACCAACCACATTGACAAGCGGTGAGCAATGAAAGCACACGGACACCCCAGACTATAATGGGGTCCGTGTGTTTTCCGCACGGTGCCGCACGAGTCATACAGAGAGGAAAGTAGTTCTTCAAGTACTTTCCTCTCCGTATGACTCGTGTGGACACCACACAGAAAACACACGGACCCCATTATAGACTATGAGGTCCATGCGCTTTCATTGCTCACTGCATATCAATGCGTTCGATATTCCGTTCAGGGGTCCTCAAGTGAACTCCCCGAACGGACTATCGAACTCAGTTGTGAACCAGGCCTGATCCTAACTTACATATCTGCACACCTGGCTCGATATGTTGGGTTCTGACGACAGACTCCCTTTACATTTTGGAAAATTTATAAAATAGCACATTTTTATTATACTTTACAAACAAAACTGTGAGGGGTTAATGCCAGTTCTAAACTGTAAGCGAACCACTAACCCTGAGCGTATAGCCAGAAGTAACAGATAAGAGGCTTCCCAGTAACCCTGAGGCTTATATTTTGACTAAATGTGCTGATCTTTGTTTCTATGCGCGTATTAAAATATATCTAGTTAAAACCAGTTTTTCGCTGCCCCTCCGTACTACATGCTGGCGGATGTAAGTTACCATATTTGTACATCGCAATACGTGATGGCCATAACAAGACGCATAAAGTTCACAAGATATGAAGTCAGTTCTAATCTCTTGTTTTGTCTGTCATCTATTAGCATGAAACCTGGAAGGTCATGGCATCCATTTCATCAGATTGTGCTAACATAATTACACACTAAAATGGATGACACGGACAACCATGTGTTAACTCATGCATTGTTTATGCACATATTCATAGTTTGTAAATGCCCATTTTGTACTTTGACCAATCATAATTCATATTTCTATATGATGTAGTTTGTTATGCCTAAATTAGCATACAGCCATTATTTCTCTATAACAGCTAAGTAATATGTAATAAACTTTGGAACATTCTGATTACGATACTTGAGTGTCTATCTGTCTGTTCTACGAGTACTCGTGATTATGTCATCAATTTGGACTACGACAACATATCCGGAGGCAGTTGTCCCCTAACAAAAACACAACACAACTTGTATTTCAGAGCAACCAGAAGGGAAATGTCAAGCTTCAGAAATCAGTTGTGACTACTACGTTTGTACCGATAGTAGTCAGGTCCCTAAGAACAACTAAATATTTTGCTTTCTTTGGGTTTTTTCTTTTTTCAAGTTTTTAAGTTGATCAGCAAAATAAAATTTTAATACCAAATGTGTTAGAGGTAGAAACAAAGCTCTATCATAGAGGGTGCTTGATTTGTGAGACACATGTACATGTGCAGGCGGAATTACCATAGGAATAGTTTAAAGTCAAGATCAAACAGCTGTTTCTGTAGTAACAGCAGTGCAGAGTTCAATGGCCACAATCCTGGGAGATATTGTAAATTAAGAGGGAACAGCGCAGTGAATGATGGTGTTTCTTCAGAGACTACCTATGCATTATAATAAAACATCTACATGAATATAAATAGTATAACATTCAAGTCCTTCACTGCAAGAATCACAACAAGATAAAGGACTCTAGACGCTAGAACAAATACTTTTTTTTTTATTAACCCTTAAAACATTACTTGAAAATATACTATTTGCAACTTGTATATATTTGCTACTTTCTAAATTAAATGTAACTAAGAATATCTTTGTTTTAGCTTACAAAAAAATAGAGGCATATTTTCTACCTTGAAAAGGATTTCATGGTTTGATTTATGGTATATATAGGTTAAAGGAGTTGTCCAGGAAAAAAAAAGCTTTTTTTCCTGAAGGCAGAGAAGGTGAAAAATTAAAATATATAAACAAACACAGCAAATAACATACTCACCGGTCCTTGGGGTCTTTCCAGTCCCACAACACCCTGGGGCTTGTACTGGCAGAAATCTTCGCTGCATGGTACCACTGAGGACATTTAGTGGCCAAAGGAAAGGACTCAGGACGTCAGTCACATATGTCACTTGTGATGTTCCGGGGAAAGGTCCTTTCCTTAGTCCGCTGATTGGCCTCAGCAGTCTTGTGTGGTGGGGATTTCTGCCCAGAACAAGCCCCAGGGCACCACAGGATCGGACAGTGGTCTGGGACATTGAAAGCGCTGGGGACAGAAGAGTATGGGTTGTGTTTGGGGGTTTTTTCACCTTCCCAAGGTACCAGGAAAAAATTTTTTTTTCCCTTTAACTACATTATGTACGAAAGGTTCTATGGCTTTTTATCAGATTTTGTGCTTTAATTTTTCACAATTGCAATATTTGCAATATTAAAAGTAAAATATTTTTTGGATATTAGTGTATACTTACATTTGTCAATATTCAGGGAAGTCCATGAAAGCTGGGTAAGGCCTGGTGATATGACCTCTTCAATCTGGCTGATAAAAGGAGTCATAAGTGGCTTGAGCAAAACTGGAATTCTGTTAATAAATGACTGATAGTCCATCAGCATATCCTGTAGCCTGAAATATAAGAAAAGAAGCTGATTCATATGCATGTACTGAAAATTAAATATTAGCAAGTGCATTGGACATTTATTGGTAAACTTTTGCACTCTTTTTGTCTTACCTTACCCAAAAGTTCCTAAGAAGGGTAGGCACAGCAAGGTGAGATGTGAGCATATGACAAAAATATCACCACACCCACATCAAACAAAACATATCAAGAGATGAAAACATGAAATACAAAAAATAATAATAATAATAATAATAATAATAATAATAATAATAATAATAATAATGATATAACCATCACATGTGGCAGTGGCTAAACAGAGTCATAATTCCTAAATGGTGTGTAAGGTGAGGTATCTGTACCTTCAATATACTAAAGGCAAGTCACATTATTACGGCTACCTCCTTCTCTTAACATTGGCAGCACACGGTCCATGAAGGAAGCAATGTGTCATGGGCATCTGAGCACACATCACAAATTGTCTTGTGTAAAAGGGGAGAAAAAAAGGATTTTGGATCAAGAGTGGCAAGCAGTATCTCTCAAATAGTGTGGTTTGTGACATGTTAGCATGCGAGAGTGGACAAATGGAACTGTGGAGCACCACATACCATTGATGCAAAAGTGCCTGAGGGCAGACCAACCTGCTACAGTGGAGCAGCTCACAATTAGAATGAACCAGTGGGCTATCAGACATGTGTCTAAAACAGCAGTTCAGTGAACCCTACTGCATATGGGGCTTCCAATCTTACAAATGGTCACTGCATCACAGAAAAAGGCTTCAATTTTAATAGTCATATTGGATTATGGACCATCACTGATTGGCAAAGGGTTACCTTCTCCAATCAGTCAAGTTTTTAGCTTCATCTAACGAATGGATGTTGAAGTTGTCAAGTGAGAAACATCAGAGAACAATCTTGCAATCATTGGTGGAGGAACACAAGCTGGAGATGACAACGTTATTGTCTGTGGATTTTTTTTTCATGGCCATCTCTGGGCCCACTCATCCATGTGGAAGGCACTCTGAATTGATTTGGCTATGAATCCATCCTTGCAGATCACATAAACCCATACATGCTGTTTGTCTTCCCTGGGCACATGGAACAGGTTTTATACCTAGAAATGTCCAACAATGGTTCGAAGAGCACGACCAACACTTTCAAGTACTTCCCAGGCCACTTAATTCTCCAGGCATGAGCTCAACTGACCATCTGTGGGACCACCTTGACCATTATATTCACTCTATGGATCTCCCCCTTCCCCATCATTCCCACACCAAACCCTCCATCAAATGTGGAGGGTTTGTGCTCCAGTTACTAGTAAAAAGAATTGCATATAGCAGAATCGGCCACAATACAGTTTTAAGAAATATATGCATCTATTTAAAATTCTCTCTCATTAAGACAAAGGTTTTACTGGCAAAATTGTTAACGAGAAAACCTAAATATAACTTTACTATATTAAAATATTACTCATTTTCAATGTACTTTGGTTTAAGTGGGAAAATGTTACACTTAGAAACTATGCAACAAAGCAAGCATTTTCACTTATACACAGTATATGCTTGTGAGGGAAATAACCTTTCCATTAAGCTTAGAAAGGTGTTGAACTCATTCACCCTAAAGTGCAATCTCTTTACTGCTGTTTTATCAATATACCTTATGTGGGGAACCGCTCAGGTAGATGTTCCGTAGCAGTGCAGGAAACAGGGACACAGTGTATTAACTGCCTATGCAAAGGCACAAATAACCAAAACAAAACCTTCTCGGCTGAGAACTAAACTAAACTAAACACAAGCAAACTTTTCCCTGTCTATACAGAAGCCTGGCTACCAGACACCCACCTTGGCAACAACAACGGGTGGCACGGTACCTGCTCTGTAGATTGAGTTTGGACAGGTCAGCTCTGTCAGTGTGGTGCCACACTCCTAGTCCTCACACACAGACTATTATCAGACCTTGATTAGTCAGCAGACCTCCCTGGTGTGGGCCTGTAAGGATTGGAGTCATGGTCAGGCAGTGAAAAGGGACACAGCTGGGAAAGCAACACTGTGCAGCTAATGACAAAAGGGGTCGCAGGCCCTGCAGCTATAACTATGCTGTAATATCTGAGATGAGGCAGACCAATGCACTTCCTAATTGAAGTGCGCCTACCATGACTCCTTACGCTTCTATCCCGGCGGCTAGGATAAGGGAAGAGGAGGCCCTGAAAGTGCTAGGGACTGGAGTCACGGGGTCACACCTAAACAGAAAGCACAGTGTAAATGCAATGCCAAACAAAAGACTAAACAGCATGGAACCAGGGAGGACCACAAGTCCCAGCAAGACACAGAAGAGAAGGCGAGGTCAGACGAGCAAGAGGTCAAGCCAGGAGATATAATAAAGGTACCAAATCAAAAGACAAGGGATAGTCAAAAATACAAGCCGGGTATACAAACTAAGAAACAGACCGAATACAAACAGACAGGGAATCAGACTGAGCAGGGGAACCAGGAAACACAAGTGAATGGCTGGCAAGGATCCATGCCTGGGTGGGGTTTAAATAGCAGCAGAGAACACACCTGATGGCTAATGGCATGGAGACTGAAGGCAAGGAAAAGATTAACCCTTAATGACCTAAGCACACCCAATAGAACTCCTAACACGTCTCCCAGGGAGACGCCGCACAGCAAGGAGACCGCGGCGACTCCGTATCCTGACAGGGCCTTTACCAAACACCCTTTTGGTGCCTGGCTGGAATGTACCAGTCTTCCCAGACTACACCCTTCACTCTCTCAAACTTATTATACTGTTTTCTCAATTCACATTCAGTTAAACTTCTTTGAAAGAAAAGATTTTCTTATGACAGATTTCCAATTCCCTTATAGTCTAGTGACACTCTTCTTTAAAGGGGTTGTCCCACGTCACACACTCGCTAGTCTTCGCTGCAGTAAATTCTTCTGTCTTCCGGCTTTGTTGCGTCATTGGTGGGCGGGGTTACATATGCAAAGCCAGCGGCAAGAACTCGTCGCTTCTATGCCGCTGGCCCTGCGTGTGCGCTGACGATGCACTAGGAATCGGACGTACAGCCTTCACAATGTAATACAGACCCGGCATCCGCTGTAATAGAGAGGCAGATGCCGGGGAGTGTAGACGCCGGCACAGGTGTAGCCAGCAGCAGCAGGACCGATGCTGCTATTCCGCTCCTCCGCCCACCCCTCCCCTCCGGAATAGCAGCATCGCTCCTGCCGCTGCTGGCTTCACCTGTGCCGGCGTCTACACTCCCTAGCATCCGCCTCTCTATTACAGCGGATGCCGGGTCTGTATTGGTGGCCCCTTCCCTCCCCCCAAAGTGTAAACTACCCCCCTCCAGGCTCGCTCCCGTGCACTTAGCCCCTCCTCCCTCCCCATTCACAGCAGGCAGATACATCACTTGACTTATGACCAGATAAGTTAAGGGATGTGTCAAAAAAAAAAAAAGAATAAAGTAAGATAGTGGACAAACAAAGCAGTTTTGCTGAAGCAATGTATTTAGGAAAAGTCTTACATTCACATTAACAAGCAGTATAGATAGGATCCTTGTGATGGGACAACCCCTTTAAGAGTACCACTCCTCTAGAAGTCCAGTTTTGAATGCAATGTGGAGTGTTAAAGAGGTTTTCCTGTAATATATTTTGGTGTATTAAAACACCTGCTGGTTGCCCTTGGAAGCAGCAGAAACCTCAGAAGTAACTGTATAATTCTATCTACAGCCTCTCTCACAGAGGAGAATTACTCCAGGTTGGTCTTTCTCTCTTCCAGTACCTTTTCTCTTCCAACTCATTTATCCCCACTGCTTCGAGGTCATGGTGGTCTTCACAGCAGGGCATGGTGGGCTCCCAACTCATATTTTAGTACTAAACAGCAGGGGTTAAAGAGGCATAAAAACACATAATGCTTCACCAGCTCGGTAACCTTCTTCTGATCTTCCTAAGATGTTTATTAAAATGGCTTCACCCAGTGCTCATCCTCTTAGGGGCACCACTACAGCATCTTAGCCACACATGCTCTTGTGTGCCCATCTCTGGTCTTCTCAGCCCCCTGACCATGACAGTGCTCTTTTCTCCTGAACAAGTCTATTCCTGCTCCATTGTTTCTATATCCCCATTCCAAACTTTGCCCATTGTTCTACTGGACTCTAGTATTCCTCCAACCTTAGCCAAGCTGTTATACCCCCATGCAGTACTGCTAGTGCCATGTAGTTGTGTGCTGCAGTCCAGATGATAAGGAAACTACCATACACTCAGGTGCAAAACTTTACCTGTCTGATTTCAGATAATAACACAGCAATACAAATATGCAGGATATAGCACCCGCAAATAACACTCCTAAGCACTCTAGACACACTCAGATGAGGAAGTGGACATCACTCTTATTTACTCAGGTGATACTTCCTGACAAACTCATGGACTAGGTCCCTGACTCTTAATGGCACAGTGGCTGCTCTGTAGGATGCTGAGAACTGACTAAACCGATCAAATGGTGTTCATGGACTTCCTAAAAAGATAAAAACGCTGTTCCTTATACAGAACGCCTTCCCTATGGCAGAACTCCAGAGTCACATCATAGCCAGTAAAATGTAGCACCACAAGGCAATTCCAAAAAGTTCCCAGATGGTACAACTTCTAGGCACAACCAACTTTCCACCCTCACCAGTTGCAGCACAACTTGTAGTCATTTATGGATCCCCTCCTAGGGTTGCTAGCTAATCTTAACACTTCATCTACTTACATTCCTAGGAACATAAATTGAGCCATTCATTGGCTCCTGTATAAAGCCATTATCCGAAACAATTTATGTCCTAGTTAACTGAACTTTATTTTATTATGTTTATACAGTGTGTGTATATAGAAAGAGAGAGAAAGAAATAGAGAGAGAGAGAAAGAAAGATGGGGAATATACAACTTGCATATAGTTTTGTGGAACGCATGGTGAAACAGTATGAAGAACTAGGTTAGCTTTAGCTAACATCCTGACAACACTGACCAGAATTTTATATTCAATCAGCAATTTTAGATTCCTGTGGTGACTGCCTTAAGCTTAGCTAAGAATACGGATACTACTTGAAAGGCTCAGCTAGAACTCGCAGTTCTTACTGCTCCTTCATCTAACAAGAACTTCCAAAGCTACAATTGAATGTGGCGTATTCACAGGCAATACTGTGCGCCTGGCTCCCTGTCAAATGTTAAAGAAGCAGAGTTATCCAGATGAGATGGCAGTGTGCACAGACGACACAGATATGAGAGAACTGTTCAGCCCAGTGACCTAGAATTAATGACAACACATTGGGAGGTTGTTTTTCATTATTATTTCCAAACCTGGTAAGTACAGGTCAGAAACTCTGCAGATTTTTTATCCTTGGTTGCCCATGTCAAAAGTAATCTACTTCATATGGTGTCTAGGGCATCACTAAAATCAGCAGACATACGTGCACATCACCTCAGTGCAGGAAAGCTCCTGATAACTATAAGTGGACACTGATCGCTGCTAGTAGAATAAACTGGTGAGAATATGTAATAAGAAATATTGTCATCAGATTATACACATAGCAGAAAAATAACAGATGTTATTTAGATAAAATGCACCATACAATAAAGCAGTGTCAGGTCACTTAAGCAATATACTGTATGTTGTGCTGCTCAATGCATGGAAAAGACTTCCTATCTAACTGATCAGCACTCCTGTAATGTTAAAGGGGTTTCTCACTCATAATTTTATTATTTAACACCGCTGATGAGGGAACCATAAGCATAACAATCAGTGGCGTAACTACCGGGGTAGCAGGGTAGGGCTGCCACAGGGCCTGGGACATTAGTGGCCCGGCAACAGACGCTACCGCTGCTTTTTTTTTCTTTTCTTAATAGGCCATTACCAGCTGGAGTTACTCCAGCAAGTAATGGGCCCTATTTACTTACTGATCCAGGCCACAGCCACGGGCCCCACAAACATCATTATTATACGCAAGGGTCTTTTCAGACCCCCGAGTATAATGATCAAATGTCCAGGGGAGGTGAGGGAACATAAAAAACGTGTTACTTACCTCTCCGGGCAGCCTGAGGGCCTACTTCTGTGACTCTCCCTGACGTCACATGACCGGGGCATGTGACGTCTCGGACGCCATTGAAGATGGCCGACACTACTGAGGACTGCAGCAGAGCCGGGGATAGGCAAGTAACATTTTTCTTTATGTTGGTACACCCCTTCGGTCTCCAATTATTATACTCTATCCCAGAGGATAATAATTGTTCATGGGTGTGGGGCATAATACTGTGTGCAGGGACCACTATGGGGCATAACACTGTGTGCAGGGACCACTACAGGTCATTATACTGTGTACAGGGGCCACTATAGGGCATAATACTGTGTGCAGGGGCCACTACGGGTCATTATACTGTGTGCGGGGGCCACTATGGGGCATAATACTGTGTGCTGGGATCACTATGGGGCATAATACTGTGTGTAGGGGCCACAATGGGACATAATACTGTGTGTAGGGGCCACTAAGCGGCATAATACTGTGTGCAGGGGTCACTATGGGGCATAATAATGTGTGAAGGGGCCACTATGGGGCATAATAGTGCATGCAGGGGCCACTATGGGGCATAATACTGCATGCAGGGGCCACTATGTGTCAAAATACTGTGTGCAGGGGCAACTATGAGTCATAATACTGTGTGCAGGGGCCACTATGGGACATAATACTGTGTGTCTGGAGGCCTCGCTGGAGAGAGGTCTCTTGCAGTATTGGGGACGCCCCCAGTGCTGTTTGAGTGCTGAGGCCCGCCCCCAGTGCTGCGAGAGAACTCATTTGCATACCAACAAAAACGGATTTTTCACCGAACAGCAGGCCGGAGAGGACTTATAAAGGTAGGAGACAAATAGCCTTTCTTAAGGCTATTTGAACGTGTCAACTAGAAAAAAAAAGTGTTTAAATGATAGGATCCCTTTAATTCCTATAATGTAGTAAATAGGACATTAACTCTTTCACTTATGTGTCTAAAAATTCACATTTCAATGTGTTTTTTAAACTATAGGACCACACCATTATGGCTGTATATTGTTTGGCTGTCCAGGAGATTACCAGAATGACACCCCTCATCTAACACCACTCAGCTACTAGCTGAAGCTGCACACAGACTTCCTTTAGGGCCCATTCACAGAGGGGGCGGATTATAGCGCGGAATCCACGTCATACTCCACCCTCTCATAATGGTGATCTATGGAGACCACTAACGTTCTTTTTTCCGCTAGCGGCAACATGTAGAAAAGAAGCAAGCTGCCCTTTCCTCAGGCGGATTCCGTGGCTCGTTGAACTGCAACAGTCATCGCAGGCGGATTTTGGCCTGAGAGTGACGCGGGGAACCGCGTCACTCTCGGTGCCAAAATCCGCCCTTCCTTTCCCCCCCCCCCTCCCGTGTGAACGGGGCCTTATACTTCAGCTATTGCCTGAAGTTGGGCTATACATGACACCTTGCTCTGTTCACCCCCTGCATGTACCCTGCACATAATACTGAGAATACTGGGAGATTTCTGCCTTACTTTTTGCCTTTTCCTCCAGCAATTGAACAAATCTGATAAGGGACTTTGATGTGATCTGAAGAACGTGGGAGAATATGATTTCACTGTGAGGCTTCCCTGTAGACAGATTGCTTGCTCTTATAGGTATATATTTTAATAATAGAAGCAAAACAAGTAATTTCACTTCATGCAATCCTCCAATAGGATCCATTTGATTCCATATATATCTCCTTGATATAAAACAAAGCAAATCAGATAGATCTGCCCAAACCATGCCCTGATGTTCCCATCTTTCAACCCTTCCTTAGTATTAACCACTTAATGGCACAGAGTGCAATAATGATCTATTTCTATAATACTGTTACAAAATCATGAAATGCTTCAGTAATGTTATATAAATAAATTTAATGTTAATAGAAGCAACGTGAAGGTGAGGGATATACAGGAATTTGATAGAATATGCATTGTTATTTTTGTAAATTCGATTTTCATAGGAGGAGACAAATGAATTTTCAGTGCATGATGCAGGCTTCCAACCAAGAGGAAACAGAGACTAGTCTGTAAATATTTGATGAAGCCCCAAGCATAAAAGAAATGTTAGTATTTTGCAGCTCTCCTGCTTGACAGTTTTATTTGCACAGTTTGAGATACTACTATTGTGTTAAAACAGAAGCACAAATATGACCACCTGAAGGGTTATAGTCTAGTGGGCGCCATCTAAACAGAAATTTTGCTTAAGAGCAATGAATTTAAACCTCCATTCATAATATTTGTCTAAAATAAAGAAGAATAAAAAAAAAGAGAGAATGAGATAATCAGATATATAGTGTGTTATGACTGTGAATCAGTTGTAGATTAGTAATGTATATCACAGGGAAAATTCCCAGTAGGATGACTGGAATATGTCCGATGGCTACCTGTTCATAGGCTTGTTACCCTGAATACTGGTACAGAATGCAACTCATCAGTCATACAATGCCCTTAAAGCAGAGGCTGCCAGGCGGCACTGAGAGTATTTGTAGGACGGATCTTGCAGGATTCCTCCAGCTGTATCATTCAGACCAAAGTGGTATGAACCAAAACTGCTATTATACTCTGGGCTCTGAAGATTCTAATGAGAGGAGGCATATGGGTGGTTAAACATTATAAACCATCTTAATCACCTCTCCTTCGCTCTAAGCAGGGGTCTTCCAGCCTCTTCTCATGTTAGGCCATATGTTACATTACACCAGCGTAATTTTACCTCATGACGCTAACATGAACGCTGAGGTCCAGTCACAGGCCTCATCAGTTTCTAACATCATTCATGACGTCTCTAAGATCAGAAGAGGCCGAAAGATTATTATGATTTATTATGTTGAAAACCATATGGGCCAATATGGAACATTATACTGTGTGGATGGTATACTATATTATGTGTAGCGGCAGGGGCGTTGCCTGCTAGAGTAATCTCAACAGGTAATAGGCCCCATTTGCTTACCAATCCTCGCTTCTGCTCACGGCCTCCTACATTTCGCCTTTCTTTGGAGACAGCTGTGAGCAGGAGCAGGAGTAAGGCCATGGGCCCACGAATCCCACAAACACTGCTATCATGATACTCAGGAGTCTTTTCAGCCTCCCCGAGTATAATGATCAGAGGCCCAGCATAGGTGAGACAGCATAAAAAACCATGTTACTCATCTCACCTGCGCTCCGGCAGGCTTCAGGCCTGTTTGGTGACATCACAATCATCACATGGCCCAGGCCAGCATCATTATGCGTCGCGACGCCGGCCTTGGTAAGGGGACATCTGGTTCAACATGCAATATGGCCGAAATCAGTGGGGAGTGCGCCAAAGCCCAGGAGACATAAGTAATATTTTTTTTGTGTTTGTATCCTCCCCTGGGTCTCCAATCATTATACGCTAGAGTCTGAAAATACCCCAGAGTATAATAACTGTTCAAGGGTGGTCCAAAATGGGGCATAATACTGTGTGCAGGGGCCACTACGGGGCATTGTAAAGATAAGACTCCCAGCTATGTATTTTACAATTATGTATTTTGCCTTGGTGAGTTATCACCTGGTCAGACTTCTCATACACAGGAAGGCATTTGTGTCTGTTAACAAAACCTGTTTACGCTAGGTTCACACCTGCGTTCAGCCTTCCGTTCTGTGCTTTCCGTCTTCTGCATGCCATTCAAATGAATGGGTGAGAAAGCCTCCTGCAGATTTCCGTATCCTGCTCTGTTTTATGCAGGAAACGGAAACCTGCACAACGGAGAGGGCAACGCAGATGTGAACGAGCCCTTAGTTGCCTGAATGTGGATTGTCTGCTCTTTAATCACAGCCTTTTGTTGTTTTGTCCCGAGCTTCATTAGCATACCTATGCTAACCTCATTATCCGAGAAGGTGGGCATTGTGGAGTTGTGAACTGAAAGACCTTGACTACACAAAACCCAGACCTGGTGACTTTAAGCCCAATTTCAAAGGGAATATGGTTTTCTGATAATATTTTCCTAGGAGGACATGCCACAGTTGCACCGTTAAATTCCTTGAGTGTGCAAGGCAGAACTGAATGCTCGCTAGTGTTGGGGGCAGCGGAAAGGTCCAGACACAGAACTCATTACCCAAAGGGAATTGGGGTGTTCCTGATGGGGATCTTGACACAAATCCCATCATACCACTGGCCTGACACTATGATCATCTGGCGAGGAATTATGACTGTTCTTAGTTATTTGGTTTCAAGGATGGAGGGTGGACTAAAATTCCTCCTGACATGTGCACAATCCTCATCATCAACTCCATAAAGCTTCTGACTGTTGTGCTTGCCAACAAAAGTTTTGCCACCAAGTGTTAATTCTTGTTTACCAGAGGGATCAAATACAACTAACAAAATCAGCAAGGGATCAAATAATTATTTCCAGACGTTTTGCCAGACTTGTTCTTGTCCTGCCTACTTGTATTGACTCCGCCTACTTACACTAAGCCTGCCTATAAAATGGGTCATTTTTTATTTTTTTATTTCCAGGAACACTTTCAGTTCCCTGTGGGTCATTGAATTCAGGAAATGAGACAGTAAATAAACATACAATGTAGATCCCAAGTCGCAAACACCTGCAAGGACTAGATGTCATGGTTGCGTTCAATAAGTTTATAAATGTGTCTACTGACCACCTTGTTTCTGGTCAGAGACAAAATACCGCTAAAGTATTTAGCAAAACAAACATAAATCGAAGCTTCAGATTTGTGAACAATACTGGGATGAAAATAAAAAAAATTGCTTAAAAACTAATGTTTAAGTATTATGTACTCACAAAATAAAAGGTCTGGTAAAATATAAAAAGTTATAACAATTAGAATGCAGAGAGGGATAAAATGTTATTGGCTTAA
Source organism: Leptodactylus fuscus (assembly GCF_031893055.1). Taxonomy (NCBI): domain Eukaryota; kingdom Metazoa; phylum Chordata; class Amphibia; order Anura; family Leptodactylidae; genus Leptodactylus; species Leptodactylus fuscus. The sequence continues at coordinate 122,794,155 of NC_134268.1, forward strand.
GGCTAAAATGTATTAAATTGATAAAAGGTTAAAATACACATAAAGCACCGAAGTTATATGCTAGCAATATTTAATAGAGGCATAAATTCAAAATCTACAGTAAAAAAAAGTGACATTTTCAGAAGGGTTTTTATAATTTCAATGTGCCTGTTAGGGGGGTAAATGAGGATTACATCCACATTTTGGAAGTTTTAAGCAAAAAAAAAAAAAAAAAAAGAAAAAGAAAAAAAGATAGAATATTATTATTTTTTTAGTTAGGGAAATAAGTCTATTGGGAGCCCTGAATATAGTAAAGGGTACCTCTCATTTCAGGGACAGATTTACTATTGTGGTTAAAATGCGTTGCGTTATGTTCTGGTACATAATATGGTAATTTATGTCATAGGATATTGAAATATCTTCTATAGAGATGAGCGAACGCCATTCGATCGAATAGGTATTCGATCGAATATCAGGCCGTTCGAGGTATTAGATTCGAATCGAATACCACGCGGCAAACACAGTAAAAATTCGTATCTCCTCCCACCTTCCTCTGATTTATAAGAATAGCCAGCACCATCTTCGTGATACCTGCGGTGAGAGATAGAGAGAGAGAGATCTGCTGAGGGCTAGATAGGTATTAGCTTCTAGTAGGCAGGGAAAAACAGAAGAAAAACAGCAGCTCTTTTCAGAGCTATGCTGAAGGGAGAGGAGTCGAGCTTTCCACGGGGTGTCCCCCCAAAAACTAACAGGGATACAGAGCAATTAGGTCCGGCTATATACGCTCAACCCAGCTTTGCAGGCGGTGTCCCCACAAATACCTAACAGGGATACAGAGCAATTCTGTCAAGAAATATACGCTCAACCCAGCTTTGCAGGCGGTGTCCCCACAAACACCTAACAGGAATACAGAGCAATTCTGTCCATAAATATACGCTCCACCCAGCTTTGCAGGCAGTGTCAACCCATAACAGAGATACAGAGCAATTCAGTCCAGATATATATGCTCAACCCAGCTTTCCTCGGTGTATAGACCATTAAAATGCGTAAGGCTAGCACAAAGGGATGGGCACGAGGACGGGGGCATGGAAATGCAGATGGGGAGCAAGGTTGCGGTCAACCAACAGCGTCTACCGTGCCTACTGCTCTGTGGCAGCAAGCATTGCGCTTCCCCACAGTCCCCTGCAACTGGTGCAGAATATGATGGAGATGTTTCCATCAACTCTCGTTGGCGTCAGAGAAGAGAGTTCCTCCAACAGGCTAACAACTGCCATCAAGTCCACACCCGGCAGGGGCACACTCTCCAAGGTCTGGGACACGTTAATGGCACCCCCTCGCCAAACTACTGCCACTGAGGGGCCTAGTGTCACCAGGAAGTACAAGTATAGGCGCATGTTGCGGGACCTGGCCGACCCCAGCCCTGTCCTCTCCGATCCCTCTGCGCCCTATACTTATTGGGTCTCCAAGTTGGATTTGTGGCTGGAACTTGCGCTGTACGCATTGGAGATCCTTTCCTGCCCTGCCGCCAGCGTGCTTTCGGAAAGGGTCTTCAGCGCAGCCGGTGGCACAATTACAGATAAGCACAGCCAGCTATCAGCTGCTGACAGTGCTGACCGGCTGATGCTGATCATAATGAACAGCCACTGGATAGACCCATCATTTTCATGTCCACCGGTGTCAAGCACCCCACATGAAGCTCCTACTAGGCTCAATCCACCCTGATTCCCCCAAACTCTGCTGGTTAGACTCAAAGGGCCAAAAACTCTGCTGGTGCAAGGCTGAACTAAGTTAAAGGGCCTAAAACTCTGCTGGTAAAAGGCTGAAGTCACCTCAAGGGCCTCAATCTCTGCTGGTAGCTCAGCTTAAGGGCCTCTAACTTAATTTGGAAGGGCTCACATTAAGGGCCATAAAAGTGAATTTGGGAAGGTCTTACTACGTCACACACACACACACACACAATGACAGTTAAGGGTGACTGTTGGATTTCCCATTGCCTATTCCATCTGTGGTTGTCATGGGCAATGTGATTTAAAGGGGTGCTTGTTAATGTTTATTTAGCTTAAATTTGGGTTTCTGTCCATCCAATTGGGAAGAAAGAAGGTTTCCAGGTATTTTCCCACTTTGATAGAGGTTTTTTTGAGTGTGGAAAGTGTGTAGTTGATAGGCTGTGATGGTGGGGTAAAACTGGGACTTGGGCTTGTTAGATACCCACAGGCATGCTTCCCCTGCTGTCCCAGTTGCATTGCAGAGGTGTTGGCATTATTTGCTGAGGTGTCAGTGGACTTGGTGACCCTCCTGAGTCGAATTGTGGGTTCCCCTGAAACAAAGCATTTTTCCCCATAGACTATAATGGGGTTCGATATTCGTTTGAATAATCAAATATTGAGCGGCTATTCGAAACGAATATCAAATATTTTACTGTTCGCTCATCTCTAATCTTCTATATATGTCTTTGCCCCACAACGACGTTTCCTTGAAGCAACTGTTCCCTAAAGCCTGGTCTATAGAACAAAAATGTCATAAATACTTTCACAAGAAGTTTAGCATTACATACAGTTCCTAATAAAATAAAGCCATTTTACACATGTTGACAGCTATTTGGCACATATTTTACTATGAAGTGAAATGTAAGGGTAGAACATGCGGCGTACACAAAACTTATAAATATTCGTGAAGTGTGTGGTTACAATTTAATTACTTTCTGTAAATTTTTTCCTCTTCTGAAGACGTGCCTATTCTCAAGCACTTAGCAGTCGCAAACTAACAGCTTGGGTTTTTGCTGACAACCACAATTTGCTCTGTTTACTTTTGATGCTGCTGCAATTCCACTGGAAATGGTTTTCAGGCTGTAATAACTTGGGCACAGTGCAGAACATCTTATATCAGATTTTCTTTTTTCAATTTTATTTGTGGTTTTGTTTCTTATTTTACGCTCCCATTGAAGTGAATGGAATGTGTTTTGAAGTGCTCGTGTATACGTGTCTGAATGAGCGGAGCGTAAACTCCGTGTGAAGGGGCCCTTAAGTGGTCTGTGTAAATGTTCATTAGATTATCTGTATGCCAATTGGCTTTAGAGTCACTGTATAATTTACCCAGGATTCACTCAGTGTTGTATATTACTGCCCCTCACTGCTGCTCGGCTCTTCCAGGGAAAGGGGGGGGTCTGTCAATCAAAGAATGGCGGGAGGAGTGGTCAGCAGTTAGGGGAGGTAATATGAAATGCAGGTCAAAGCCTGGGAAGGATAAGAGGCCCCAAAATCCCTTTTCACCAAATTTGCATGTTTACAAACAGTGATTTATTTGATAAGGAGCTGCAATGCTGAATAACAGACATATTTGGAAAGCGTGTACACTGCTCTACAAGATACTGGGATTACTTTGATTTAACAATTTCCTGCTGGCAAACTACCCTTTAAAGGGGTTGTCCAGTTTCAGCAATTAAATTATATTGTTTGTATAAAGAAAAGTTGTGCAATTTGTTGAGCACTATGGGACATAATACTGTGTTCAGTGGCCACTATGGGGTATAATACTGTGTGCAGGGGCCACTATGGGACATAATACTATATGCAGGGGCCACTATGGGACATAATGCTGTGTGGAGAGGCCACTATGGGGGATAATACTGTGTGCAGGGGCCACTATGGGGGATAATGCTGTGTGCAGGGGCCACTATGGGGGATAATACTGTGTGCAGGAGCCACTATGGGGGATAATACTGTGTGCAGGAGCCACTATGGGACATAATAGTGTGTGCAGGAGGCACTATGGGACATAATAGTGTGTGCAGGGGCCACTATGGGGCATAATACTGTGTGAAGGGGCCACTAATGGACATAATACTGTGTGCAGGGACCACTAATGGACATAATACTGTGTGCAGGGGCCACTATGGGGTATAATACTGTGTGCAGGGGCCACTAATGGACATAATACTGTGTGCAGGGGCCACTAATGGACATAATACTGTGTGCAGGGGCCACTAATGGACATAATACTGTGTGCAGGAGCCACTATGGGGCATAATGCTGTGTGCAGGGGCCACTATGGGGGCATAATACTGTGTGCAGGGGCCACTAATGGACATAATACTGTGTGCAGGGGCCACTATGGGACATAATACTGTGTGCAGGGGCCACTATGGGGGATAATACTGTGTGCAGGGGCCACTAATGGACATAATACTGTGTGCAGGGGCCACTAATGGACATAATACTGTGTGCAGGGGCCACTAATGGACATAATACTGTGTGCAGGAGCCACTATGGGGCATAATGCTGTGTGCAGGGGCCACTATGGGGGCATAATACTGTGTGCAGGGGCCACTAATGGACATAATACTGTGTGCAGGGGCCACTATGGGACATAATACTGTGTGCAGGGGCCACTATGGGGGATAATACTGTGTGCAGGGGCCACTAATGGACATAATACTGTGTGCAGGGCTTACTAAAGGACATAATAGAGTGCGGAGGAGGGGGTCGGTCGAGGTCTTCGGCGTCGGTTGGGGGGGGGGGGCATGTCAAAAGTTCGCCACGGGGCCTCGCCATTCCTAGTTACGCCACTGATTACATGCTAAGATTGTTATGGCATCCGTAATGAAAGTGTTGTGGATACTCATGCTATGCACATCATTAGGTAGATTTACTAATTATTATTATTGTATATTGGGGTAATTTTATTCTATATTTCCTTGCTGAAATTGGACAACCCTTTAATGGGTTATGTCATGAACAGAACATAATGTAGAAGATAAATATCTGATCAGTGGGGGTCTGACCACTGAGATCCCTGCTGATCACCTGTCTGCAGTCTGGCTGAATGTGGGCATGACTGGTTGTGGATGGCACTGCCATTCACTTCATTCAAAGCACTGGAGCCACACAAATTAAAGAACTCAGCGATCTTTTGTGCTCCAACTGAAGTGACTGAGAGTGCCATCTACCACCAGTTACACTCACATTCAGCTAGGCTGTGGTCAGGATGAATGTGTAGTGGAGGAAATGTTATTTAAATGCCATTTTAGGAGTTTGACTAAACTTGAGAACTTCCCCAGACCGTCTACAAATGTAAACCCCTCAAGAAGAACAGGCCATAGACTGCATTAGAAATTTATATATGATATAGCATCCTTGCCCCAGCTACATTACAGACTGTCCCACCCAGGAGAGGAAGTAATGTGACCGAGTACAGTTGTGCACAGTGCTGCACCATTTATTACTAATTATATACTTATGGTAGTTTAACTGCAAGTAAAACATTGAAATATTACATTTTACCTCTATATGTATTGATTTAATATATTTGTACACATATGGTGTATATTTAGAACAAATAAAAGCTTATAAAAGTGAAGTACTTACTTAATCTGTTGCATTTTCAGCTGCTGCTCTCTAGTGGCAATGCTATGTATTACATCTGGCACTTCAAAACCCATCTTGTGAAGGTATTTTGTTTCATAAAGAACTTCCAAAACTATAGGATCCAAGTTAACATATAGTTCCTGAATATGAACAAAACAATTATAAACTGTAGCTTATAGTGTGAATAAGCTTCCTTATTTTATCAAGAGCATTCAAATAATATATGATCACCAAAGAAATGTCTGAAAATGTCTCCATTGGTAAAAAGAAGCAATAATAGTGCACGTATAAAACTGAGTAATTCAACTACCTTAGTCTCAGGATGTCTAACCAGCAGGGATGCATGCAGACCAGTTTTGGCCATTTCCACACATTTACACCAGCCTCTGTAATAAAGCAGCTCAAACTCCATTAGGACAGCAGCCATTTTGTTGAAGCTTCGAATATTTTTTTTCATTTCAATGCCCTAAAGATAAAAAGCAGTTTTGTTTGTGTCTTTTATAATATACAGTTATACTGTGGGGAACATTTTATATTGAGCAAAAGAGCAGCACAGAGACATTCTTAATATTTTAATTCCAGAAAAGTACTAAACTATTGAAAATGTATAGTTTTTTTTCACTCTAGCATTCACTGTAAGGCAAAGGCAATTAGTTATTGCAGCCCATTTACATGTGCCATATTTGTTGAAGATATTTTGCTATTGTTTCATAAATGTATGCTTTTGAAACAACCCCATTCAGTTGAACAGAAATTTCTGCAAAAAAGCTGCATATAAATATACTCATAGCTTCCAACCATCCCGAATCTGGCAGAACAGTCCTAATATTTTACTGCTGTTCTGCCATCCTGAACAGCTTACGACTTGTCCCACTATGCCCCTGAAGTCTTGCTATGCCTCTGAAGTGTTTTGCTGTTAACAAATGGTAAAGGCTAAATGGTAAAGTAACGGTAGATGCTAATCCTAGTGGACTAAAGGACCCTTGGTGATGTCATGACCATGTGATAAGACTTTTGTGTGGCCGGAGCTATTCCGGATATGACAGGACAGTGTTATAAGAAGCTGCTAGGAGGAGACTGATGAAAGGTAAGGAGGAGAGAAAAGACATCATGTGTGAGCAAGAGGGGGGAACTGGGGGCAGAGGTAAGGGCAATGAAACTGAAGGCAGATGAAGGGGCAATTCATCTGAGGCAAAAAAAAAACTGGGGGAAAAAAAACTAGTGGTAGATGGATGGAGCAATCATACTGGGGGAAGATGAAGGGGGCATTCAGCTGGTGACAGATCAAGGTGGACATTAATCTGGTGGCAGATGAAGGGGCAATTAAACTGGGGGTAGATAAAGGAGGACATTCAACTGGGGGCAGATGAAGGGGGCATTAAACTGGTGACAGATGAAGGGGATATTAAATTGGTAGCAGATAAAGGAGGGGCATTAAGCTGATGGCAGATGAAGGGGGGCATTAAACTGGGGCAGATGGAAGGGGAACATTAAATTGGTGGAAGATGAAGGGCAAATTTAAACTGGGGACAGATGGAGGTGGATATTAAAATGGGAACAGATGGAGGAGGACATTAAACTGGGGACAGATCAAGGAGTAGACATTTAGCTGGGGGGGGAGATGGAGGATGACATTAATATGGGGGCAACTGGAGGAGGACATAAAAACTGTGTGGGGGGCAGCTGGAGGGGGACATGTCTGCCTCTAGTTGCCCTCAGTTTAATGTCACCCACTTAACTACCCCCACTATTTAATGTCACCCTCCAGCTGCCCCAGTTTAATGTCCCCGTCTAATTTCCACTTGAAACTGGGGAATGAAAAGAGGGACTTAATACTGTGAGGCAATTGCAGGGGAACATTATAACGTGGGGGCATATAATGTCAGGGTGACTGTAGGAGCATTGTACTGTTTGAGAACACATGTAAAAATTGATGAGAATGGGTAGAGAATGGGTAGAGTCAACGTAGAAGTGGGTGGAGCTAAATTTGCTGTGGCATGCATTTTATTCCTCTATCTGTCCTTTGAAAGTTGGGAAGTATGAGTATACTGTGTATTCTAAACAGAGTTATAACTTCAACTACACCCCTGTGACTTTCAGTGCAACCAGTACAGGTCTATTTCCTGTATGGAAATAAATTAAAAGTAGCAGTTTAAATGTATATTCTGTATAGCTTCAAAATGATGGATGTAATGTACTACTGACCTGTAAGATCTCTGGTTTAGTTTTGAGAAACCTCATTGGTTGATCAATTTTTCTGTACAGCTGCCGGGCCCACATAATTTTTCCTGATATCTACAGTTGAAAATACAGATAAATCTAAATCAGTTTCTAAATACTGTAAAACATTTAGTTGAAAGCAAAAGAAACAACCAGTAAAGTCCCAGTACCGCCATACATTTTTTTTTCTTATTTTTTTCTTATGGTAGAGTTGGAAGGGACCTCAAGGGCCATCGGGTCCAACCCCCTGCGAGTGCAGGTTTTCCTAAATCATCCCAGCTATATGTTTATCCAGATTCCGCTTGAAGATTTCCATTGATGGAGCGCCCACCACCTCCCGTGGCAGCCTATTCCACTCTCTCACTACCCTCACTGTCAGAAAGTTTTTCCTAATGTCTAATCTGTATCTCTTTCCCTTTAGTTTCATCCCATTGCTTCTTGTACTTCCTTGTGCTAATGAGAATAGGGTAGATCCCTCTGCACTGTGACTACCTTTCAGATATTTGTAGAATGCTATTAAATCTCCCCTCAGCCTTCTCTTCTGCAAACTAAACAGTCCCAGTTCTTTTAGCCGCTCCTCATAGGACATGGTTTGCAGACCTTCCACCATTTTGGTTGCTCTTCTCTGGACTTGCTCCAATATATCGATGTCTTTCTTGAATTGAGGCGCCCAGAACTGTACACAGTATTCCAGGTGTGGTCTGACCAGGGAAGAGTACAGCGGAATAATGACCTCTCTTGATCTAGATTCAATGCTTGTCTTAATACATCCCAGAATTGTATTAGCCTTTTTTGCAGCAGCACCGCACTGTTGGCTCATGTTGAATTTGTGATCTACTATTATGCCCAAGTCCTTTTCCCCTATGCTATCACTTAGTTCTATTCCTCCCATACTATATATGTTTTTTACATTTCTGTTACCCAGATGTAGAACTTTGCATTTGTCCCTGTTAAATACCATTTTGTTCGCCTCAGCCCATTGTTCCAGTGTGTCTAAGTCCTTTTGAATACATACATACATACCTTCCCAGGGGAATGACTACATGATCAGGCAGATCTGAATGCAGTCTGCGTAGGCAAGGGTCAAATTCACGTTAGGCCATTTTTTATTTTGTAATTTTTAGTGTTTGTTTTATTTTTCATAAAGTTACAAAAATAACAATAAAAAAATGATACCACATAGAATTACAATTTACATCATAAGGAGACTGAGTACATATTTATGGTCACAAAATAATATTTAATAAGTCCATAGAAGATGCCATGGAGTTTAGTCTTTTAGATCCAGGTCTCATCCTTTATTGCAAGAATCAACAATATATTCTGATGACACTATTAGCAGATAAGAGTTAGAGATAAGATTAGAACACTTAAAATAGCTATAAAAGAAACACTAAAGGGGTAGAGATGAGCAAACAGTGAAATGTTAGAAGGTCGATTCGAGTAGCCGCTCAATACTCGACTGTTCGATCGAACATCGAACCCCATTATAGTCTATGGGGTATAAATACTCGTTTAGAAGGGTCACCAAGTCCACTAGGAAACCCCATAAAATGATGCCAACACCCTGAAATGCAACTGGGACAGCAGGAGAAGCATGTCTGGGGGCATCTAACATGCCCAAGTCACTGTATTACGTCGGGATCCCTGTCAGCTTGCGATATGCGGGAGCTGACTTTTTCCCATAGGAATGCATTGACTAGCGTTGATTGGCCGAATGCCATACAGAGTACATTTCGGCCAATCAACGCTGGTTCTGCCAGAGGCTCATCTGTGAGGACACATGACCATGGACTGTAAATCACATGACCATGGTCAGACTTTTATCAACTAGAAGTAACAGAATGAATAACAGCAACCAGAGATCTAGAAAACAATGATGAACCGATACAGAGAGAATATTGGAAAATTGTATCTTTTTATTGTACAAACAATAACTTTTGTTACTCAATATTAAGTCTAAAAGTGGCCACCCCCTTTAAGTATAACATTGTGCCACTTCTATAGTCATATCAAGCAGTTAGAACTTTTTTTTTTTTTTTTACTAGAAAAATGGTAAAATAGGAATGTGTATACTCACCTGGGGAACATTTCGAGGTGTTGGCGGACTATCTTTATTCTTCTGGTACAGTTTCCGGACCATATCCAAGTCACGGCTGTATCTCTGTAGAACTATCACATATTTTTCCCCAAAGTCAAGGTGATCCTTTCCAATTTTTTCAAATTTCACCAACAGATTCACCATTTGTTCAGTCTTAATTATAAAAAAAGAAAAAAATAGATATATTATAAATATAAAATCTATCAAGTACATTACATTTCATATACATACTCATATCTCCATGTACAGTATGCTATTTCAATGTCTATGTAAAGAGGAGTGGGACTGAAGAACTGGTAACATAGTTTATTTATGCTAAGTACAGTTTACAGCCTTACTCACAGATAATAATCCTATCTCACATACAGTATGGGGTAAACTGGCTATGCTCATATATATGAAATTGTGTTTCTATACATAATAGTTGTCAGCAACTGGTGACAGGGAGTAGAAGAGGTGGGGGGAGGGGGATCTTCCCTTCATGAATACAGCAAACTGATAACTGGATCTACTATATTCTCTCTAAGGGCTCATTCACATCTGCGCCCGTCTCCGCTCATACAGGTTTCCGTTTCCTGCCAAAACAGAGCAGGAGATGGAAAGCTGCAGGACTCTTTCAAACCCATTCATTTGAATTTGTTTGAAAGATGTCCAGCCGTGAGCGCTGGTGAGTGTTTTATGCTCTCTGCCGCAAAACCGTTTTTTTAAACCAGACACATAGTCGGACATGCAGTACTCTGTCTCCAGTTTAAAAAAAAACACGGTTTCGCAGCAGAGAGCATAAAACGCTCACCGGCGCTCACGGCCAGACCCAGTCTGACAGGTTTAAGTCTTCTGCATGCAGAAGACGGAAACCTGAAAACGGAGTCCAGGCACTAGTGTGAACCCAGTGTAAGCTGCAAACCTAATATTATAATACGCTGCCCTTAAATACCATATGACCGTATATTATGGTGAAAAATCCTCTTCTACTAGTCACTGGATTTGTTATAAAGAATATGGCCCAATATCCTACATAATCACAATGCTTACTTATTCTATATATTTTAGAAAATAGTATACATACTGTCAATGGCTTTTCAAACCAGGAATCCACAAATCCTTGAAGAGATTGGTAAAGACCTTCTATTTGATTCTTGAATTCCACATAATCCTTGTCAAACTAAAATTAATAAAGAGAAATCAAATATTAAATTGTGGAACTTTATTGTATGTTATTGAAAACCCATTTAAAGGGAAACTTCTGGAGTTTTTCATTTTAATTTTTTCATTAGCAACTCATTGATATCAATTCATTGACTATCATTACCTGACAAACACTGGGCTGCCTTGTGTCCCTTTTGATGAGAAGATAATTAAACATAATAAACAGTGGTGTAACTAAGAATGGCGGGGACCCGTGGCGAACTTTTGACATGCCCCCCCGACCGACACGAAGACCTCGACCGACCCCCTCCTACAGATTTCTGCGTGTTCTATTATCCCCCATAGTGGCCCCTGCACACAGTATTATACCCCATAGTGGTCCCTACACACAGTATTATCCCTCATAGTGGCCCCTGCACATAGTATTATACCCCATAGTGACCCCTGCACATAGTATTATCCCTCATAGTTGCCCCTGCCCACAGTATTATAGCCCATAGTTGCCCCTGCACACAGTATTATAGCCCATAGTGGTCCCTGCACACAGTATTATAGCCCATAGTGGTCCCTGCACACAGTATTATCCCCAATAGTGGCCCCTGCACACAGTATTATCCCCCATAGTGGTCCCTACACACAGTATTATCCCTCATAGTGGCCCCTGCACATAGTATTATACCCCATAGTGACCCCTGCACATAGTATTATCCCTCATAGTTGCCCCTGCACACAGTATTATACCCCATAGTGGCCCCTGCACATACTATTATGCCCCTTAGTGGCACTTGCACACAGTATTATGTCCCACTGTGGACACCCATAAACAATTATTATATTCTGGGGTCTTTTCAGACCCCAGAGTATAATAATCAGAGACCCGGGGGAATAAAAACATAAAAAACTACTGTTACTTACCTGTTCCCCGGCTCCTACGCGGTCTTCTCCGCGTCAGAGACGTCAGAAAGAACGCCAGGAAGGAGGCCTGGCAGGATCGTGGAGAGGTAAGTAACATGTTTTTTATGTTTCTTACCTCTCCCGGTCCACCAATCATTATACTCAGGGGTCCGAAAAGAACCCCGATTATAATGATAGCAGCGGTAGCAGCTGTCACCGGGCCCCAAATGTCCGGTTAATGGTGGCACTATATCTTTCATGCCATGGTAAGCTCCAGAGAAATGCATCAACATAATAGATTAGGAGCTACTCGCTTGGTATTATTAAATTTTACCCAGCACTTGGTTCTACTTACTTCTTGTTTTCGATGATCAAGAACATCATAGGTCTTCGACTTGGTGTTACTAACAATTGTCTGATATCGAATATTGATCTTTTCAATTCCTTCAATTCTAATATTCTGAAGATCAGCTAGACTTTCCAATACATTGCTCATGTCTGATATCTTTTCAAGACGCTTACAGAATGTATCCAGTTTTCCGAATATATAATTTTCACTAGAATTACAGAAAAATAGTAACTATTTATAGGCACATTAAAATGCTCTTTTGTACAATTAGGAGTTTAACCCCTTCCCGCCGGTGGCACTTTTTGACTTCCTAACCAAGCTCGATTTTTCAAAACTGACATGTGTCACTTTATGTAGCAATAACTTTGGAATGCTTTAACTTACCAAAGTGATTTTGAGATTGTTTTTTCGTAACACATTATACTTCATGTTAGTGGTAAATTTTAGTTGATATGTTTTGTGTTTAATTATGGAAAAATAAGAAATTTGGTGGAAATTATGAAAAATATGCATTTTATAACGTTTGAAATTATGTGTATTGCATACAGATAGTCAGACCGCCAAAATGATATCATAAATCTCATGTTCCAGATCTCTGCTTTATGTCAGCATCAGACTTTAGTCACCCTTTTATTTTTTACAGACATTATAAGATTTATAAGTGAAACAACAATATTCAAAATTTTCAAGAAATTTCCAAAACCCATTTTTTAAGGGACTAATCCAGTTATGAAGGGGTTTTTAAAGACCCCTGTATTAGAAACCCCATAAATCACTCCATTTTCAAAACTGCACCCCTTAAATAAGCCAAAACAACATATACCAAGTAATTCAACCCTATAAGTGCTTAACAGGAATGTGAGGGGTTAATTCCAGTTCCTAAACTGTAACTTAGAAAAATAGAGAAAAATAAGCTAACCACTAACCCTGAGCGTATAGCCAGAAGTAACAGATAAGATGCTTCCCCAGTAACCCTAAGGCTTATATTTGGACTAAATGTGCCGATCTTTGTGTCTATGTGCGTATTAGAATATATCTTGTTAAAACCAGTTTTTCGCTGCCCCTCCGTGCTACATGCTGGCGGATGTAAGTTACCATATTTGTACATCACAATACGTGATGGCCATAACAAGAGGCATAAAGTTCACAAGATATGAAGTCAGTTCTAATCTCTTGTTTTGTCTGTCATCTATTAGCATGAAACCTGGAAGGCCATGACATCCATTTCATCAGATTGTGCTAACATAATTACACACTAAAATGGATGACACCATGTGTTTATACACGTATTCATAGTTTGTAAATGCCCAATTTTGTACTTTGACCAATGATAATTCATATTTCTATATGATGTAGTTTGTTATGCCTAAATTAGCATACAACCATTATTTCTCTATAAAAGCTAAGTAATATGTAATAAACTTTGGAACATTCTGAATACTCGTGATTACGTCATCAATTTGGACTACAACAACATATCCGGAGGCAGTTGCCCCCTAACAGAAATTAAGACAAAATGGAGGTGAAATTTTCAAATTTGATTTTATTTTACTAATATTTTCATTTAGCCCTAGAATTTGCACATTCACAAGGGATTAAAGGAGAAAACGCATCCCACAATTTGTTATGCACGTTCTGCCGACTACCATAGTACCCCACTTGTGGGTGTAAACTAATATATGGACGCACAGCGAGACGCAGATGGGAAGGCGCGCCAAGGAGCTTTTAGAGGGCAGATCTGGCTGTGATCAGTTTCAGGAACCATGTCGCATTTACAAAGCCCTTGAGGTGTCAAAACAGTGGAAACCTCTAGAAAGTGACCCCGTTTTGAAAACTGCACCCCTCAAAGAATTTATCAAGTGATGTAGTGAGCATTAGTAACCTAAAAGTGAATATGTAAGCTGTGCGGAGTAAATTGGGTACACCAAATCCCATTATATTTTCCCACTAGCTCTTATGACACGGATGGGGAAGAAGGGCACTCTGGGGGATCAGCGCTGGTGTATTCTCTCTCATAAGCTCTAAATATGGGGTGTCCCCTGAAAACGCTCGCACAGCTTATACATTTCCTTCTAGTCGCAGCCACTTATGTCCTAATGATTTGGCGACTTTGGGGGGTTTTGTCTTCACATTGTACAAGCTAGATTTTTATTTTTATTTTCTGGCAATGTGGCCATATGAGGGCTTGGTTTTGCGGTATTAGATGTACTTTTCAATGTCACCATTTTGGGGTGCCTGTAACTTATTGACTACATTTTATTAACTCTTTCTGGGTGGGATGTAAAAGGAATCATCAATTCTGGCATTGCTTTTTCGCATTTATTTTTTTTCCCGTGTAGAGTACAGCATAAGTAACATGTTACCTTTATTCTGCGGGTTGGTACGGTTACGGCGATACCTCATTTATATTATATTTTAATGCGTTGCTATTTGTGCAGAATAAAATTCAATTTAGGGGAAAAAAATCAATTATTTTTGCATCGCCATACATTCGCCATTTTTATTTTTCAGTAGACAGAGCTGGTTAAGGGCTTATTTTTTGCGGGATGACCTCTGCATTCTATTGGTACCATTTTGGTTTTCATCTGACCATTTGATTACTTTTTATTGAACATTTTGTAAGGGAAAGGTGGTGAATAATTATTATTTTGTGCGGTTTTCTACGTTGTTTTTTTTATGACGTTCGCCGTTCGGGTTAAATAATGTTTTAATTTTATTGTTCAGGTTATTACGGACGTGGTAGTACCAAATACGTAATGTTTTTTCTATTTTTCTTTATTTTACATAATAAAACATTTTATATGGGAAAATGGGATTTTTGGGTCTTTATTTCTAATTTATTTTAAACTTATTTAAACTTTTTTATTGAAACTTTTTTATAAACTTTTATTTCGTCCCCATGGGGGATTGAAGCAGTGATCTGCTGATCACTGCTTAACTACATGTACGCTGCAATACACGTGTTACACATGTATTGCAGAGTACATCTCAGTCCCGTGCACACGCACAGGGCTGACAGCCTCCATACCTGGCAGGATCAACCAGGTACGTGGAGGGGACGACATGGGGCAGACCCGGGGTCACTGATCAGACCCCGGGCTGCCTACTACCAACACCGGCACCACCCGAAACCGTCGCGGGGGGTGTCGATCGGCACCATTATGCACCGAAACCCCTGAGATGCCGGCGGTCATGTTTGACCGCCGGCATGTCAGGGGTTAACACCCGCGATCGGATCCGGCTCCGACCATGGGTGTTACGGGGCATTGTCAGCCGTATGTTATGGCTGACACCTGCAGGGCATGGTGCGCGCACAGTTTCTGCACCATGCAGCCGTCGTAGTACTACGGCGGTTTGCGGGAAGTCCTTCCCGGCAGCGCCGTACTATTACAGCGGATGTCGGGAAGGGGTTAATGGCTTTTACTATTGAGAAATTGGATTATTAAATTCTTATTCATTTAATACATTTCGACGGTGATAGGCTATATTAATCATTTAGACAGCAATTTAACAGATGATCGAATTATTCGTTTTTTTATACTGTTAAAAATCAAAATAAGGACACTAATGCCAAAGTTATGACTATACTATATGGGACTTGGGAAGAATATGCAAATCTGACTTCCATGATGTAATTAGGATGCCAGTGCCTCAAGTATGCACACCAAGAGGGTGCTGACTGAGAATGTGCAAGTCTATCTTCCATGATATAATTACATCATGGAAGATAGACTTGCATATTCTCAGTCAGCGCCCACTATTGGTGTAAATACTTGAGGCACTGGCATCCTAATTACATCATGGAAGTCAGATTTGAATATTCTTCCCATGTTCCTTTTCAGTGGAGCACTCATGGCTTAATAAGACTCCACACACCTATATGGTGGTCTCTCCCTATGGAGTGACCCTATCCCTTTATACTATATGGGGTAATACAATAAATTAACGGAAAACACGGTTTTAAAAAAAACAAGTTTTCTGTAAGTATTCCTTATGGGGCCTTCAGGTCATACCCAATGCTGATGTCAGGAATTAAACTACAGTACAGACCAAAAGTTTGGACACACCTTCTCATTCAAAGAGTTTTCTGTATTTTCATGACTATGAAAATTGTAGATTCACACTGATTCACCAACAGTCTTGAAGGAGTTCCCAGAGATGCTTAGCACTTGTTGGCCCTTTTGCCTTCACTCTGCGGTCCAGCTCACCCCAAACCATCTCGATTGGGTTCAGGTCTGGTGACTATGGAGGCCAGGTCATCTGGCGTAGCTCCCCATCACTCTCCTTCTTGGTCAAAAAGACCTTACACAGCCTGGAAGTGTGTTTGGGGTCATTGTCCTGTTGGAAAATAAATGATGGTCCAACTAAACGCAAACCGGATGGAATAACATGCCGCTGCAAGATGCTGTGGTAGCCATGCTGGTTCAGTATGCCTTCAATTTTGAATAAATCCCCAATAGTGTCACCAGCAAAGGACCCCCACACCATCACACCTCCTCCTCCATGCTTCACGGTGGGAACCAGGCATGTAGAGTCCATTCATTCACCTTTTCTGCGTCACATAAAGACACGGGGTTGGAACCAAAGATCTCAAATTTGGACTCATCAGACCAAAGCACAGATTTCCACTGGTCAAATGTCCATTCCTTGTGTTCTTTAGCCCAAACAAGTCTCTTCTGCTTGTTGCCTGTCCTTAGCAGTGGTTTTCTAGCAGCTATTTTATCATGAAGGCCTTCTGCACAAAGTCTCCTCTTAACAGTTATTGTAGAGATGTGTCTGCTGCTAGAACTCTAATCTGAGCTGCTGTTAACCTGCGATTTTTGAGGCTGGTGACTCGGATGAACTTATCCTCCGCAGCAGAGGTGACTCTTGGTCTTCCTTTCCTGAGGCGGTCCTCATGTGAGCCAGTTTCTTTGTAGCACTTGATGGTTTTTGCAACTGCACTTGGGGACAATTTCAAAGTTTTCCCAATTTTTCAGACTGGCCATCATTACTTTAATAAACGAAGGTCAGTCACTCATTTTTCTTTACTTTGCTTTTTTCTTGCCATAATACAAATTCTAACAGACTTCTGCACAACACAACTGATGGTCCCAACCCCATTTATAAGGCAAGAAATCCCACTTATTAAACCTGACAGGGCACACCTGTGAAGTGAAAAACATTTCCGGTGACTACCTCTTGAAACTCATCAAGAGAATGCCAAGAGTGTACAAAGCAGTAATCAAAGCAATAGGTGGCTACTTTGAAGAACCTAGAATATAAGACATATTTTCAGTTGTTTCACACTTTTTTGTTAAAGGGATTCTACCACTAAAACACATTTTTTTCTAGTTACCACGTCGGAATAGCCTTTAAAAAGGCTATTCGTCTCTTACCTGTGGAAGTGCTCTCCGCCGCGCCGTTCGTTCAAAATACCGGTTTGTACCGGTATGCTAATTAGTTCTCTCGCAGCGATGGGGGCGTCCCCATCGCAGGAGCAGCGATGGGGGCGTCCCCATTGCAGCTTGAAAACCGACCGCAGCGCTGCCTCTCTGGTCTTCTGTATCCTCCCCTTGCCTCTTCAGCGTCTGTCGGACGCCTGCGCAGTATGCTCTCTGTTCGGCGAAGCTTGCCGAACGTACTGCGCATGCGCGAAAGTGCGGTGCCCGCACTATGGCGGGGACCGCAATTTCGCGCATGCGCAGTACGTTCGGCAAGCTTCGCCGAGCAGAGCGTACTGCGCAGGCGTCCGACAGTACGCTGAAGAAGCAAGGGGAGGACACCGAAGACCAGAGAGGCGGCGCTGCGGTCGGTTTTCGAGCTGCAATGGGGACGCCCCCATCGCTGCTCCTGCGATGGGGACGCCCCCATCGCTGCGAGAGAACTAATTAGCATACCGGTACAAACCGGTATTTTGAACGAACGGCGCGGCGGAGAGCACTTCCACAGGTAAGAGACGAATAGCCTTTTTAAAGGCTATTCCGACGTGGTAACTAGAAAAAAATGTGTTTTAGTGGTAGAATCCCTTTAAGTATATAATTCCACATGTGTTAATTCATAGTTTTGATGCCTTCAGTGTGAATCTACAATTTTCATAGTCATGAAAATACAGAAAACTCTTTGAATGAGAAGGTGTGTCCAAACTTTTGGTCTGTGCTATATGTTCTTGCATTTCTTCATCAGCCACAAACAATAATAATAATAAATTTTATTTATATAGAGCCAACATATTCCGCAGCGCTGTACAATTTGTAGGGTTCAAATACAGACAGAAAGATACATTACAAAGAAAGTCATTTCACACAATGGGACTGAGGGCCCTGCTCGCAAGAGCTTACAATCTATGAGGTAGAGGGGGTGACACAAGAGGTAGCAGGGGCGGCATTGCTTATGCAGAGGTCAGACACTTTTGTAATAGAGGTGACTGTCATTGCATAAACATAAAACTTTATGAGCCGTCAACAGTTGTGTCCTTTAACATGTGGATGGAGTTTGGACCTATAAAGTTAGCATGAGATGACATCATATCATGTGGGGAAATGTGGGAGCGGGGTCAGAGGAGGGTTAAGGGTTTATGTTAGAAATTGTGATAGGCTTGTCTGAAGAAAACATTGCCTTCACCTCAAATGAATTAGAAAGGGTCAGCAAGCTCACCATGAAATCCATCCCCAGCCAATCTATGCCAATATAAATCTACTCAATCCCAGACCAGATGGAATAGAGGTTCCTAGCATGCTAGTTCTTGTGAAGGTATTCTGTTACTGTGTCCTGATCATCCGTGTATAGACCTTGGCTTGTTTCTGACTTTATTGTTAATCCTAATCTTGTTCTGCAGACCTTCTGTGTATGACCTGATCTGTTATTGACCTATGAATATGAGCTGCCCATTCTAACTGTATTCTTGTATATGTCCTTAAATATTTGCCATCAGCTGCAGACCTTCACCCCATCGTGGACCATTCTTTTGCCTGACATTCTGTTATCTGGTTCTCTCTTGCTCTAGATGAGCTGTCACCTATACCAGAATCACACCAAGAAGTAGCAATCTAGTAGCCTCTCCGCAACGAAATCCAGAACCCTATGCAAGAGTTAAAGGTTGAACACATGGAGGCTACTTAGCTAACACCCTTGGGAGTGGCCCAATGTCAAACCAGTTAGGTGGCACTGTAGGTTAACATGCTGCAGTCCATAACACTAAGGGTATGTTCACACAGAGTTTTTTGGAACAGATTTTGACGCGGAATCTGCCTCAAAATCCACCTCCAGAAAACGGCTCTCATTGACCTCCTATCTTGCTCCTATCAGCTGCAGTGTCAGCGGCGCAAGGCTCCCTCCTGATTAGGCCCATTCTTTGGGCATAATCCAGAGCGGAATGCCACCACTGGATACCAGTGCACTGCACCAGCATCCCGTTGCAGCTAGCCGTGCAGAAATGTTCACACGCGGCTACCCTAATTCTAGATTTTTTTTTAAAAAAATGTATATTGTGAGCCCCATATAGGGATCACAATGTACATTTTTTTCTCCTGTCTTTATAGAATGGGAGGAAATCCACAAAAAAACGGGGAGAACATACAGTGGGGCAAAAAAGTATTTACTCAGTCACCAATAGTGCAAGTTCCACCACTTAAAAAGATGAGAGGCGTCTGTATTTTACATCTTAGGTAGACCTCAACTATGAGAGACAAAATGAGAAAAATCCAGAAAATCACATTGTCTGATTTTGTAAGAATTTTTTTTTCAAATTATGGTGGAATATAAGTATTTGGTCACCTACAAACAATCAAGATTTCTGGCTCTCACAGACCTGTAACTTCTTTAAGAGAGTCTCCTCTTTCCTCCACTCATTACCTGTAGTAATGGCACCTGTTTAAACTTGTTATCAGTATAAAAAGACACCTGTGCACACCCTCAAACAGTCAGACTCCAAACTCCACTATGGTGAAGACCAAAGAGCTGTCAAAGGACACCAAAAACAAAATTGTAGCCCTGCACCAGGCTGGGAAGACTGAATCTGCAATAGGCAACCAGCTTGGATTGAAGAAATCAACTGTGGGAGCAATAATTAGAAAATGGAAGACATACAAGACCACTGATAATCTCCCTCGATCTCGGGCTCCACGCAAAATCTCACCCCGTGGGGTCAAAATGATCACAAGAACGGTGAGCAAAAATCCCAGAACCACGCGGGGGGACCTAGTGAATGAACTGCAGAGAGCTGGGACCAATGTTACAAAGCCTACCATCAGTAACACACTATGCCGCCAGGGACTCAGATCCTGCAGTGCCAGACGTGTCCCACTGCTTAAGCCAGTACATGTCCGGGCCCGTCTGAAGTTTGCTAGAGAGCATTTGGATGATCCAGAAGAGTATTGGGAGAAAGTCCTATGGTCTGATGAAACCAAACTGGAACTGTTTGGTAGAAACACAACTTTTCGTGTGTGGAGGAAAAAGAATACTGAGTTGCATCCATCAAACACCATACCTACTGTAAAGCATGGGGGTGGAAACATCATGCTATGGGGCTGTTTCTCTGCAAAGGGGCCAGGACGACTGATCCGGGTACATGAAAGAATGAATGGGGCCATGTATCGTGAGATTTTGAGTGCAAACCTCCTTCCATCAGCAAGGGCATTGAAGATGAAACATGGCTGGGTCTTTCAACATGACAATGATCCAAAGCA
The DNA here is from genome assembly GCF_031893055.1 of Leptodactylus fuscus. Lineage (NCBI taxonomy): Eukaryota > Metazoa > Chordata > Amphibia > Anura > Leptodactylidae > Leptodactylus > Leptodactylus fuscus. Next base: position 122,814,873 of record NC_134268.1, read on the forward strand.
CACCGCCAGGGCAACGAAGGAGTGGCTTTGTAAGAAGCATTTCAAGGTCCTGGAGTGGCCTAGCCAGTCTCCAGATCTCAACCCTATAGAAAACCTTTGGAGGGAGTTGAAAGTCCGTGTTGCCAAGCGACATCATTGCTCTAGAGGAGATCTGCATGGAGGAATGGGCAAACATACCAACAACAGTGTGTGCCAACCTTGTGAAGACTTACAGAAAACGTTTGACCTCTGTCATTGCCAACAAAGCATATATAACAAAGTATTGAGATGAATTTTTGTTACTGACCAAATACTTATTTTCCACCATAATTTGTTCTTACAAAATCAGACAATGTGATTTGTGTTCTCATTTTGTCTCTCATAGTTGAGGTCTACCTATGATGTAAATTACAGACGCCTCTCATCTTTTTAAGTGGTGGAACTTGCACTATTGGTGACTAACTAAATACTTTTTTGCCCCACTGTGCAAACTCCTTTCAGATGTTGTTTCTAGCGGGATTCCAATCCAGGACTCCAGCGCTGCAAGGCTACAGTGCTAACCACTGAGTCACCGTGTTGCCCCCCATTCTAGAAAATTATTTGGCACTATACAGTACATATTTATTTGTTGATGTTTTGGTTTCCCAGTTGAGAAGCAACACCAGCTGGGTCCCTAACTTCCTCGCTCACTGCCTACAGAAGGTTAGAAGAAACATTAAAGGGAGTCTGTCAGCAGTAGATTGGTTATAAACCCTATCACAGTACTATGCAAAGGTGATTCCAAATATGCCTACATTATTCAACTTTGAACCCCATTTTCATGTAAATTGCTGTTGTATTCATATGCAAAAGTTTGGAAAAGTGCTTTGCTTGGGAATCTTTTACACAAAATTTACATAACAACTGCATGTTGTACCTCCTGCTGCTAATCCATGGATCATGTATAAATGCCACTTTGCTGTCATCTGATTGCAAAGTTATTCTGGCAATGCTGACCGAATGTCATTCAACTAATTAAGTAATGAACATTTCATATCTCCACATCATAGCCATGAGTCTGACATCATATTTTACACCATATGTGGTTAGCAATGAATTGGCTGAATGTTTATACACTCTCAAGAGCTGGCTATTTGTGATTGTAGTATACATAAACAATAGATTTATCTATGGCCTGTGAGATATAGGTGAGATCACTATTAATATGGTTGTTATGTGTAATATTGTTGCCATATATGTACATATGACTTAATCTGGCAACTTGATTGCAGTTTCTCTGATTCTAAGTATATATCCATATTGACCTGTTGTGAGGTTTATGTTTATATGTTAGTGGCCCCTCATGAACTAATAGCTTGAGAAATGTGTACATGCCTGTTTACACGTCTGAAAGATCGGTCAGATGGTATACGGTATCATACTGTCAGCACTGTTTTTTCTTAATATTTCATTGACATTTGTTTGTATTTGTTGTCTATGTGTTGATCTTTGGTTTCTGTCTCTCTCTAGATTTTATCTAAATTTATATTTTAGCTGTTTCTTTCCTGCAATATGGTTGTTATTTAAGGAACCATTGTTAAGTATCCCGTATTTCAGTGTTATGTTTACATGAAAATGGGCCATAATAAACACACCAGATGATGCAGTGCAGAAAGATCAGCACAAAGCAAACTTTATTTTACTGAAATTTGAAAAAAAGAAAAAAAAGAAAAAAAAAACCTGGCAGGTAGGAAAAAGTAAAAAAAAAAACGCTATTTGCTAATCATTGTTATTTTCAGAAGACTAATATATTTGTTACAGTGTGCAAGTGATCACACATATCCTCATGTATTTCAAATATAAAGTCACCTATTTTTCACTTATTAGTTGTATGTATTAGTTAACCAATGCACAAGATCACTTTCCCTGTTATTATCTATCACTAACTGTTTTTTGCAAGACAGCTAAAAGCCTGGAGGTCAGAAGGCTTAAAGGGGTTGTCCCATCACAAGGATCCTATCTATACCGCTTGTTAATGTGGATGTAAGACTTTTCCTAAATACACTGCTTCAGCAAAACTGCTTTGTTTGTCCACTATCTTACTTTATTCACTTCATTGTTGACACAGCCCTTGACTTATCTTCTCAAAAGTCAAGTATCTGCTGCTCTCAGGGGGGAGGGAGGAGGGGCTAAGTGCAGGGGAGCCAGCCTGGGTTTCTAGCTATTCCTGTGTCTACACCACGTGACCTAGCTTCCTGCTTTCAGGTAGGGGAGAGGAGCTGCTTTCATTTCTTCTGTTCTCCCAGTTATCAGGCTAGCTAATTCAATTGTGTTCATTATGGCAGAGACAGGCAGTCTCTGTATGTAACACAGAATGGAGTTGCTGCTGCCTGTACTTCATAGTCCAATATGGGTGAGCGGAGCTAAACGGCAGGTTGCATGTGAAACCCCGCCCACCAAATGATGCAAGAAACCAGGAAGAAAGAAGATTTTACAGCAGTGAAGACTGGTGAGTATGCGACATGGGAATACCCCTTTAAGGAACTTACACAAACATATTGATATATTAAAAAAAAACCAAAAAAAAAAAACCACAAGAGTCTTCAGTAGATTATACCTTTTTTTTTTTTTTTTTTTTTTTTTGTTAATTCACATTTTATTGAAAGTTTTGTATAAACAGTCATAATAAACAGGCAGATAAATGTTGGAGTATTACAACTGAGCATGTCAAATCACAAAATAAGTGCAAAAAAAATTGTAATACAACTACGAATAGCAGTATGGAAATGGCGCATATAAAAGCAAATAATAGACATAGCAGCTCAACTAAGTTGAGATAGGTTGTTACAAAGAGTCAGTAGAACTTAAAACGTAAAGGGTCGTGCTGTACCCAAGAAAGGAAAGAAAAGAAAAGTAAAGGGGGGGGGGGGGGGGAGAATGGGGCAGCAGTTAAGCAAGGATTGACACAATATACATAAGTATATTACATGTACATAAGTATATTCAGCAACTACTTGAATCCCTTCCACCAGCGGGCCCATACCTTAACATATTTGTCATGGGATCTAGTTTGCCAGCTAACCAACTCCTCGAATCGTGCGAGTTGGTGCACTTTTTCTATCCACAGATCTAGGGAAGGAACTGAAGTAGATAACCAATATAATGGAATGAGCGCTTTAGCCGCACCTATCAAATGGAACCACAGCTCTCGGTTAGCCGCCTTCCAGGAACCGCTTGGGCCCGTGAGGAAAACTAAGTCAGGGAATAACGGATGTGTGACGTGGAACAATTTATCCATATAAAGCTCAACCTCCCTCCAAAAGGGCTGAAGTAGATCGCAAGACCACCAGATGTGGAGCATCGTTCCTTTCTCACATTTGCAACGCCAACATGCGTCAGAATCACTAAGACCGTGTCTATAGAGCCAGTCTGGCGTACAATACCACCTGGTAAGTATTTTATAATGCAGTTCCTGTAATCTGACACATCTTGAGTGACCCATACTATGTTGCAGAATAAATTCCGTATCATCATCAGAAAAGGTTAAAGAGAGCTCCTTTTCCCAATTAGCTATGAAGGTGAGCTTACTTGGACCATCTTTATCAGAAAGCCAGCGTTTGCATGTGGCAATTTTCCGTTGAGATGGTAGAAGAGCAGCCAGACCCTTCTCAAAGGACATTAAATTGCGACTCAAATTAGAGAAGCTGAGGAGTCGCGTCATTGTACCACGGAATTGGGCATATAGAAGGAAGTTCAGTGCCACAGAGGGAAGTAGCAATTGTAGCTTGTCTCGTGAAATCGGAAAATTGTCCTGTATCAGGTCTTTAATCTTAACGTTCCCTAGAGCTTGCCAAAGGGAGCCAGTCACATCGCGAGGTACATGTGCCAGAGAAGGAAGAAAAGGGATCAGGTCTGATGTCATAATCGGTGATGGTATAGGGGCTAAACTCTTGTTATGTGATAACCAGACAATATAGGGGCCCTGAAGTAAAGGACTCAGGAGTCGCTGTGCACTAGAGCGTGTAGGAAACCATAGGAGTTTTTTGAAGTTGCCGCCAAATAGTTCCTGGGCCAAATCACTAAGTAATGACTGCTTGTGCGGAAGAACATAGAACATCCAGCGGGACAACTGAATCGCTGAATAGCAAGAGTAGATATCAGGTAAAGCTATACCTCCCTCATCTCTCCGTCGAATGAGGAGTTGGTACGACAATCTAGGTGTCTTATGATTCCACACATAAGCGGAAAACAAACGTCTAATTTGTAGAAAATAGGACTTAGGGAGGAAAATGGGCAACATTTGCAAAACATACATTACTTTGGGTACAACATACATTTGGAGAACATTCCTCCTACCCAGCCAGGATAAGTAAGGTAAATTATAATCTTCTAGAATTGCTTTAAGTTTAGAAAGTAGAGGGGCATAATTCAGTGAATAAACCTTGGATATATCGGTCGGGATCTGGACTCCTAGGTATGTCAAAGACTGCTCCTTCCAGTGATATGGGACTTTAGCTTTCAGTTCAACAGCCTGCGGATGAGGGACAGAGACGTTTAGGATCTCTGATTTCGTGACATTTATTTTGTAATTAGAAAGGGAACTATAGGTGTCAATCAGGGATTGAAGCTCGGGAAGGTCTGTAAGAGGATCTGATAATAAAAACAACACATCGTCAGCGAAGGCCATTGTTTGTATCGTCTTCTTGGCAACTTGGAACCCCCGGATATGTGGATTCTGGCGAACAGCCTGTAGAAGGGTCTCTAGTACTAGTACAAAGAGGGACGGGGACAAAGGGCATCCCTGCTGGGTACCGTTTGAAATATTGAAATAGTTAGAGAGAGAGCCATTGACCTTCAATCTCGCATGGGGTTGGGAGTAAAGCGAAAAAACGGCATCAACAAAAGCGGAGGGAAAACCAAAAGTCAATAATGTTTCATGCATATAGGACCAGTTTACACGGTCGAACGCCTTTTCGGCGTCGACGCTAAACAATAATAAGGGGCGATTTTTCCGTTTTGCCAGTTCAATTATGTGTAAGAGTTTACATGTATTTTCCTTCCCTTCCCTCCCTTTCACAAACCCAACCTGTTCCTCATTGACTAAATGAGGAACTATATCCTTTATCCGTGTCGCTAACAGTTTGGCCCAAACTTTCAAATCACAATTGAGTAGGGATATTGGCCTATAATTGCAACAATGTGTAGGGTCCTTGCCCTCTTTGTGAATCAATGTAATATGGGCCTCTTGAGATTGACGTACCATGGGCTCACCCTGAAGCAGGGAATTGCAAAAGGAGGTAAGATGTGGTATCAGTTGGGACTGGAAGGTTTTGTAATAAAGGGTAGTAAGGCCATCAGGGCCTGGGCTTTTTCCACTGGGTAGGCTAGATAATATATTCCGCACCTCAGTTTCCGAAACAGTACACAAAAGAGAAACTTTCATGTCCTCAGAGAGTTGGGGTAGTTTTAGCGATCGCAAAAAGGCCGTAGTGGAGGATAGGCCCCCATTAGGAGAACCTGCATGTTGGGGATCATGAGGTCCCTCAGATTGGTGTAGGTTATATAGGGAGGAGTAATACTTTTGGAATTCCTTAGCTATATTAAGGGTATCTTGGACAGCTGTACCATTCTGTCGCTTAATGGCTGCGATATGTGCCCTTTCCCTCTCCTTCCGTAGCATGGCCGTCATGAGTTTGCCCCCTTTGTTGCCGTGGGCATACAACCTAGCTCTAGAGTGCAAAAAGGATTTAGCTGAAAAGGAATGTAGTAGCTGTTTCAGTTTCTCTCTCAGAGAGACTAAGTCAGAGTGTGCTGCTATAAAAGTTTTCCTCTTCTGGAGACGTTCCAGTGTTGCAATTTGGGACATTAGGGAGTCAAGTTCCTTTCTTTTCTTTCTTTTCAATGCAGATGCTTTGGAGATAAAGAGGCCTCTGATAAAAGGTTTATGTGCCTCCCAAACAAGCGAGGGAGAAAGGTCGGGGGTCTGATTTTGCTGAAAATAATGACCTAGTTCTATTCCTATCGAGTCTCTTATCGAAGGGTTATCCAACAGTTGCTCATTTAAGCGCCATGTCCACTCTTTAGGGAGTAGGTCAGGGAGAGCAAATGAGGTAGATACAGGGGCATGGTCTGAAATACTAATTATGCCAATTCGGGAAGAAGAAATACTAGCTGACAACGATTTAGAACAAAGAATATAATCTAGGCGTTGGTAAGTGTTATGGGGTGTTGAAAAAAGGTGTAATCCCTAACCACAGGGTTCATCAGTCGCCAAGAATCAACAAGATTTAAATCCTGTAAAGCTAGGTGCAAACGTCTAATAGCTTTTTGTGACAATGACGATTTATGTGAGGATGAATCTAACACGGGGTCCAATAAAACATTTAGATCACCTCCAATCAATATCTCACCTTCCGCAAATTGGGCTAAATTCTGTAATGTCCGCAGGAGCCAGGAAAGTTGTCCCTGGTTTGGGGCATAAAGTGAGGCGATAGTCAATGGGCGATTGGAAACCTGACCTTTGATAAAGATCGCTCTGCCCTCACTATCCGCTGTTACACTATGTGTGAATGCTCTGTGGACACCTATGGCTGATAGGGGAAATGCACAGCAGACAATAGTTACAGCAAAGAAGAGACGAACTTACAGTCAGTTGCAGCACAGCTGGGTAGCGTTCGGCCGGTAGTAAAAGGCAGGTTGTGTAGCACTAGAGGTTTTCCTGATGAGAGACTGAATCAATCAGGGGGAGCTCATGTGCAGCTGAGGGGATAAGCTGAAGGGCAACAGCCGGGAGGAAGACAGGTATCTAGATGCAGGTATGGTAGGAAATGGCAGAACTCTGGAACAAGAGAACCACAGGACTCTTCACAATAGAGGCGGAGAGCTAGAGGCAGCCGAGACAAAGATCTGACTGATACTCAAGCAGGGAGGAACACAGGTGCATTCATTAATATAGCCTCAAGAGCAGGCAAGATGGCCACCGAAGCTATAGCGGCCATCTTACAACGAGGCAGACTTGCCCACAGACAGGTGAAACGTAAAAACAGAACTGGATCCTTACATCCGCAAGCTGTTGTGCAAAAACAAAAGGGAACGATCGTTTCAGTTCAATAGCGACTCCTTTAGATGACGAAGTCGGATGTGATGAATAATACCACCTATCATATACCGACTTATATGGTTTAGGGATTCGATCTAATTTGAAATGAGTTTCCTGCAAAGCCAATATATCAGTGTTTAGTTTTTTTGATAAAGACATCAGCCAATGCCTTTTATGTGGGGAATTCAATCCCTTAGCATTAAAGGAGGACAGTGTATAGGAGGGTGGGTTCGCTAAAGACATAGTGAGAGGATGGGGAGCAGAGGGGGAAGAGGAAAGAGTATAGGGATGGACAAGGGAAAGGGAAGTGGGATGGGTAGATCAGAGAAACACATACAAAGAGAATAAGTAGCCGCACAACACAGAGCACGTTCGTTAGAGGAGATCAGATAAATCTATGACAAGGAAATAACAACCTAAATGACAATGTTAGAGAGCACTGCTAAGTGCAATCTATTCAGTAAACGGAACGGGTAAGTATCCTGATCGGATGCGGACCGTAAGGGTCGTCTCAAAAAAAAAGATAAGTAGTAGATATCACCAACCAAAAGGCAATGGGCAAAAGTAGTACCACAAAAATGTATGGAAAACATCCTGTAACATAGCGAGATAACAATATAACATAACAACTCAGGGAGAGATCATGCACATGCCTATGCCAGACAGGTGCGTAACCATTCATAGCCCAGGTAACAAAAATCTCAACAACCTAAACAAAAGGGAAGAGATAAGAAAATTGCAAAAGTCAGACATATTTGAGCTAACTGAGCTAAGGTTCCAAAAACCATTAGGGGCAATAACAGCAAATACTCTGTAGCTCCATTGATAAGAAAATAGAGGTGGAATTACCGGGACAGGGTCCAAATTCTGCGAAGGAAGCCACGAAGGTAAGTCTATAGGCTCCATATTTAGTAAGGCCCAGACAGCTGGTAGGTCTTGAGGCGTGTGTACTATAATGCGCTTGCCACCCGTCAAAATAGCCAATCCAAACGGGTATAGCCAAATGTATTGGATGTTACGAGCTCTCAATTCGTTTAGCAGTGGTTTAAGTAATCTTTTTGCCAAGATAGATGGCGCAACATCTTGGTATAATGCAATCTCAACTCCTTCCAGGAGGAGCTGATCTTTGGATCTAGCTGCCACCAAAATAGCCTGAGTGTCTCTGAAGGACAAGAGTCCACAAATAATATCACGAGGAGGTTCCCCTTGTTTTGGTTTAGGTCGCAAGGACCTGTGGATTCTCTCAATCACAATGTGCGACGCACGTTCAGTGCCTAGTAAATCGGAGAACAGGCTTTCCGCCATCTTGGGTAAATCATCAGGGCCATAGGACTCCGGGACCCCTTTTAGCCTTATATTCCGCCTACGACTCCTGTTCTCTTGGTCCTCAATTAGTGAAAGAGAACGGTCTAAAAGTTCGTCATGGTATTGCAATTTATCTGAAACCGCATCTGCAGTGGCTTTAATGGCGGAATGAGCCTCCTCTAGAGCCTGTACTCTACTACTGGTGGCTTTGATTTCAGCTGTTATGGATGCAAGTTCAGCTAATACAGGTGACATAGCCTTACTAATAGCTTTCTCCAACGATTTCTGGAGGAATTTGCGTGTAATTTGAGAGAGACCTGTGTCCGAGTGCTCACCTTCAGCCGTGCTTTCAATTTCAGAGTCGTCACCAGAGTCTGCATCCGGCCGTTGCTCCGGCGCCATGTTGGGGAAGGAGCGTGGTGAAGGTAAGCCTTTCTTCCTCACAAAGCGTTGTAGGTCTACATGGTGTTTGGCCATCTTGGGGGTTCCCGGGGTGTCCCCCTGCTTGTCTCTGCCGGTTTTGCCCATAACCGTTCGGTGGGATAGCTGGAAACGACCTCTTACAGTCCCGATAGTACGGAGCTCTACAAACTCGCGTCTATCATGCTGCGCGGTCAGGCCCCGCCCCAGATTATACCTTTTTTAATGGCTAACTCATAATGATGACAGAATATAACGTTTCGAAGCTCTACTGAAGACTACTCAACTACTGTGAGACTCAAGGTTTTTTTAATTTTTTTTTTAATATTTCATACCCACTGGCTAACACGGTACAAAAACAAACATTTTCTTCTTTATAACATATTGATATGAAAGGTATAGAAAAAGCTAAAACTGGTTCAGATACATAATGGATTAATTTGTTTGTATGATTGCATAAATATTTTAATAAATATTTTGACAAAATGATAGATTTACCTGAATTCAAATTGACGCTCATTTGGAGTTTCCTTAAGTTTTTCCTTAACCTTGTGGAAAGAAGCCTGATACTGTTCATTCAAGTACACACATTCCCGAATCCTTTTCAGAAGCTCTTCCCTAGGAAATAAACAATGTATATTCTAAATTACCATAACTATGGGATATGAATATGAATACCTTCTCTTCTAATCCTAAAAATGAAGAAAAAAAAAAAAAAAAAAAAGTATTGCAAATATATAGCAAATGAAACACTGTCTAGACTATTCTAGCTAAGTAGGCATTACGGTAAAAGTTAACAGACTTCATCTACCGGTAGTATGAGTAGTAGTATGTGATTTGTATAATAGCACACAACTACAATTTTAATTCTATGTTATGAATTTAATTTATATGGTCTCAGCATGCAGAGGGATTAGCTGTGTTTTCATGAAACTCCTGAGGCTTTGCTAATTGTGGTGAGAAAGTGGCCTACCAGAAGACGGTTTTCGGTACCAGACCTGTCCTCAGTATACCCCAGTGCAAGAACTGTAGGCTGTCTCCGAAATTGAACACCTCCGCTTTTCCTTTGGCCCAATTTCTCCTGGCCCCCGGCTCTCCTCCTGTCTCCTCCTGCTCTGACACTCTTAAGATAGCCAAGGCTGCCTCACCAGAACTACAGGTAGTTCCCTTACCTTCTCCAGCAGCATCTAGCATCTCTGGCCTGAAACCAGAGACCTCTGCCAGACTTGCAAATATTTAATATCTAAATAGTTATGCAGATTACTCAGGTGGGTGAGATGAGAAAACTCCAGAAGGAATGTTTGTTCTCAGCAGACAACTTTCGTCTGTTGAGCATTTTGGTAAATTCTCAGTATTGGGCTGGATTTTTAGGAATGGCAGGTAGGTTGGTAGTGGGACCTGTCATTCAGCTCCAGTAGCAGACTGTGGGCAGAGCTTGGCTGGAGAGCCAACAGAGAGGTCATATTTTTGGAGCTGTGTCCTGAATGATTCTACTAGCTGTTGGATTTCTGTTATTCTAGGTGAGGTAACCTATTCTATGTTTAGTTAGAGTCTAGCTGGGCAGGTATTTATTTTTGTATTGTTTCCTCTATAAGGTGTGTACGCCCTGGTAGGCCAGAGAACTTGCATCTATTCTTCTGCAGGAACTCTCTTGCCTTCTGTTTCTGGGACACTGAGAGGGTCTCATTCACATGGACTGGAGGGATTGGTGGCAACGAATCACCCACCTCTGTATTTGAAGCCACCACGGATTCCCTCTGGTTCAAGGGACTACGGAAATGTGGGGCCTGGCCAATAAAATCTTTTGAGAATCCTCTCCTGTGTTTTCTCCACCCCTAGGTGTCCTCTAAGCACATGGGCCATATCAAATACCATACAGCGGTATGGCTTTGGTACAAGAAGCTGCTCCACAATTTCCCCATTACTTTTTGCAACCCGATACAAGAGGTCATTATTCATAATTATTCATTCAAAATGTGGGAATTGGTGGTCAGCATTAGGTTCCTGAGGCACATTGTTTACAACTGTCACATTATCACGAGCATTAGCAAGAGTGGGATCTCTCAATTGTGCAGTACCAAAATTATGCGGTGAGATTTCTAATTCAGGTATATTAGGGTCAGGGGCTGGGGAAGAGGCATCATCTTCCTCTCCAGCTAGGACCTGTAATGGAAAGGTGTCGCTCCCCTCATGGGAGCACTTTGGGTGTAGGCGGGGTTTCCACATTTGGTTGTGTGGTTGTACCTTTTCCCCACAAATTCCAGAACAAAGGGAAATCACGTCCCAAAATCACATTAATGCATAAGTCTTTTTAAATCACCCACTTCATAATAAACAGATCCTACTATAGTCTCTGTTGTGACCTTGGAAATAGGGTAGTCCTTGACATCCCCATGGATGAAACAAACACTCATACGTTTGTCCGGGATAAAGTCCCAAGCTATCAAGCTGGCATGCACCAGACTGACCAGGCTACCAACAACGCCTGGACAGAATGGCCATTCACCAGAACTTGGCAGACCTGAGGCCCATTCTCTAGTCCTGGTGCTGCAGTACAGACAGGTACACCCCCTCGATTACCTGACCAGCCATTGGCCTACAGTATATATATATATATATATATATATATATATATATATATATATATATATATATTATATATATATATATATACACACACACACACATACACACATATACACACACAGTACAGACTAAAAGTTTGGACACACCTTCTCATTCAAAGAGTTTTCTGTATTTTCATGACTATGAAAATTGTAGATTCACACTGAAGGCATTAAAACTAGAGATGAGCGAACACTAAAATGTTCGAGGTTCGAAATTCGATTCGAACAGCCGCTCACTGTTCGAGTGTTCGAATGGGTTTCGAACCCCATTATAGTCTATGGGGAACATAAACTCGTTAAGGGGGAAACCCAAATTCGTGTCTGGAGGGTCACCAAGTCCACTATGACACCCCAGGAAATGATACCAACACCCTGGAATGACACTGGGACAGCAGGGGAAGCATGTCTGGGGGCATAAAAGTCACTTTATTTCATGGAAGTCCCTGTCAGTTTGCGATTTTCGCAAGCTAACTTTTCCCCATAGAAATGCATTGGCCAGTGCTGATTGGCCAGAGTACGGAACTCGACCAATCAGCGCTGGCTCTGCTGGAGGAGGCGGAGTCTAAAATAGCTCCACACCAGTCTCCATTCAGGTCCGACCTTAGACTCCGCCTCCTCCGGCAGAGCCAGCGCTGATTGGCCGAAGGCTGGCCAATGCATTCCTATGCGAATGCAGACTTAGCAGTGCTGAGTCAGTTTTGCTCAACTACACATCTGATGCACACTCGGCACTGCTACATCAGATGTAGCAATCTGATGTAGCAGAGCCGAGGGTGCACTAGAACCCCTGTGCAAACTCAGTTCATGCTAATAGAATGCATTGGCCAGCGCTGATTGGCCAATGCATTCTATTAGCCCGATGAAGTAGAGCTGAATGTGTGTGCTAAGCACACACATTCAGCACTGCTTCATCACGCCAATACAATGCATTAGCCAGTGCTGATTGGCCAGAGTACGGAATTCGGCCAATCAGCGCTGGCTCTGCTGGAGGAGGCGGAGTCTAAGATCGCTCCACACCAGTCTCCATTCAGGTCCGACCTTAGACTCCGCCTCCTCCGGCAGAGCCAGCGCTGATTGGCCGAAGGCTGGCCAATGCATTCCTATGCGAATGCAGACTTAGCAGTGCTGAGTCAGTTTTGCTCAACTACACATCTGATGCACACTCGGCACTGCTACATCAGATGTAGCAATCTGATGTAGCAGAGCCGAGGGTGCACTAGAACCCCTGTGCAAACTCAGTTCACGCTAATAGAATGCATTGGCCAGCGCTGATTGGCCAATGCATTCTATTAGCCCGATGAAGTAGAGCTGAATGTGTGTGCTAAGCACACACATTCAGCACTGCTTCATCACGCCAATACAATGCATTAGCCAGTGCTGATTGGCCAGAGTACGGAATTCGGCCAATCAGCGCTGGCTCTGCTGGAGGAGGCGGAGTCTAAGGTCGGACCTGAATGGAGACTGGTGTGGAGCGATCTTAGACTCCGCCTCCTCCAGCAGAGCCAGCGCTGATTGGTCGAATTCCGTACTCTGGCCAATCAGCGCTGGCCAATGCATTCTATTAGCTTGATGAAGCAGAGTGTGCACAAGGGTTCAAGCGCACCCTCGGCTCTGATGTAGGAGAGCCGAGGGTGCACTTGAACCCTTGTGCACCCTCAGCTCTGCTACATCAGAGCCGAGGGTGCGCTTGAACCCTTGTGCACACTCTGCTTCATCAAGCTAATAGAATGCATTGGCCAGTGCTGATTGGCCAATGTATTCTATTAGCCTGATGAAGTAGAGCTGAATGTGTGTGCTAAGCACACACATTCAGCTCTACTTCATCGGGCTAATAGAATGCATTGGCCAGCGCTGATTGGCCAGAGTACGGAACTCGACCAATCAGCGCTGGCTCTGCTGGAGGAGGCGGAGTCTAAGATCGCTCCACACCAGTCTCCATTCAGGTCCGACCTTAGACTCCGCCTCCTCCAGCAGAGCCAGCGCTGATTGGCCGAATTCCGTACTCTGGCCAATCAGCACTGGCTAATGCATTGTATTGGCGTGATGAAGCAGTGCTGAATGTGTGTGCTTAGCACACACATTCAGCTCTACTTCATCGGGCTAATAGAATGCATTGGCCAATCAGCGCTGGCCAATGCATTCTATTAGCGTGAACTGAGTTTGCACAGGGGTTCTAGTGCACCCTCGGCTCTGCTACATCAGATTGCTACATCTGATGTAGCAGTGCCGAGTGTGCATCAGATGTGTAGTTGAGCAAAACTGACTCAGCACTGCTAAGTCTGCATTCGCATAGGAATGCATTGGCCAGCCTTCGGCCAATCAGCGCTGGCTCTGCCGGAGGAGGCGGAGTCTAAGGTCGGACCTGAATGGAGACTGGTGTGGAGCGATCTTAGACTCCGCCTCCTCCAGCAGAGCCAGCGCTGATTGGTCGAGTTCCGTACTCTGGCCAATCAGCGCTGGCCAATGCATTCTATTAGCCCGATGAAGTAGAGCTGAATGTGTGTGCTTAGCACACACATTCAGCTCTACTTCATCAGGCTAATAGAATACATTGGCCAATCAGCGCTGGCCAATGCATTCTATTAGCTTGATGAAGCAGAGTGTGCACAAGGGTTCAAGCGCACCCTCGGCTCTGATGTAGCAGAGCTGAGGGTGCACAAAGGTTCAAGTGCACCCTCGGCTCTCCTACATCAGAGCCGAGGGTGCGCTTGAACCCTTGTGCAGCCTCGGCTCTGCTACATCAGAGCCGAGGGTGCGCTTGAACCCTTGTGCACACTCTGCTTCATCAAGCTAATAGAATGCATTGGCCAGCACTGATTGGCCAGAGTACGGAATTCGGCCAATCAGCGCTGGCCAATGCATCCCTATGGGAAAAAGTTTATCTCACAAAAATCACAATTACACACCCGATAGAGCCCCAAAAAGTTATTTTTAATAACATTCCCCCCTAAATAAAGGTTATCCCTAGCTATCCCTGCCTGTACAGCTATCCCTGTCTCATAGTCACAAAGTTCACATTCTCATATGACCCGGATTTGAAATCCACTATTCGTCTAAAAAGGAGGTCACCTGATTTCGGCAGCCAATGACTTTTTCCAATTTTTTTCAATGCCCCCGGTGTCGTAGTTCCTGTCCCACCTCCCCTGCGCTGTTATTGGTGCAAAAAAGGCGCCAGGGAAGGTGGGAGGGGAATCGAATTTTGGCGCACTTTACCACGTGGTGTTCGATTCGATTCGAACATGGCGAACACCCTGATATCCGATCGAACATGTGTTCGATAGAACACTGTTCGCTCATCTCTAATTAAAACTATGAATTAACATATGTAGAATTATATACTTCACAAAAAAGTGTGAAACAACTGAAAATATGCCTTATATTCTACTTTCTTCAAAGTAGCCACCTTTTGCTTTGCACACTCTTGGCATTCTCTTGATGAGCTTCAAGAGGTAGTCATCTGAAATGGTCTTCCAACAGTCTTGAAGGAGTTCCCAGGGATGCTTAGCACTTGTTGGCCCTTTTGCCTTCACTCTGCGGTCCAGCTCACCCCAAACCATCTCGATTGGGTTCAGGTCTGGTGACAGTGGAGGCCAGGTCATCTGGCGTAGCATTCCATTACTCTCCTTCTTGGTCAAATAGCCCTTACACAGCCTGGAAGTGTTTGGGATCATTGTCCTGTTGAAAAATAAATGATGGTCCAACTAAACGCAAACCGCATGGAATAGCATGCCGCTGCAAGATGCTGAGCTAGCCATGCTGGTTCAGTATGCCTTCAATTTTGAATAAATCCCCAATAGTGTCACCAGCAAAGCACCCCCCACACCATCACACCTCCTTCTCCATGCTTCACGGTGGAAACGAGGCATGTAAAGTCCATCCGTTCACCTATTCTGTGTTGCACAAAGACACGGGGTTGGAACCAAAGATCTCAAATTTGGACTCATCAGACCAAAGCACAGATATCCACTGGTGTAATGTCCATTCCTTGTGTTCTTTAGCCCAAAAAAGTCTCTTCTGCTTGTTGCCTGACCTTAGCAGTGGTTTTCTAGCAGCTATTTTACCATGAAGGCCTGCTGCACAAAGTCTCCTCTTAACAATTGTTGTAGAGATGTGTCTGCTGCTAGAACTCTGTGTGACATTGACCTGGTCTCTAATATGAGCTGCTGTTAACCTGCGATTTCTGAGGCTGGTGACTCGGATGAACTTATCCTCCGCAGCAGAGGTGACTCTTGGTCTTCCTTTCCTGAGGCGGTCCTCATGTGAGCCATTTTCTTTGTAGCACTTGATGGTTTTTGCAACTGCACTTGTGGACACTTTCAAAGTTTTCCCAATTTTTCTCTCTGACTGACCTTCATTTCTTAAAGTAAGGATGGACACTTGTTTTTCTTAGCTGCTTTTTTCTTGCCATAATACAAATTCTAACAGTCTATTCAGTAGGACTATCAGGTGTGTATCCACCTGACTTCTGCACAACACGATTGATGGGCCCAACCATATTTATAAGGCAAGAGATCCCACTTATTAAACCTGACAGGGCACACCTGTGAAGTGAAAGCCATTTATAAGACATTTTTTCAGTTGTTTCACACTTTTTGGTAAGTATATAATTCCACATGTGTTACTTCTGAGTTTTGATGCCTTCAGTGTGAATCTACAATTGTCATGAAAATACAGAAAACTCTTTGAATGGGAAGGCGTGTCCAAACTTTTAGTCTGTACTGTATATACATTATATATATATATATATATATATATATATATATATATATATACCCCCCCCCACACACACACCACACTGTTATGTGAAATTACTGCACCATGTAACTTTTATTACTATTTCAATATCACTGCTGTATGGCAAATCTATTTATAATGCCAGTTTAAAATGTAATGTAATACCATACCTTTCAAGATCCCAGATCTTAACCACACCCTGATTCAGATAAATCTTGCATGTGGTCACAATTTGATTGGTGACTTTTAGGAAGAGAGATGTCATATGTTCTGAAGTATTATAATACTGGGATGTACTGTAGATCATGCGAATGCTGTTCATCAAACTTGGAATGTGTTCTACCATTGTAGCCTAAACATTTGAAAGCACAAATATATTGTCAAGCATTGACCAATGTGCCCCACATTTATCAAAGACTTTACCCACCATCATATTGTAGTAAAACCTGACCGACTATATCCTACTAAAATTAAAAAAAATATATATATATTTGCTATCATTAACCAAGCCAAAACTTTATAGAGCAATATACAGTAATTTAGCCCAAACACTTACAGGAGAGGCTTTGCCCAGTGGTCCAAAGAACCTGTCTAGTGTGTACAAATATTTTACATTGTCCTTTGCTTCATTGGCAGCATTTGTTACATTGCAGTCCTGTCCAAAGGTAAAAGAAAAACATCAAACAGATAATTACATTGACAAATATAGGCACAAAATATTATTATTACTGGACTAACTCTTGTTCTCCGATTTAGTGACTTCCCAGAATAGAGATAAGATGTCACACTGCAATGCAGAAACTCTCCATTTAAGTAGAATAAATTGGTCTCAGTTTAGCTCTAGGACATGAAGGATTTTGTTCAAGACATATTTCAACTGTGACACTGGCTATTGTGCTTTTATAGACTGGTAGTAATTCAAGTGCAGTAAACTTAGGGAGTTTCAGATAACCAGATATCTAGCACTTTCTTCGGTTCAGGGAATGTTTCTGAACTGCTAAGAAAAAAAGCATTTGCAAGAGCTAAACTCTACCAGCAATGCACAACTCGAAATGGTATATAAAAAGCCTTAATTGCCTAAATTTACTTTCTATCTGATGTTATTTCTACTTATTTATTGCATGTACTGTGTTAATATGGTAAATAATGGTCTGCAATGTCAGCAGCTCAAACTTTATTAAATATGTTTAAAGTAAAGATTCTCTTTATGCATACTTGTACAGTGTATCAGGGTATGTTCACACTGAGTCTTTCTCCGGCTGATTTTGAGTCAGAATCCGCTTTAAAAAAAAGACTCCCATTCATTTCGGTGGGAGTCAGTAGTGGTTTTTTTCTCTAGCTGATTATTTCAGCTTGAGGGGGGAAAAAAAGTGACGACCTATCATCAGGCGGATTCCTCCTTGAAAAACCCATTGAAATTAATGAGACGCTGAAAAAACACAATACTTTTTTTTTTATCATGGTTATTGATGTGCTTTTCTACTTGTTTTTTTTAAAGGGAATTTTCTAGGTCCAAACAGTGTGCTTGAGCCAAAAAAAAAGTGGCAAAAACGGCAATGACAAACCGTGACAAATAACACATCATGTAAAAAAAAAAGCAACAAAAAAACTGTTTCCTAATTTCTGAAGCTGATTTTTTTAGGTTGCAAAGAACTGTGTGAACATACCCATATACCATATACATAAATTTCACATGCAAAATAAAGATCCATTGTACATTATGAAGAACATACAACAGCAAAATAAAAGCAAGTGTACCAGTTCTTTCCATTGTTTCAACATTCTGGACTTGGCTGCTTGTAGGATGCTTAAAACCTTCTTGACTTTAGGGCTTTTAATCTCATCTAAAAGACTTAAGAAAAAAAAAATGTATCTTTAATTATTGAGTAAGTTAGAGAAACAGTATTGCAGGTAAACTCCATTAATGTGAGGGGCTCTGCTGCAATGCCCCACACCTTGTGTCCAGGTATGGCGCTATTTTTGGAAGGAAGCAGCCATGTTTTTCATACCTAATGGGATAAACATTTAATCAATCTGATATGCATATCTTCTAGTTAAAATGTTTTTATTTATTTTTCCCCACACTCCTCACTCAAACAACAAACCTGGGTGAGGGGTTGACCTTCTATCTGAGGCCCGTTTCACATCTTCGTTCGGTATTCCATTCAGGGAGTCATCATGGGGATCCCCCGAACGGAATACTAAATACATTGACAAGTGGTGAGCAATTAAAGCACACGGATCCCATAGACTATAATAGGATCTGTGTATTTTCCACGTGGTCCCCGCACGAATCATGCAGAGAGGAAAGAAGTTCATGAAGTACTTTTCTCTCCACATGTTCCGTGCGGACATCGCGTGGAAAACATATGGACCCCATTGTAGTCTATGCTGTCTGTATGCCTTCATTGCTCACCGCTTGTCATTGTGTTCAGTGTTCTGTTCAGGGGGGTCTCCATGCGGACTTCCCAAATGGAATACCTAACGCAGATGTGAACCAGGCCTAATACCTGCTCTTTCACCCTAACCCTACCCACTCTTACACTTCCTTCTTTGGAAGTGCACTCAGTGCTCATACATTCACCCTCCAATCTCCAAGTGGCTGTCATCTACCAACCACCAGGACCTCTCACTTACCATCAACCACTTCACCACCTGGCTCATGAACTTCCTTTCAACTGACATCCCTATTATCATCATGGGAAAAATGAATATCCCCATTAATGCAAATCATCCATCTGCTTCTAAATTCCTCTCTGACCACCTCTATTGGGCTTTTACTGCAGTCTTCCATTGCCACTCACAAAGAGGAAAACACACTAGGCCGAATTATCCCCTGCCTTTCTTCACTATTCAACCTCTTATACCACTATCTCTGACCACAATTTACCACTTACATTCTCATTGCTTTCCTCTTCAGCAGCCCTCCACTCCAGAAACAAACACCCCTCTTCTCACAGGAACCTTAACCGCATTGACAGTGACCCATCTTCTGACCCTTTTCAACTACTTTATGCCATATGTTTACTCCAGGACACAGATGTTGTCACTGCTTTCTATGGCACCACCACTAATTCAGGCCTTGACACAGTGGTCCCCACACATACCAGAGACTGATTGGTCAACCCTGACATACAGTTCTGACACAACCCCCCCCCCCCCCCCAAAAAAAAAAAAAAAAAAAAAAAAAAAAAAACCTAAGATGTGCTTCACCTCTGCAAATCATTTCTATTTCACCACACTTATATCAACCCAAAAACTCAAGCAACTATTTCATACCTATAACTCCCTTCTTCATCCCCTGACATTAATTTGCCTCTTATTTCAAAAACAAAATTGACACCATATAAGTAGGCTTCAACCAGCAACTCCTGCAGTCACTTTACTCAACTGTTCAGTGATTTTCCTCTATAACCCTCTCCACCATCACCAATGAAAAGATATCTACCCTAATTTAAGAATCGCACTTTACCACCTCTGCACTTGAGCCAATCCAATCACACCTTATCCCCAACTTAACTGAATTTTTTTTCTGCATGCTAGCATCACACCCATACTTAAGAAGCCCTCTCCTGTCGACTCTAGCGAATCCCATCCACACATTGCTAAAAAAAATATACTTGGTAGAGTTTTTGGTAATTGCAGCATGTCAATTAGTCCAAAGAGTAAAGCTTTCTCTGTAGGTATATGTGAAAAGTGTCATGCTCGAAAAACTGCGATGTGTTTCCTCCACAGTTTTTCCCGCGGTGCCTTTTTGCAGTGGCCAACTTAGACTTAAAACCATATTTATTTAATACCTTAAAATGCCCTTTATTGCGGCTCAATACATTTCTGCTAAAAAGGAAAATGGTTAAAACCTGTTGAAGGATGACATTCGTGACTTCCAATGTTCTAGCTCTGCAGAGGGTCCGATGTCATCAGCTTCTTTCCTCATCTGTTCACTTTCTGCAAGAACTTGCTCAATCTGCTTAATCCACACAGAAAGCATTCCTTCCAGCTTCTCAGTCACTTCACTGTTACCTCCTACAGAACATAGCAGTTCAGTACAAAACAAAGGCAGCGTAACCCGGTATAAACCCAAGCATCATTCTGTATAAACCGTTTTATAAAAGTGACAAATAACTTAGAAGGGTTCTCCAGTTGTTAGAAGAATGCAAAGTTATACAATTTTTCATATACTTTCTGTATCAATTTCTCTTGGTTTTCTGGATTTGTGTCATTATTGGTTTACTTCTAGTTGATAAAAATCAGTCCATGGTCATGTGATGAACACACAGGTGCACAGCTTGTAAGGCTGCATTGACACGGAGGAAAATGGTGAGGAATTTGATGTGCTAGCAGAAAAAGGAACCCATTGAAGTCAATGGGAGGCTTTTTTTCAGCTCTGAAATTCCACACCAAATTCCTCACCATTTTCCTCCGTGTGAATGGACCCTTATCTTATCTTATGGTAGAGTTGGAAGGGACCTCAAGGGCCATCGGGTCCAACCCCCTGCGAGTGCAGGTCTTCCTAAATCATCCCAGCTATATGTTTATCCAGATTCCGCTTGAAGATTTCCATTGATGGAGCGCCCACCACCTCCCGTGGCAGCTTATTCCACTCTCTCACTACCCTCACTGTCAGAAAGTTTTTCCTAATGTCTAATCTGTATCTCTTTCCCTTTAGTTTCATCCCATTGCTTCTTGTACTTCCTTGTGCTAATGAGAATAGGGTAGATCCCTCTGCACTGTGACTACCTTTCAGATATTTGTAGACTGCTATTAAATCTCCCCTCAGCCTTCTCTTCTGCAAACTAAACAATCCCAGTTCTTTTAGCCGCTCCTCATAGGACATGGTTTGCAGACCTTCCACCATTTTGGTTGCTCTTCTCTGGACTTGCTCCAATATATCGATGTCTTTCTTGAATTGAGGCGCCCAGAACTGTACACAGTATTCCAGGTGTGGTCTGACCAGGGAAGAGTACAGCGGAATAATGACCTCTCTTGATCTAGATTCAATGCTTGTCTTAATACATCCCAGAATTTTATTAGCCTTTTTTGCAGCAGCACTGCACTGTTGGCTCATGTTGAATTTGTGATCTACTATTATGCCCAAGTCCTTTTCCCCTATGCTATCACTTAGTTCTATTCCTCCCATACTATATATGTTTTTTACATTTCTGTTACCCAGATGTAGAACTTTGCATTTGTCCCTGTTAAATACCATTTTGTTCGCCTCAGCCCATTGTTCCAGTGTGTCTAAGTCCTTTTGAATACACTCTCTCTCCTCTCTAGTGTTGGCTATTCCTCCTATCTTCGTATCATCTGCAAATTTTATGAGTTCCCCAATAATTCCATCGTCCAGATCATTTATAAAGATATTAAAAAGTACTGGGCCCAGAACAGAGCCCTGCGGCACCCCGCTTTTGACTTTCTTCCAGTTCGATGTGTAGCCATTTAGTATTACTCGTTGTGCCCGATCATTAAGCCAGTTGTGAATCCACCTAACTGATTTTTTGTCAAAGCCATACTTAATCATTTTTTCAATAAGAAGGTTATGTGATACTTTATCAAATGCCTTACTGAAGTCAAGATATACTATGTCCACGGCATTCCCTTGGTCCAACCATTCAGTGATTTTGTTGTAGAAGGAAATCAGGTTAGTCTGATAAGATTTATTGGTCATAAAGCCATGCTGGCTCTGGTTAATTAATGCCTTCCCATCCAGGTACCGAAGTAAATGTTCCTTGACAATTTGCTCAAAGATTTTTCCTGCTATCGAGGTCAGACTTACCGGCCTGTAATTTCCTGGATCGTCCCTTTTCCCCTTTTTGTAGATGGGGACAACATTTGCCCTTTTCCAATCTAAAGGGACCACTCCTGTTTCCCATGACTTACCAAAGATTATAGCAAGGGGTTCTGTTATTTCCTCTGCTATCTCTTTCAGGACTCTAGGGTGTAAATCATCTGGTCCTGGGGACTTGGTTTCCTGTAACTTGGCTAAGTGCTCTGGTAAGTAATAGAGCTCCACACGAAAACTGTGTTCAAGATAATTTATTGTAGCGAATGAGTGAGTACTTTCGGTCTATTTTTCGACCTTCCTCAGACTCTACATAGAACATAAAGAGACATTCCGTCATGACAATGCAACATGTTGTAACAGCACATGCTGTAAAATGAAACAAAGGAACAAAATATAGACATTTATAACATAAACAAATCACGAACATAAAGCCATGTGTCAGCCAGAAGTGAGTATACATCAGCAGTAGAGTTAGGGCCTGGGTAGTAGTAGTATATAGTGGTCAAGGAAAATTGTCAAGTCAGAACAAAAGCCAAAACAGAAGTTAAAAATCTAACATTCCAGCAGAATGATCCATAGATAGAGGAAATGTTGAAGTATATTATATTAGAATGAAGCTGCATGTGTTATCCCATAAACAAAAACATATAGACATAGCAGAACAGAGGTAGTCACCTGTTGTTTCAGTAGTCCAGTATACATAGGGAATTAACTTAGTTCTGCCTATTTAAATTAAAAAGTGCATAACATAAGTACAGTTGCCCCCCATAAGAAGGAAGTATACATGTGATAGCAATGCTCGTTGCCAGGGGTTCTTACCTCCCGCCCGTCCGGGCCCGCACAGGGTTAATGAAAATGCCAAAATTCTGCAGAGATGCGCAGCAGGGAAGTGCCTCTGGCGAAATGAAGATGCGCGCCATATCAGCGTCCCTGCCCGCCTTTAAAAAGGGGAGTTCCGGCCTCTTCCTATTGGGCCGACGCGCGCATGTCTATGGACGTTCAGGCCTGATAGTAACTGCGCATGCGCGCGTGCCCGACAGGCAAAGAGACTGCCGGCCGCGGCAGAAAGTATCTGCCCAGAAGCGCATGCGCACTGGGGAAGTGCGATATAATAGAAGATCGCAACAATGTGCGTAGAGGAATGAGGAGAAAAGAGCAGGGCTGTCATGAAGGATTATAGGACAGGGATGGGAAATGGCTGAAGGAAGGAATATTATCAAGTATTGGAAAATAAGAGACAAGAGAAAAAACACCGTGTAATTAGAAGGGACCAAGTGAATATAATGAAAAGCAATAATGAGGATGAATAAGAAGTAAAAAAGGCCCAAAATAAATAGAAAAGTAGTAAAAAAGTAAAGAGATTTAAGCAATAAAAAATGAAAAATAAAGATTGAAAAAATAAAAATAAAAAATAAAGGAATGAATGAAAAAAATAAAAAATAAAAAGATAATAAAAATAAAAAATATAAAATAAAAAATAATGAATAAAAAATAAATAATAAAAATTAGTAAAAAGGATATATTTTTTCATGCGGGCCCAGGCGGTAGTCGGGGGGCAATCTTAACGAGCCTGTGAAGAAAGAAGAAGAATGGATTATCAAGATAATGGGAACATCATGCAAATAAAGAGATTTTCAATAAAATGTGTTACGAGAACAAGTAGGAACACCTTAAATGAATGCCTGTACTTCGTATTCTCGATTAAGACCCCTAGGCTCCATAGTCTGGAGCCTATAAATCCAGTACGCCTCTTTTTTTAACATCAATATTCTATTGCCACCCCTTCGAGGGATGCTCACTTGCTCGAGTACCTGGAATCTTAACTGCGAGATGTTATGCCCCATTCTATCAAAGTGTGCTGGTAAGGGCAGCAGTAGGTTGCGGCAACGAATGTTAGACTTGTGCTGCTTAATGCGGTCTCGCACACGCTGGGTTGTCTCCCCAACGTATGCGAGACCGCACGGACATTTTATCAGGTACACGACAAAACTTGAATTGCATGTAAAGTAGTCCCTGGATAATATTGTTTCCCCTGTTTGTGGGTGATAAATCTTTTCCCCTTTTAACACATTAGAGCATTGATGACAGGATAAACACGGAAAAGTACCTTTCCGTGGTGTGCTAAGAAATAATTGACGTGACATCTTAATCTCAGAGCCTAGATCGGCTCGAACCAATCTATCTCTGAGGTTCTGTGGGCGTCTGTAACAGGGGCGAAAGTTTTTATGGAATGATGGTATCTCGGGGTGAGCTTTGGCTAAAAGTGGCCAGTGTTTTCTAATGATGCCATGAATTTTGTAGATAAAGGGATGGTAAGTGTGTACTAGTGTGATTCTACTGTCATCCTTGTCACGATTAGAGATTTGTTCTTGTGGGCGATCCTGCCTAGTTTGTTGCAGTGAATCCGAAAGCAATTTATGAGGATAACCCCTGGCTCTGAATTTGTTTTCCATCTCTTTGAATCTTTTTTCCCTGATCTCGGGATCCTGAACTATCCGTTTCACTCTACAAAACTGTGATTTAGGAAGGGATTTTTTTGTTGATGTCGGGTGGCAGCTCTCGTAATGCAAAAGACTGTTTCTATCTGTCTTTTTTGTGAAAAGGTCTGGACAAAGTGTGCCGTCCTGTTTTTTAGAGATCATGGTGTCCAGGAAACTAATCTTTTCTGTGCTGAAATGGAGCGTAAATTTGAGTTCAGGCCAAACGTTATTGATGTATTGGGTAAAATCATTGAGACTTGAGGCTGATCCCTTCCAGATACAGAAGATGTCATCAATGTATCTCTTCCAGGTCACCGCATTAAGCAGCACAAGTCTAACATTCGTTGCCGCAACCTACTGCTGCCCTTACCAGCACACTTTGATAGAATGGGGCATAACATCTCGCAGTTAAGATTCCAGGTACTCGAGCAAGTGAGCATCCCTCGAAGGGGTGGCAATAGAATATTGATGTTAAAGAAAAAAGAGGCGTACTGGATTTATAGGCTCCAGACTATGGAGCCTAGGGGTCTTAATCGAGAATACGAAGTACAGGCATTCATTTAAGGTGTTCCTACTTGTTCTCGTAACACATTTTATTGAAAATCTCTTTATTTGCATGATGTTCCCATTATCTTGATAATCCATTCTTCTTCTTTCTTCACAGGCTCGTTAAGATTGCCCCCCGACTACCGCCTGGGCCCGCATGAAAAAATATATCCTTTTTACTAATTTTTATTATTTATTTTTTATTCATTATTTTTTATTTTATATTTTTTATTTTTATTATCTTTTTATTTTTTATTTTTTTCATTCATTCCTTTATTTTTTATTTTTATTTTTTCAATCTTTATTTTTCATTTTTTATTGCTTAAATCTCTTTACTTTTTTACTACTTTTCTATTTATTTTGGGCCTTTTTTACTTCTTATTCATCCTCATTATTGCTTTTCATTATATTCACTTGGTCCCTTCTAATTACACGGTGTTTTTTCTCTTGTCTCTTATTTTCCAATACTTGATAATATTCCTTCCTTCAGCCATTTCCCATCCCTGTCCTATAATCCTTCATGACAGCCCTGCTCTTTTCTCCTCATTCCTCTACGCACATTGTTGCGATCTTCTATTATATCGCACTTCCCCAGTGCGCATGCGCTTCTGGGCAGATACTTTCTGCCGCGGCCGGCAGTCTCTTTGCCTGTCGGGCACGCGCGCATGCGCAGTTACTATCAGGCCTGAACGTCCATAGACATGCGCGCGTCGGCCCAATAGGAAGAGGCCGGAACTCCCCTTTTTAAAGGCGGGCAGGGACGCTGATATGGCGCGCATCTTCATTTCGCCAGAGGCACTTCCCTGCTGCGCATCTCTGCAGAATTTTGGCATTTTCATTAACCCTGTGCGGGCCCGGACGGGCGGGAGGTAAGAACCCCTGGCAACGAGCATTGCTATCACATGTATACTTCCTTCTTATGGGGGGCAACTGTACTTATGTTATGCACTTTTTAATTTAAATAGGCAGAACTAAGTTAATTCCCTATGTATACTGGACTACTGAAACAACAGGTGACTACCTCTGTTCTGCTATGTCTATATGTTTTTGTTTATGGGATAACACATGCAGCTTCATTCTAATATAATATACTTCAACATTTCCTCTATCTATGGATCATTCTGCTGGAATGTTAGATTTTTAACTTCTGTTTTGGCTTTTGTTCTGACTTGACAATTTTCCTTGACCACTATATACTACTACTACCCAGGCCCTAACTCTACTGCTGATGTATACTCACTTCTGGCTGACACATGGCTTTATGTTCGTGATTTGTTTATGTTATAAATGTCTATATTTTGTTCCTTTGTTTCATTTTACAGCATGTGCTGTTACAACATGTTGCATTGTCATGACGGAATGTCTCTTTATGTTCTATGTAGAGTCTGAGGAAGGTCGAAAAATAGACCGAAAGTACTCACTCATTCGCTACAATAAATTATCTTGAACACAGTTTTCGTGTGGAGCTCTATTACTTACCAGTTTTGACGGGGTGGGACCCTATCTCCACCAACGGGACAGCAACTGTATCCCTGTTTCAAACTTGGCTAAGTGCTCTCTTACTAGACCTTCGCTTATAGTCAGCTTGGAGTCCTCCTTCCCCTCATCTCCATCACCATTAATGTCGATATTTCCATTAGTTTCTTGGGAGAAGACGGATACAAAATATGAATTTAGTAGCTCCACCTGCTGTTCCACCATGTTAACTGTTTCTCCTTTGTCATTCTTCAGGACTCCAATGGTCTCCTTCACTTTTCTTTTGCTTTTAACATATCCCCAAAATCCTTTTACCTTACTCTTTGCCTCTTTTGCAAGCTTCAATTCGTGTTCAGCCTTAGCTCCTTTGATGCTTGTCTTGCAGAGTCTGCAGACTGCTGTGTACTCTTGCTTAGGTATAGTTCCCATCTTCCACTTTTTGTATGTTTCCTTTTTCCTTTTTAGCAGGTTATGTAATTTTTTGGTCATCCATCCTGATATTTTTAGGTGCTTCCCATTTTTCTTCCTTCTAGGTATTGTTAGTTCCTGTGCTTTAATTATTTCCCTACGGAAGATTTCCCACCCTTCATATGCTGTGACCCTAAACAGTCACAGCATAGTAAATCAGGGTTCTGTCTTGTAACATGACGGGCACATGTGTGTCCATTACATGACCATGAACAGATTTTTATCAACTAGTAGTAACAAAGAAATTATATTGAAAACATTTTCATTAAACAAACAATAACATTTATTGGCTATAATTAGAAACCATTTTAATTATATGCACACCATGTTATGGCATCTGAATCGAATGTGTATAATTAACTTATGCTAATTTTATACTATGTTACCAAGGCATAAAAAGGGATAATTGGTGGGGGTATCACGAGAATGGGGTCCTATTTCCCTATCCCTAAGTGGCTGATTAAGAAAATGTGTTGCTACTCCATTCATTCTCTATGGGACTGCAGCAGATAGCTAAGCATTGTTTTCAGTTATCTCTGGCAGTCCCATAGAAGTGAGTGGAGCAGCTGAACTGTAATTTTTGTGGCATAAACCCTTTTGTCAACCAACTCCAAAGACATGCTAATTGGGAACTTAGATTGTGGGCCCTACATAGGACAAGGACTAATAGTGTCTGTAAAAGCATTGCAAAATATGTTGACACTATACAAGCAGGAGAAATAAATAAACCCACCCCGAAACCTAACCTATTCCACAAATAGGTTTAACAGGCCACCATTCACACTTGATCAATCTAATTTCTGTAGAGCATTTGATAAACAATTGAATGGTAAGAGTTGAATGCCAACCTGCAACAACCAGGCTGTCGACATGGTTGGCAGACTAGAGGGGAACTAATAAAATAGATTTCCTATCTATGGCCATATACAACAAAGGCTTTTTGTTCCTAAAAAATCTGAGCTGAAGGGGAGTATGTCTGCTGATATATATTTGTAGTCCCTATATATTTGTCTTTCATGATAAAATATGAACATACCTGCAGCTATAAATTCCGACGGACTTTGTAAGCTATCCAGGAAGTTGCTGCTATCCACTTTTTTAAGTTCAATTTTTCCATCCAGATTATTGTTTGCTGATGATAAAGTTGCAACAAACTTATCCAAAGAGTCTAAGAACTCTTGAATTTGGGAATTCTGTAGACCATCCTTCACAGCACCCCAGTTCTAAACAAATATTAGAAATCAGAGATGTTTAACATGACAGCAAACAGGTCATGTGTACATAAAAGGCAAATGGAAGTGTTTGGGACCCTGCACACGGAGTTACGCTCTGCTCATTCTAACGTAAAACTCGTTCAGAATGAGCGCGTAAAAACCAGATCCCGTTGATTTCTATGGGTGCCGGCATACGTGCGCTACCCATTGAAATCAATGGGAGGCTTTTTTCCCTATTGCTTTCAATGTGATACACGCAGATAAAAGGGCCTAATCAGCAGGGAATCTTGAACAGAAATTACACAGCAAGATTAAGAAGAACATTTATTATTCCTGCATCATGCTGCAATCTCTGCCTCCTATTGAAAACAATGGGAGGCAGAATCAGGGCAGAATCTGCCAATGAATTGGGGATAACATTCTCCCCAAAATCAGCATCAAATTCCACCATGTGAACATACCCTTAGTGATCCCATGAAAAAAGCCTGATCATGTGAAGCTTTCTGAACTATGGACAACCACAACCTACAGAAGATTTCATGGAGGGGAGGGGGCAAATCACATACTATTACAGTAAATTAGAGTGTGCATGGCTGTGACTGAACATAGACGGCATGTGAATGAGTGTGTGTCACCCATGTCTCTAGTGCCCCATTCAATGAGGTCAGTGAGTACGGGCCGCAAAACGGACGGGAATTGTCTCATTCCCGAGTTTTGCACATGGCCCCGTATACGGGACTGTGAAAATACATGATCGTATGTATGGAGCCAAAGAAATTAATGAATCAGTGTACAAGCCGCGAAAAACACGGCTAGCACAGTGACTGTGCACATAGTTGCATGCATAATGCCTAAAGTAGCGTTTATTAAAACCATGTTGTGCCAAACAAGCCCTCTTATCTCGTGTTACCCGTTTCCTCATACTTTGTAAACAATGTGAGCAGGGCCTTCATTCCTATTATTTGGTATGTTAGACATTACAGTGTAAAAA
Source organism: Leptodactylus fuscus (assembly GCF_031893055.1). Lineage (NCBI taxonomy): Eukaryota > Metazoa > Chordata > Amphibia > Anura > Leptodactylidae > Leptodactylus > Leptodactylus fuscus. The sequence goes on from NC_134268.1 coordinate 122,843,973, forward strand.
AAAAAATAGTTAACCTCTTTTCCATTGCAGGCATTTTTCAATTTTCTTTTTCAACTTGCATTGCAAAAGCTATAACATTTTTTTCCCACTCACAGATCTGTATGAAAGCTTAATTTTTGTGGGACAATATGTAATTCAAAGTGGTACCATTTATTATTCCGTGCAATGCACTAGGAAGCTTGAAAAAAAAAAAAAAAATCAAAATAGAGCAAAATTGGAGGTTTTGTGACTCACAAGGGAGAAGAGGGTGAACTTGCAAATGAAACATCACAGCAGCATGTGACTTCAGATAGGGGATTGATTTATTACTGGTGATTTCATTGCAGGGGAGAGAGGAGGGGTACACACAGAGTGAGAGCGGGGAGAGGAATCATGGGCACTGTAGTTTCTTCACAGATTCTCTACATGTAAATAACAGTGATATAAGGAGTCTCAAGTAAAAAAAAAAAAAAAAAAAAGTGAAGGAATGGGTGCAAAAGGAAACAGTGAGTATTTAGAACTGCTGTGGATGTATTTGCAGATAATTTTTGGAAGCTGGATAACCTCTATAAGTTGTCTTGGCCATATTAGAGACTATGTTTCATGCGGTTAGCAAATGATATTGTTGATATGGAATGTGGGAGTTGATTAACTTTTCCACATTAAACAAAATCCCCCCCTATCAGTTTTTCTGCTGCTAATGTCCCCATTTTGGCTGTGGGCGTGTATAATAAGGAGCAGTCTGCCCCTCCCTTATCCATTATAACTAGCTTGGTTAGCTTACATGTAACTCTGCCAGCAGTATCTTTATAAGAGCAATCATATAATTGAGAAAAGCCCAAGTGACCATCATATAAGACAGCGTTTCCCAAACTGTGCTCCGGGGAACACCAAGTGCCCTGCGAACCATCTACAGGTGCTCCGCGATATGGTGATAATACACGGTTAACAATAAAAAAAAAAAAAAAAAATAGATAAATGTGCGCATGCCCAGAAATCTAAAGACACAGGGAGAGGCCGTTCCAAGCAAAGATAGAGGCAGTGCTGGAGATTTCTCTCGCAGCATTGGGGGCTCCCCCAGTACTGTTTGAGTGCTGGGGACCTCCCCCAGTGCTGCGAAGAAACTCATTTGCATACAGAAGAAAACAGGGATTTCTACCGAACGGCGGCGCGGACAAGACATCTAAAAGGTAGGAGAAGAATAGCCCTTCCTAAGGTCATTCCTACGTGTTAGGGACAAAAAATTGCTTTTTAATTATTGAATCCCTTTAAAGTGTATTACATTTTGGGACAGAATCACATGCTCTATGACATGAGACGAAGTTGTCTGAAAAGTTAGTGACCATTTAATGGTTATCAATTTAATTACTAGACTCAATTTTTCTTCAAATGTTCCTCCAGTTACAAATACTTTTCACAAATGAATAATACAGGTAAAAATAAGGATATTTTATCAAGGATATTTGTTTCCTTCTCTACTTAAGCTGTTCTCCTGCTTCTTATCTTCAACCCAATTGCTTGTTTTAATAATATTTGTATATATTCAGCCTCACACAGCCTATTATCTACAAACATAGCAGTACTAAAAGGTGTACAGAGAAGCAGATTGTAGGGGCAGCAATTATATAGGGTGTCTTTTTGTATCCCCTTCCCTCTTCATAGACTTTTATTGAGAAAGTAACTCCACTTGATAAATGGAAATGAAAATATATTTACAAAGTTTCTTATTTTCACCTGTATTATTCATTTATGCAAAGTTGTTTATAACTGATTTATAAATATGAAGGAATTGGCATAGATATAGTGGTTGCAAAGGTAGCAAATGGGCCCAAAGACCTCTTTACATAAGACTCCAGTATTATAGACAAAACATGGTAAGTGAGGGCCCATTACATACTTTGCATTGGGGCCTAGAAGCTTCAAGTTAGGCCTCTGTGTGAAGGATTCACACAAAGCAATAATTTATCAACCACAGATTTACTGTATGAACAGGCATTGTTCACATAAAATACAGCATTACCTCCTGACACTTAAGTGCTGGCACCAAAACCCGGGCAAGTAAGATTTCTAGGCCTTGAAGTATGTTGCCATTTGTACATTCAAACATACTGAAGTTCACCTCCTGTAAGAAAAGTGATACGAGTGATATTTTTTTTTACATATTTTCTCACTTTTATTATTATATTCACATCTGCTTCAGGTCTATTCTAGAAATGTTATTCATTCAGTTGCTATAATATTGTATAAATGTGAATTCGCATATAGGAGATGATACAAGCACTTGTACCGTGGCTTGCAAATGTATTCATACCCCTTGAACTTTCACATTTTTGTCACCTAACAACCACAAACTAAAATGTATCGTATTGAGATTTTAAGTGGTAGACCAACAAAAAGTAATACATAATTATGAAGTGGAACAAAAAAATGTTATGAGGTTTTCAAAATTTCAATCAAATATAAATCTGTAAAGTATGCCTTGCAAAAGTATTCAGCCCCCTGTACTCTGATACCCCTAAATAAAATCTTGTGAATTCAATTGCCTTCAGAAGTTACTTAAAGAGGACCTTTAATGTCCTTAGGCACATACGGTTTTATATACCGCTAGAAAGCCAAAAGTGCGCTGAATTCAGCGCACTGTCGGCTTTCCCGTTATGTGCCCAAGGACTGGAGATATCCTTGCCATTATAATGGCAACGATCTCAGTCCACTTTTAAAAGGGCATTCCTGACAGTCTAGCTGGGCTGTGAGAAACACCCCTATTGACAGTACTCGTCTATAGCGCTTTACTGTCAGATGGGGGTGTTCCTTACCGTCCAGCCATGAAGCTCAGCTGTAAGGAATGCCCTCCCCCCTGACTGTACTCATCTATAGACTAATACTACGGTGCCATTCTTAAGAGCTCAGCGTCATGGCTGGGTGGTAAGGAATGCCCCCTCTGACGGTACAGCGCTATGGACGAGTACTGTCAGGAGGGGCTTTCCTTACAGCCCAGCTAAACTGTCAGGAATGGCCTTTTGAGAGTGGACTGAGATCATTGCCATTATAACAGCAAGGAGATCTAAAGTCCCAGGGCACATAAAGAGAAAACTGGCAGACTGCTGAATTCAATGCACTATCTGCTTTCTAGCGGTATATACAGAGCAATTAGGTCTGGCTATGTACGCTCAATCCAGATATCCAGGGTGTGCACCCCAAAAACCTAGGTGGGAGACACAGAAATTCAGTCAGGCTATGTATGCTCAATTCAGTTTTTCACGGTGTGTAACCCCAAAACCTACCTGGGAGACACAAAAATTCAGTCAGGCTGTGTATGCTGAATCCAATTTTTAAGGGTCTACCCCCCAAAGTTTAGTGGGAGACACAGCAATTCAGTCAGTCCATATACGCAACATCCAGCTTTGCTCCACTGAACCCCCCAATGCTAAGTGGAAGACAGCCATTCATTCAGTCAGGCCATGTATGCTGTACCCCCCCCCCCCCCCGAAGTTAAGTGGGATATACAGCAATTCAGTCAGTCTACACATGCGACATCCAGCTTTCCACATGCTGTACCGCCCGAAGCAAAGTGGGAGACAGACATTCATTCAGTCAGGCCATGTATGGTCAAACCTGTTTCTAATGCTGAACCCCCCCCCCCCCCCAAAGCTAAGTGGGAGACAGCTGTTCATTCAGTCAGGCCATGTATGGTCAAACCCGTTTTTAATGCTGTACCCCCTGTAGCTAAGTGGGAGACACAGCAATTCAATCAGGCTACATCAGCTCAATCCAATTTTAAAGAGTCTACCCCTCAAAAACTAAGTGTGATACATAGCAATTCAGTCACGCTATATCAGCTCAATCCAATATCATGCTATAGCAGCTCAAACAGGTGCAGCATAGAGGGACACCCTCTGGCCCAGGCTGCAGTCCGAGGGTTCAGTGGCACAGGGACAATTAGCCACAATATGGCCCGGCTCCTGGCACTGCCAGCAGATGACAGTCTTTATCCCCTGTGTCACTACCTTATCCTGGGGAGCCCGAGATAAATTGGCCCTCTGGGCCTTGGGAGCTTGTGGGATTTGGGGGCGCCCCTTCACAAGGGACTGTGTAGCTCAGTATCACTCCACCAATGCATTGGCGTTTCTTGGGTCTCCATGCCCCACCCACCTCTGGATCTTACTTGGTAAAAACCTCAGGTACCGGTCTACGACAATCCACTCCACAATCTGTGCTGGGGTCAATGTCTCCAGTTGGAGCCACTTCCAGACAAGCTGGACAAGGTGGTGCATTTGGGACCTTGGTGGTAACGCCTCCTGGTATTCCCACTCATGGACTCTTTGAGCCCGGACATTCTGGACCACACCCAGTCGGGCCAGGATTTCTGCCTTCACGCGCTGGTAATCACCTGCATCCTGTTCACTCAGGTCAAAATAAGTTTGCTGGGGCTCAGCAACGAAGAAAGGAGCCAACACCTCTGCCCAGAGCTGCGGTGGAAGCCTCTCACGGGTGGCCACTCTTTCAAACCCAGACAGATAGGCCTCTACGTCGTGCTCTGACGTCATCGTGGTCAATGCTTTATGGACTTCTTTCCTAGCATCCCACTCTGGCTTTGCTGGGTCGGCCTTTTACTGAGCAGCATGCAACATGGACATCTGCTTGGCCAAAAGTTGGTTGGTCTCCTGTTGCGCTGCATTAGCTCTGCATGTCTCTGCTGCAACAACCTGTTAGCCTCTTGCTGCACTGCATTAGCTTGCTGCTGCTGATTAGCCAGTACCAGCTGTTTCACAATCTCTTCCATAACTGTGGCTTTCTATTTCAGCTTGTGTATGTCTCACTGCACTTATGCCCGCATCCGAAGCACCATAAGTGGGGAATCGCTCAGGTAGATGCTTGTAGCAGTGCAGGAAACAGGGACACAGAAACTGGATTGCACACAAGTTTAGGCTTTATTCACTTGTAGCGCATACAATGCCTTTGCAGAGTCAAAGAATAAACAAAACAAATACCTTCTCGGCTGAGAAAACTAACTTAAACGTAAGGAAACTTTTCCCTGACTGTACAGGAGACTGGCTACCAGTCTCCCACCTTGGCAATAACAACGGGTGGCACAGTGCCTGCTTTGGATGTCCGGTCTGAACAGTTCAACTCTGTCAGTGTGGTGCCACACTGCTAGTCTTCACACTCAGATTGTTATTAGGGCCTGAATAGTCAGCTGACCTCCCTGGTGTGGGTCTCACCACACACCCTTTAGGTGCCTGGCTGGAATATACTTGTCTTCCCAGACTACACCCTTCACTCTCTCACACCTTGCATAGCCTTTAGAAAGGCTATTTGACACGTACCTTTTGTATGTAAATCACCTCAGTGGTTTTTGAATGAGTCCGTATTTATATACATGCTAATTAGCCTCTTGGTGCACCACGGAAGTTTCATCGTGCACCCTCTGCCTATTCTTTACTATGTATGTGTACAGCACAGGCTGCTGCTGATGACTTCATGTTTCCTGTTTGCACACACAGATAGGAAAGAAGAGCAAAGAGGAGTGCTGCTGGGAACTTCCTGTGCTGGCTGGAAGCTATTTAGCATATGAATAAAAACAGGCTCATTCAAAAACTCCTGAGGCAATTTACATACAAAAGGCACGTGTGGAATAGCCTTTCTAAAGGCTATGCATGTATGTGCTTAGTTAAAAATGACTTTTCCCAATGATAGAGCCCCTTTAATGTGTTACAATAGCCCAGTCAAAGTCCAGACCTAAATCCCATTGAGCATCTGTAACAAGACATTAAAATTGCTGTTCACAGATGCTCTCCATCCAATCTGGCTGAGCTTGAGCTATTTTGCAAAGAATGGGCAAAAATCTCAGTTTCTAGACATGCAAAGCTGGTAGAGACATACCCCAAAAGACTTTCAGCTGTAATTGCAGTGATAGGTGGCTCTACAAAGTAGTGATATAGGGGGCTGAATACTTTTGTATGTCACACTTTTCAGATTTTTATTTGATTTAAATTTTGAAAACAATGTATCATTTTGATTCCACTTCATCGGCTACCTGGTGTTAATCTAGAATTTAAAATTTCAATAAAACACATTTAAGTTTGTGGGTGTAAATTGATAAAATGTGAAAAAGTTCAAGGGGTATGAATACTTTTATAAGTCACTATACATGACCAAGTTTGATCTTTATGTATATTATTACAAGAAATCTCTCACCTGAATAACGTTGGCTGTAGTGATTGCTTTATCAGTTGTGCGCAAAAAGAAGAGGCATGTTCCTGTTAACCCCTAAATAAGAGACAAATGTTAATTTTTTTATTTTGATCCTATTTTCTGTATTCTGATCGCTTTACAAAATGGAATCCCTTACTACAGTATGACAAGTATTAGTAATAAATCCCATAACAAACGAGTTGCTAGTTGCAGTAAGGATTCATTTACAATAAGGCTGAATTTAAATCTCCATCTGGATTTCAGTTTTTATGCTTCATTAATCCTTTATGCGACGCAGACGTTTTTAATTTTTTTGTTTTAATTTTCTAATCCTTGCATTCCAGAAGCCATAACTTTCTTACTTTTCCATTTACGTAGTCATATGAGGGCTTGATTTTTGCATGACAAGTTGTACTTTAAAATGACACCATTTATTATTCTGGACAACGTATTGGGAAGCTTTAAAAAATTCAGAATGAGGTGGAATTAAGAAAAAAATGCATTGCCATCATTTTCTTAGAGGTTTGTAAACGGACACATAAGGACAGACACTGACAGTAAAGGACACTACATGATGCCCCATTTACAATAATGCAAATTGTAACGGACACAACTAGCGTCCGACAGTTAGTGTCCGATGCGATTGTCCATGCAGGATTTTGCGCGGACAATCTTGCGGACAATAGTATCGGACACTAGCTGTGTCCGTTACAATTTGCATTATGTTAAATGGGACATCATGTAGTGTCCTTTACTGTCCATGTCTGTCCTTATGTGTCCGTTTACAAACATGTCTGATTTTTCAAGTGGACAGCTAAATCCTACATGTTTTTTTTTCTCCATATTTTAATAACTTATTAAAAATTTTGATTTTTTTTTCTAGAAATCATCATGTTCTGACACCTGTAACTTTTTTATATTTCAGTGTACCAAGCTGTGTAAGGTGTAGAGATGAGCGAACAGCATTCGACTGAATACATGTTCGATCGGATATCAGGCTGTTCGAAATGTTCGATTCCAGTCGAACACCACGTAGCAAACTCACTAAAAATTTGATTCCCCTTCCACCTTTCCTGGCGCTTTTTTTGCACCAATAACTGTGCAGGGGAGGTGGGACAGGAACTACTACAACGGAGGCATTGAAAAAAAAAAAAAAATCGGAAAAAGTAATTGGCTGGCTAAATCAGGTGACCTCCAATTTATACGAACAGTGGATTTAATATCCGGGTCATATGAGACTGTGAACTATGTGACTGTGAGACAGGGATAGATGTACTGGCAGGGTTAGCTAGAGATTACCTTTATTTAGGTGGGAATGTTACTCACACAGCTCTTTGGGGCTCTATCACTGTTACATCAAGTCATATACTCCAGTCACATCCAGAGTTGCAGTCACTATTCTGCTGTTACATCAGGTCTTATATTCCTGTCACAGCCAGTTCTGCTACATCTGAGATGTAGCAGGGTTCAGCACACAGTCAGCTCTGCTGCATCTGAGGGTGTAGCAGAGCACAGTGTGCGCTCAACACTGCTACATCTGAGATCGGACCAGAATGGAGACTGCTGTGGACTTATCTTAGACTCTTCCTCCTCACAGACGAGCCTCCGGCAGAACCAGCATTAATTGGCCGAATGCTGTACTCTGTAAGGCATTCGGCCAATCAACGCTGGTCAATGCATTCCTATGGGAAAAAGTCAGCTCCCGCATATCGCAAGCTGACAGGGATCCCTACGTAATACAGTGACTTGGGCATGTTAGAGGCCCCCAGACATGCTTCCCCTGCTGTCCCAGTTGCATTCCAGGGTGTTGGCATCATTTCCTGGGGTGTCATAGTGGACTTGGTGACCCTCTTGAGTCGAATAGTGGTTTCCCCCTTAACGAGTATTTTTCCCCATAGACTATAATGGGGTTCGATATTCCATCAAACAGTCGAGTATTGAGTGCCTACTCGAATCAAATTTCGAACTTCGAACATTTCACGGTTTGCTCATCTCTAGTAAGGTGTCTTTTTGCGGGACAATATGTAGTTTTTATTGATACCAATGTATGATGCTTTGATCACTTTCTATTGTATTTTTTTTTTTAGGAAGACAAAAATCGGCAAAAAAAAGAAGCCAAATTTCTTTTTTTCCTGCCATAGTGTTTACACAGTGTTTGGAAAAAATGTTTTTATATTTTAATAGTTTGTGCATTTTTAGACTTAGCGATGCCTAATGTGTTTAGGTTTAATTTTATTTTCTTATATTTATATGCGATGTAGGGAAATGGGGGTAATTTAAAATTAGGGTATTTTTTATATTTTTTTAAAAACTATTATTTTATTTTTTTATCCCAGGAGGCTTGAGCCTGTGATCTTTAGATCACCTGTGCCAGAGACTGTAATATTACTGTATTGCAACCTATAGCAATTGCTATTTGCTATGTATCGAAGCCTGCTGTACGTGTACGTCACATGTATGTCCTGCTGCGCGTAGGGGCGAAAGGGAGTCTGTCAGCAGGAAAATCATTATCAAAGTAATGACAGTACCTTGTAGAGCTGCCTCTTCTACATGCTCCAAAGATGCCTTTCTTATTCTGCATTGCAGCTCCATTTTCATGAAAATCAGTATTTTATTCTTACGTAAATTATCTTAAAAGGGATTTAGGGGGTTTCCTGTCCTGCCAGGGCTTCAATTCCCACTCCAAATAACTGCTCTTCACTTCTAAGTATGACAAAGTAGGATTGACCAATCAAGCAGTGGGGGAATGAGCTGGGTAGTTATCTAGATTGGAGAGTCAAGCTCAGTAGGAGCAGAATCCCCCTTTAAAGCCCTTTTCAGCTAATTTGCATAAGAATAAAATGCAGATTTTCGTGAAAAATGGAGCAATGTAGAATAAGAAAACCATATTAGGAAAGTGTAGAAGCAGCCCATTGACAATAAAGAGTGCTGTAGCTTTTCATCGTGGTGTCCATCATTCTTCAAAATGAAATAATGTAATTATATTGTGTTATTTCATTGAGGACGTTTGGGGGAGTCAGAAAAGTAGTGAAAACAGCTACAAAGAGAGTATATGGGTATTAATTGTCAGTAAAATGGTTAATAGAGATTTTTTTTCATAGTCTACCTATATTAGCCTATCAGTCTGCACTAAGTGTCCCAGTGTCCCTATTGTAGCACACCCTTTATGTGCTGATTGCTGTCAGAGCCCTCTCTCTACAACTTATGTACGTAACTTACTATACTTACTGTATAAACTGTGCATCTATTATATGTAGTGACATAACTAAAGGCTCATGGGCTCTCATGCAAAAGCTGAGCTAGAGACGTTCTGTATAACTTCTCTCAACTATCAGCCATACATTTTAACAGCATTTACATTTCATTTCTCTTTTCTTTATCTGGGCACTGACCACTATGAAGACTTGTTCACAACAAGTCTATGTATACAAGCTTTCCATCATTCCCATTCATGGTCAGTGTACCCCACAGAGAAATCATGCCCCCTTTTTTGCCAAAGACGACCGCCACAGAATCCCTCCTTGACCATATGCTGACCAACTGCCACTTTTGCCCTTGGAAGATGAGGTTCAAATAAAAAAAATACAATAAAAAGGTTTAAATAGAACAAAAGACACAAAAAGAGAAAGCCAAGAATAAAAATACAATTGATGCAATTGGTACAAGATGAAGGCACATATTGAGCCCCACAGTTATAACAGTTTATCTCCACCTCCCAATGGTCTACAATTAGATATTTCACATGATAGGAGACCAGTAATCTACTGTATATATACTAAGTAATCAATAATAATGAAAACCAGAAACTGTTACATTCTTATAATGTAATATTACCCAGTGGAGCAAATTTACTAATATTTCATAAGTAATAGATTTACTAAAAGTTTTAGACAAATTTATCAACGTGAATGATATGGTTTGAAAAATCTGGCATATGGTTAGACTGTCTAGTATTATATTATAACATTTTCTGGCATTCTTTTTCTTGCAAGGCATAAAAGTGCCTATAATAATTATAAATGTAGTGTGAAGCAGGTTAGACAGATTTCTGGTGCATTTTGCTTGAGTAATCTCCCCCATGTTATACTGCACATGTAGTACCAAAATTATTCACTAGGTGGGAAACAAGTCCACATTAACAAAAACATAAACAATGGGAGGAATAAGGACACATAGCAGGCTAAGGGCTCGTTCACATCTGCGGCCCGGTCTCCGTACTTAGGTTTCCGTTTCCTGCCTAAAACACAGGCAGGATACGGAAACCTGCAGGAGACTTTCTCACCCATTCATTTGAATGGGTGAGAAAGCTGTCCGGCCGTGCGCGACGGTGAGCGTTTTGCGCTCTCCGCCGCGAAACCGGGTTTTATAATCCGGACACAGAGTCGGACATGCAGTACTCTGTGTCCGGATAAAAAAATCCGGTTTCGCGGCGGAGAGCGCAAAACGCTCACGGCCGGACCCGGTCTGTGGTTTCCGTCTTCTGGCATGCAGAAGACGGAAACCACAGAACGGAGACCCCAGACGCAGGTGTGAACCCAGCGTAAGAAAGCAAAATTTCTAAAGCAATATAATTTAGGAAAAATCTTCAATTTACATAAACTACCAGTATAGATAGAATCCTTGAGATGGAACAACCCCTTTAAAACCATTCCTGCAACTAACTGACTTGTAAACCGCAGGCCTGTATTGTCTTGCCGCTTACATGACACCGAGAACAGACAGCACCTCTGCTCTCGGCACAGGCGGGCCCAATGTCATCATAGCATTGCGCCTCCTGAACCTAGATGCAGGCATCCTATGTATGGACCCTGTGCATAGAGTAGAGGAGAAGAGGTAATAATAATAATAATAAATTTTATTTATATAGCGCCAACATATTCCTCAGCACTGTACAATTTGTTGGGTTCAAATACAGACAGATCCATAACAAAGAACGTCATTTCACACAATGGGACTGAGAGTAGATTCAGTAGAATCTCATCCACTTTGTAGGATCTGTAAAGTTCTGCATTTTTTTCCACGGTATTTACACCATGACCAGCCACACCACGGCATTTACGTTACGTGCAGCCCCAGCCTTAAGGAGTTTTCCACTTCATTTTTATTGATGTTCTATCATCAATAAGAGATAAGCGATTCCCCACTGACCAGCAGTATGAAGGGGCTATGGTGCCTGTTTATATCACATGGCTGTCTGTGTATAGTGACCTTGTGATGTAATTACAGTCTTGTCACATAGACGTTTTTAAGATGAAACTGTAGTTACATTACATGGCCACTATGGCCACAGTTCATTCAAACAGATGATGCTGGGGGTACAAGGTATTGGAACCCCACTATTTATTTATTTTTTTGCCCTTTTAAATTAGGAAACACCTGTTGTATTACTAATAAGAGGCACTATTTAAAGGGAAGTTATTAATTTAAAGATGCACTTGGGGCAGTGGCGTAACTAGGATTGGCTAGGCCCCAAAGCAAACATTTGACATGGCCCCTCCACCACCATCCTGACCCCGATCGACCACCCCCAAAATCCCCTCCCCCCCAACAAACCAGTATTATGTGCACAGTACTATGCCCCATAGTGGCCCCTGTACACAGTATTATGCCCCTTGTTGACCACCCATGAACAATTATTATAATCTGGGTTCTTTTCAGACCAGAGTATAATCAGGGCTGGCGTTAGGGGGGGGGGGGGGGGGGCAAACTGCCGCCGCAGCTTAAGGGTCCCCCTGTGCTGTGCTGCCTAATATTTCACTGTCTGTCCCCTGTTCTTACTCTCAGGTCACTGAGTGTGCAGCGGCCGCTGGACTGTGCAGTCATTTGTAGCTGCGCAGAGACCGTGCAAGCAGGGAGGGCTCTATATGAGCTCAGCTACTGTGTGTGATGTTACGAGCAAGAGACTGTAGAAGCCCCTCCTCCACTCCAGCCTCCAGATCAGCAGGGGGCGCGGGGTGCAGACAGATTACTTAATTACATCAGTGCACACTGTCTGCTGATAACAGGGGCTAGGGTCCTGACTCCTGCTGGGCTAGGTAAATGTCAGAATGCAGTGGATAGCATCCTGACGTGAGGAGGAGCCAGTAGTACTGAGAGAGAAGCAGGTGCTCTGCAGCACCAACAGTGAAAAAAAGAATATAAAAGGTATCTATTACCCTTAGAAAGCATATACAGCCATTATTGTCAACCTGAATCTGCAGCCAAGTGTTTTTAATAAAAATTAAAGTGTTCTTAGTTATGAGATCAGTTGGGGGAATGACCACATGGAACTTCACTGACGAGGAAAATGCTGAATGGAATGGTAGTCGTGGAACATGCACCCATCTCTATTTGATTCAATAGGTGCGCCAAACATAGCTAACATTTCCATTGAAATGAATGTAGCAGGGTGCATGTTGCACGACTACCATTCCATTCAGCATTTTCCTGATCTGTGGGGGTCTGAGAGGTTATAGTGATCCATGTTTAAAGACGACCTTTCATCACTTGGGGCACATGCGGTTTTATATACCTCTAGAAAGCCGATACCATAGCTCTTCTCCATCAGAAGGGCATTTCTGACAGTCAGTCAGTATAGCCATTCCTCACAGCAGAGCCTATAGCACTCTACTGTGAAAGCAGGGAGGGACGCCATGCCCCCCCGTACTCGTCTATGGACGAATACTGTGAGGAGAGGGAGGAGGAATTCAGCGCACTGTCAGCTTTCTAGCGGTATATAAAACCGCATGTGCCCCAAATGGTGAAAAGTCCTCTTTAAGGTGTTATGAAAACCTCTAAAAGTTCCCGTTAACATCTGCGTAGAGTATTTCGCTCAGGCAGTCCACTTGGGGACCCCTGAATGGAAACCTATATGCATTAAAAAGCGGTTACCAGGGAAACCCACGGACCCCATAGGGGACCGTGTGGTTTCCACTCAGTTTCCGCATGAATAACATGTGGAGAGAAAAGTCCTGCAAGCAGCACTTTTATAGTCTACGGGGTCCGTGTGGTTTTCTTAGGTAACCGCTTTGTAATGCGTATAGGTTTGCGTTCATGGGGTGCCCAAGCAGACTCCCCAAAGGGAAACCCAAATGCAGATGTGGCGTAGGCAGCGGAAAAGCCACAGAAAAAGCGCAGCAGTCACTGTGTATGTGATGGGATTCTAGTGAATACCAACCCCACAGTACAGGAAAATACACGCTGCGGACACATAGCGATTTCCAGAGCCAGACTTTATATGTGAAAAGTACTGCAGGACACTATGCAGGGCCTTAGGCTTAGTTCACAGGGGCGCGGAATAGCGTATTTTGATCCTGATTTGGGACCAAAATACGCCTGGCGTGACTGTCAGTCGAGGCTTCCCGCTCCGAAAAAGGCCCAAAATGAATGGGCTCAATGAGCCACGGAATCCGCCTGAAGAAAGGGCAGCTCGCTTCTTTTTTCCGCTCACAGAAAAAAGATTGCTAGTGGTCTCCATAGACCACCATTGTGAGGGGGTGGATCATGACATGGATTCTGTGCCATAATGCCCCCCCCACCCCCCGTGCCCGTGTGAACGAGCCCTTAGCCTAAAAAGGCTGTCCAAAATAAAGATTTTTTCTTTTACGCATCTATATGAATCCAGCCATTAAGATGCAGAATTAAAAAGTTCTATTAATAATGTGTCATTTATATTACACTGAATTTATTTAATATAATTAAAAATCTAGTTTAAAATGATTTTATGTGTATTCAATTACTGAATAGTGACATTGGTACGGTATTTTAGAATTTAGGGCCCCACTCGCAGTCTTGCCCAGGGCCCCATTTTGCCTAAAACCGGCCCTGATTATAATGATCGGAGACCCAGGGGCGGATACACACATAAAATTTTTTTTTAAATAAATAAAAAAAACTTACTTCTCCCTGAGTACTATGGTTAAAGCGGCCCTGGATACTTACCTTTCCCCCTACGCCAAACAGCAGCACAAGATGGGGTATTCCTGCCCCTGTGTGCTGTTAGGACAGGTGGAACTTTTAATTAGCTAACAGTTTTTCCCCCTATAAGAGGCCAGAGCGACCTCCTCCCCCCTGTGTTTTTTTCTGTCCTGTGCGACTGGACAGGTGGAGGAGGCTGTGGCCTCCTCTATGGTTTAGAATAAGGTGTCTTAGATCCTTTCTTCTCTTTCCCTTCTTTCTGAGTGAAAGATCTAGGTTTATACTGCAGGTTACTGACTTTTTCAGCTGCAGTTCATTTACTGCCCTGCAGTAAGGTAAGCCGTGTCCTCTTTCAGCTTTCCCTCTGTGTTCACTGCAGAGACTAAAAGCACTAATTTCTATTTGCTATGGGCACTCTGTCAACTTCACAATATCGAAGTCGATTCACCGCCATTATGGTAATATCCAACCAAATTTTTGTATTTCTTGCGGTTTTTCAATGTGCATTTAATTCCTAAGCGGGGACTATATGCTGTGAACCTAAAAGAAGGGTTCATATACCTATGTACTATCATTACTTATTAGGTGCATATTTGCTTATTGCTCACATGATGGTGGATGCTCTAAGGCAATTTGTTCTAAGGTTATGCATGTCTGCACTGCTGTCAGTACGGGGTCCTCCAGCTAGGAGCCCTTCATTTATTGTTGTCATCTCCTGGGTGAAGGAGTACATGCAGATTTCTGGTAAGGTTCCCTCTCCCAGTTTTCATAAGAGGTCTTACTTAGAAATAGAAGCCCTAGTGGCTCAAGCTGTAGGGTTACAGACTTGTATGCCTGAATCCACAGTATCCTGGGTTCAATCCCAGTTGCACTTTCCGCTCTTCTAGGGACCTGGTTATAACAAGATCCTCTATTAAAGTAATTCCTTAAAGGGGCCTCTAGGCTCCGCCCTCAGATGCAGCCTCCTGTCCCGCAATGGGACTTGGCTGCGGTTCTTCAGGGGCTTTGTTCTCCCCCGTTTGAACTCTTAACAGAAGTGGACTGGAGATATCTCTCCTACAAGGTAACCTTCTTGTTGGCAATTACCTCTGCCAAAAGGATTGGAGAATTACAAGCTTTGGCTGCCTCGGAGCCATTCATTACCTTTTTCCCTGATAGGGTTCAACTTGGGTTCATCCAGGGATTTTGTCCTAGGGTCGCATATATCTGCGCATATATTTGGATTGTACAGCTTCCTTTCGAAGAACCTGCTCATCAATACCTACGGCCGTAACAAAGGTGTTAAAGCCACCCTGTCAAGATGGATCAGGGAGGCCATCGCTTGCTCTCTTCGCGCTCAAGACCTACCAGTACCGGAATTGGACCAACTTCCCGGTCAGAGAGACGCTCGCTCTCCTTAGAGCAGATATGTTTCGCTGCTTCCTGGAGTTTTCATCTGATGTTCGCCAGACACTGCAGATTGGACTGGCGCAGCTCAGAGGCCACAGCCTTCGGACATTCTGTCTTGGCATCTGCTTGCCAAGATCTCCCACCCTAGTTGGGATTTTACTTGCTAGATCCCCATCTTGTGCTGCTGTTTGGCGTAGGGGGAATGGAAGATTATAAAGATAATCTGTTTTCCCTTAGCCCAAACAGCAGCACAAGGCTCCCTCCCATTGTTTATGGTAATGTTTGTATTGTTATATTGCCTTTTATACTTTTTGACTAACACAGGGGGGGAGGAGGTCGCTCTGGCCTCTTATAGGGGGAAAAACTGTTAGCTAATTAAAAGTTCCACCTGTCCTAACAGCACACAGGGGCAGGAATACCCCATCTTGTGCTGCTGTTTGGGCTAAGGGAAAACAGATTATCTTTATAATCTTCCATTATCAAGTACATATCAATGCGGGAAACCCTTCTGTATGTTTCCTCCTCTTATGTATCACGATGACAAAGGGAATTCAGCTAGCAGTTTAGAGCATAAATTCAGGTGAACAAGTCCTGTGCTAAATTTGCAGAATACACATAGGGTATTACAGATAGTAATGATGTAACGCCCTGTGTTTTTTCCCTAGCTATTATTGATCAGTTGGATTACATAGAATTCTGGTCTCCTACCATATGACGTATCAAATTGTAGAATATTGGGAGTTGGTAATTAGAGATGAGCGAACACTAAAATGTTCGAGGTTCGAAATTCGATTCGAACAGCCGCTCACTGTTCGAGTGTTCGAATGGGTTTCGAACCCCATTATAGTCTATGGGGAACATAAACTCGTTAAGGGGGAAACCCAAATTCGTGTCTGGAGGGTCACCAAGTCCACTATGACACCCCAGGAAATGATACCAACACCCTGGAATGACACTGGGACAGCAGGGGAAGCATGTCTGGGGGCATAAAAGTCACTTTATTTCATGGAAATCCCTGTCAGTTTGCGATTTTCGCAAGCTAACTTTTCCCCATAGAAATGCATTGGCCAGTGCTGATTGGCCAGAGTACGGAACTCGACCAATCAGCGCTGGCTCTGCTGGAGGAGGCGGAGTCTAAGATCGCTCCACACCAGTCTCCATTCAGGTCCGACCTTAGACTCCGCCTCCTCCGGCAGAGCCAGCGCTGATTGGCCGAAGGCTGGCCAATGCATTCCTATGCGAATGCAGACTTAGCAGTGCTGAGTCAGTTTTGCTCAACTACACATCTGATGCACACTCGGCACTGCTACATCAGATGTAGCAATCTGATGTAGCAGAGCCGAGGGTGCACTAGAACCCCTGTGCAAACTCAGTTCACGCTAATAGAATGCATTGGCCAGCGCTGATTGGCCAATGCATTCTATTAGCCCGATGAAGTAGAGCTGAATGTGTGTGCTAAGCACACACATTCAGCACTGCTTCATCACGCCAATACAATGCATTAGCCAGTGCTGATTGGCCAGAGTACGGAATTCGGCCAATCAGCGCTGGCTCTGCTGGAGGAGGCGGAGTCTAAGGTCGGACCTGAATGGAGACTGGTGTGGAGCGATCTTAGACTCCGCCTCCTCCAGCAGAGCCAGCGCTGATTGGTCGAGTTCCGTACTCTGGCCAATCAGCGCTGGCCAATGCATTCTATTAGCCCGATGAAGTAGAGCTGAATGTGTGTGCTTAGCACACACATTCAGCTCTACTTCATCAGGCTAATAGAATACATTGGCCAATCAGCGCTGGCCAATGCATTCTATTAGCTTGATGAAGTAGTGTGCACAAGGGTTCAAGCGCACCCTCGGCTCTGATGTAGCAGAGCTGAGGGTGCACAAGGGTTCAAGTGCACCCTCGGCTCTCCTACATCAGAGCCGAGGGTGCGCTTGAACCCTTGTGCAGCCTCGGCTCTGCTACATCAGAGCCGAGGGTGCGCTTGAACCCTTGTGCACACTCTGCTTCATCAAGCTAATAGAATGCATTGGCCAGCACTGATTGGCCAGAGTACGGAATTCGGCCAATCAGCGCTGGCCAATGCATCCCTATGGGAAAAAGTTTATCTCACAAAAATCACAATTACACACCCGATAGAGCCCCAAAAAGTTATTTTTAATAACATTCCCCCCTAAATAAAGGTTATCCCTAGCTATCCCTGCCTGTACAGCTATCCCTGTCTCATAGTCACAAAGTTCACATTCTCATATGACCCGGATTTGAAATCCACTATTCGTCTAAAATGGAGGTCACCTGATTTCGGCAGCCAATGACTTTTTCCAATTTTTTTCAATGCCCCCGGTGTCGTAGTTCCTGTCCCACCTCCCCTGCGCTGTTATTGGTGCAAAAAAGGCGCCAGGGAAGGTGGGAGGGGAATCGAATTTTGGCGCACTTTACCACGTGGTGTTCGATTCGATTCGAACATGGCGAACACCCTGATATCCGATCGAACATGTGTTCGATAGAACACTGTTCGCTCATCTCTATTGGTAATAAATTGTTAGGGCCCCTTCACACGGCTTTACGAGCGCTCCCATTGAAGTGAATGGGAAGTATTTAGAAGCGCTCGTGTGTACGGCTCGGAATGAGCCGAGCGCTTACGCCGTGTGAAGGGGCCCTTAGAAATGTGGGGCTTCATATGTACCTTGAGCTAGGATTGCCATCTACTCATCTGTCTATGGATTATTACTATGTATTTCGTTATGCATTCCTGGAGCAGTGTTTCTAACTTTAGAGACCCCAGTGCCGAGTAAATATGCCCAAAGTGACTACCTCGGCACAAGTGCAGGAGATTGCTGACCCCTGTGCTATAACCTACTAGGGATCATATTATGTGTGGATAAATTAACATTTTATATTTGATGACAGCTGTTCTTTAAAGGGACTCTTTCATCAGAACCCAACCTATCAATCCAGCATATCATACCCTTGTGAATGGCCGTCTCTGTTGCTAAGATATTGTCATGCAAAAGAGCTCTTTGGCACAATAAAGGTATAGCTGCTTACCTCTTTGGAGCAACAGCAAATAGTTAATTTGCATTTTGACAAAAGCAGAAATATCTCAGTAATGGAGCCACCAATTCACACCATATGATTTAGGTGACCCTAATGTATCTATCTGCAGGGTTGATACGGTATGTTGGGTTCTAGAGACAGACTCTTATAATCAGCATTAGGCCGGGTTCACATGGAGTATTTTGGTTCGTAATGTGGAACGTAGACGCCGCGGGATCTTTTGCGGGCCGTATACGCTCCCATTGTTTTCAATGGGAGCCGGTACCGTATACGCGGCGCTATTTTGCGGCCGCCGCAAAATCACAGCCGCAAAATAGCGCTGTGTATACGGTACTGGCTCCCATTGAAAACAATGGGAGCGTATACGGCCCACAAAAGATCCCGCAGCGTCTACGTTCCACATTACAAACCAAAATACTCCATGTGAACCTGGTCTTAGTGTGGTGAGGATGACCTGTTTGCCCTTCTGGCTTATGTCATATCTGCAACCCCTATAGTTACACCAGTGATAATATTCTACCAGTAGATCTGTGGTATACTGTTCAGATGCTTACATTTCTGCATCATCCACTAAAATATTTATAGTGTGAAGTAAAGGATCTGTACCTCTTTGGAGCCCATGGTAATAAAAAGCTTCTTCTGCACATGTGTATAGGATGCATTCAGATTTGCTCCTTCTGCCCACATTGGAATGCTTGCCTTACTTGGCTATAAAATAAAATGAGGTTTACAAATGTTACATGTGAACTATGAGGTACTGAGACTTATATAATATGAAAATTAAAATGTACAGACAATCCATACCTGAGAAACTTCTTGGTAAAAAAAGATAAGTTTTTTGGATCCATTAGCAGCAAAAAAATCAGCTATCAAATTGAACTATAAAGAGGAGAAACACATGAATACAAGTTAATAACACATGAGGAGCGGTCAGGTCATGCATGAAATTTAGGGTTCCAAGTCTGAGCGTTACTGGGCAATGAATAATGTGCAATAATGCTCAGCATTTCATAACATAGTTAACATGTTGGCTTACGCTGGGTTCACACCAGTGTCTGGACTCCGTTATCAGGTTTCGGTCTTCTGCATGCAGAAGACGCAAACCTGTCATGCCGAGTACTGCATGTCCAACTCTGTGTCCAGTTTAAAAAAACCGGTTTAGCTGCGGAGAGCATAAAACGCTTACGGCTGGACACTTTTCAAACCCATTCAAATAAATGGGTTTGAAAGATGCCGGCAGGTTTCAGTCTCCTGCCCTGTTTTGTGCAGGAAACGTAAACCTGCAGAACGGAGTCCCGGACACAGATGTGAACCGAGCACTTTAGTGGTTAGCACTGATATCTTACTTCACTGGGCTCAAATCCAGCTAAGGACATCTGCATGGAGTTTGTATGTTCTCCCCATGTTTCAAGGTAGGCCATAAATAACTGAAACCCCACATTGCAGAAATACAACATCTTTGTCTACTACAGAAAAAAAAATGTTTTACAGAACCATCAAATTGAATAAAATTTAATTAAATTTACCTCATCCACACATTGCAGGAAAAAAAGATGTGGAACAGCCGTAAAACTCTAAAACGTGTGCGCTTCAAAAACATGGCCTGTTACTTTCAGCTGTGCAATCGGAAGAAAGTGCAGGGAAAATGCATCAAATGCTCAATGAAAAACACTGTGGAAAAAATACATTGTGATTCACCGCTATTTTTTTCCACAGGATTTTTTAGCTGCGTCTCACTGTTGGGCCTAATCCTTATCTCAATATACTATGCATCACACTATAAGGCTAAGACCCCATGTAGCAAGCCGCAGCAAAAAAGCGCTGTGGGAATAATCTCGGCGGCAACGCATCAGTTTTTCCCACAGCGGGAGTCGGGCGGCCACCATAGCTGCTGGGTGTCTGCTCCGGTGCCTCAGTGAATGCTAACTAAGGCACCATTTTCCCGGAGGCGCATGGGCGCCGCCATTTTGCCGGTGATCGCCGGCGCCTGGAGCATCCTCCAGGGCCGACGTCACGTTAGAATGACAGCCGGGGAGCCTTGTAAAGGCTCCCCGGCCTGTCTGCACTGCATAGAGCAGCCTGCAAGAGAAATGACGATTCTTTGCAATGTATCAGCATTGTAATGTATTGCATTAGTGATCAGACCCCTGGGGTTCAAGACCCCTAGGGAGTCTAATAAATGCAAAAAAAAAAAACCATTTAATTCAAATCACCCATATAAAAGTAGTTAAATACTGTGAAACACATAGATTTTAAGTATCCCTGTGTCCGAAAACGTCCGCTCTACTAAATCTATAAAAATATTTCTCCTGTACAGTAAACGCCGTAGCGGGAAAAAAAAAGTCAAAAGTGCCAAGACGCAATTTTTTCACTGTTTTGCCTCTGATAAGAATTTGAATAAAAAATGATTAAAGCAATAGCAATTCCCCAAAATAGTAGCGTTTTACCTTCTGTGGAAAAGTAGCAGAAAAAAAAAAAAGTGCTGCATTTTACAGTTCCAGCAAAGTGAACAAGATTCAGGTTGATCCCATCCACACATTGCGGGAAAAAAATGGTGCAGAACAGCTGCCTTTTTGACAGCATGTTAATTTCACCTGTGGAAACATTGCGCTCCACATACTTCTTAGTTAAATGTCCTGTATTACTATTTCCCTTTCATGTTATTTCTATGCATTTTGTTGCGGTCATCTGCTGACCAGAATTTGCATGCTGCACTCCCTTGTTCTTGTTAATAAAGTTTTTTCTCTCTGGGCGTGGTTTTAGGCAAATCCATGGTCCATGTCACTCCCTGCAGCCATTTTAGTTTTTCATAGCTGTGTGACAGCACTTGCTAATACTTGGGCTTGTGAAGGCATCAGTTTTTGTCCAGCAGTTAGCCTCAGGAAAGACACCAACAGGACTGCATTTAAAGGGGTTGTCCCATCACAAGGATCCTATCTATACTGCTTGTTAATGTGAATGTAAGACTTTTCCTAAAAACATTGCTTCAGAAAAGCTGCTTTGTTTGTCCACTATCTTACTTTATTCAATTCTTTGTGGCCACAGCCCTGACTTAGCTGCTCATCAGTCAAGTGATGTATCTGCTGCTCTGAGGGGGGAGGGAGGAGGGGCTAAGTGCAGGGAGCGAGCCTGTGTTTCTAGCTATTCCTGTGTCTACACCACGTGACCTAGCTTCCTGCTTTCAGGTAGGGGAGAGGAGCTGCTTTCATTTCTTCTTTTCTCCCAGTTATCAGGCTAGCTAATTCAATTGTGTTCATTATGGCAGAGACAGGCAGTCTCTATATGTAACACAGAATGGAGTTGCTGCTGCCTGTACTTCATAGTCCAATATGGGTGGGCGGAGCTACACACAAATTTAGGGGAGGAGCTAAACGGCAGGTTGCATGTGAAATCCCGCCCACCAAATGATGCAAGAAACTAGGAAGAAAGAAGATTTTACAGCAGTAAAGACTGATGAGTATGTGAGGTGGGAATACCCCTTTAATACCACTACTACCAAGGCTATTACAGTATCGTGTTATCGCTTGTCACTGTTCTTGGGTCAAATAAACCCACGTTGGTTCATCATATCATTGAGTCTATGTTTGAATCCATCTACTCTGAGCTCCTGCCGGTCCGGTCTGCTCCACTGCTTGGATACGAAGGTAGGAGAGTCACACGGCCACTATTAGTTACACCTTCAATCACCTTCATGTGGGGGCAGAACAGGGCCCACTTGGATATGTTTGCCCCCTCTGCTGGACCCCTAGCTCTT
The DNA here is from genome assembly GCF_031893055.1 of Leptodactylus fuscus. Lineage (NCBI taxonomy): Eukaryota > Metazoa > Chordata > Amphibia > Anura > Leptodactylidae > Leptodactylus > Leptodactylus fuscus. Next base: position 122,866,234 of record NC_134268.1, read on the forward strand.
TATTCATCCCTTGCTTGAGCTCAACCATCCAGGTTGCAGCGAGTGACTGTGCAGGCTTGGAGGCACACATGGGTGGCCACGAGTTATCCTTTACAGCTTTCTGCCTTGGGGCGTCACTTTGCACGTTACAGTTGCTGACCTTTGTGAGTGTCAGCTCTTCAGCATGTCAGCCTGGCTTTTCTTCACATGAATATATATTTGCTGTCGGCCACAGGGAATTAAAAAAGAATAAGAAGCTTGGGACAGTTAAGTTTACTGACTGTAAATATGATGTTGGAGATCACTGGTTTTTGGTGGACACAGAGGGCAACCTGATCCCAAAACGACACGTAATTTTTGGTCAGGATATAAAGTTCAATGTCAAAACATGGGATGCTCAAAGAACAAAGTACACAACATCTGTTACTATAAAACAGCTGCCACGGTCTAAAGAAAAAGTTCATCACTATATGGTCACTGTATAGTGATAATATCTGTGTAACTGGGTTAGGAGCCCACTTGGATATGTTTGCCCGCTCTGCCGGACCCCTAGCTCTTTTTTCATCCCTTGCTTGAGCTCAAGCATCCAAACTATGTAACTATAGATTGAAATGGACTGGTTTGCAGACTGAAAGACTAAAACAAAAACACTAGGTGTCACTGTTGACCAAGATTTTATTTTACCTTGTCATCAGAAATAAGAAAATCCTCCACTTCATTTTCACCAATTCCTAATCCATCTGCCAGTTTGGAGACCAAATATTTGTGCCTTGCATCTAATTGAGCTCTTCTTTCATCCTTAGTAACTTTAGCTAGTTTTGCCATTTCCTTCCTGGCTTCATTAGAAAGTACATTGTTCTTTTTTCCAGCTGGCTGTGAAATAAAAAAAATAAATGAATAAATATATATATTCTTTACACTTCTCAATGCAAGGTTTTTATTTTTGTCTCAGTTTTCTTGGTATGCCTACAGTTCATTGTTGACATAAATATGAATGAATATTTACTGGAATTGGTGCGGTGGGTGAGGACACAGTATTGGCTGATCCTGGTGCCAAGCTTGGTCTCTTTGCCGCCCCTCGACGCCTCTGACCCTTGGTTTCTGCATCTGTCAAAAGGAGTAATATTCATTACTAAAAAGCTGCAGAATATTTGTATTGGCTTGAAACAGTTTGGTTGAACTACATAGTTACATACTTAGTATGGTTGAAAAAATTAAATGGATGGGGATGGATAATGGCATGATATTCTATATTTCTATAAGTATCAATGCTATATCATCTAAAAAGGCATCTAAGATATATTGAAGCAGTCTGTGGTTTCTGCTGTGAACAGTTCCAGAGGTAGGTTAATCATATCCCCCATAAAACAAATTGAAGTCTTTTAATCTCTCTTCATAACAGAGGGCCTTATTAGTTTTGTGGCCCTCCATTCTCTCGGTCTCCAACTATAGGACATCCTTTCTGTGAACTGGTGCCAAGAACTGAACTGCCACAAGGGGCCACACCAATGATTTATAAAGGTTGTAATATTACATCCCTGTCCCCTGAGTCCATAACCCTTCCAACGCATGACAATATCCTGCAGGCCTTAGAAGCAGCTGATTGACATTACATGATGTAATTTTATCTATGATCTACAAGTACACCTAGGTCCTTCTCCACCAGTGACTCCCAGCTTTACTCCCATCAGGACATAACTTGCATATGGATTTTTTTAACCAGAGGCATAACTTTATATTTATCCACATTGAACCTCATTTGCCATGTGGCTGCCCAAACACCCAGTCTGTCCAAGTCTACTTCTAATCTACATACATCCTTCAAAGACTATACTGTACTACATAGCTTGGTGTCATCTGCAAAAATAGAGACAGTGCTAGCAATGCCATCTTCTATATCATTACCCCTTTCTGGACTGTGGTATGCTATTATGTCGCAGTGATCATCTAGTTAACACTCAGCATCATAATAGTATGCCGTGGGCACAAAAGCCACCAGAAAAGGAAGATATGCATACTAACGGATGAGGATTAACCCCCTTACCCCCCCTTCCACAGTATGCCATGATCAATAGCGATCACTGCATCCAGGTGGTTCGGGTGCAAGTTGTAGGCGGCAGATTATAGTAACCCCCAAGAAAATGTTTTATTTTCAAAAAGTGTCATTATATTTGTAAAAGCGGTAAAATGTAATATAACCCATATAACTATGGTATCGACGTAATTGTAATGTCCCACTGGACAAAACTTCCATGTAATTTTGAATGCAGAGTGAATGCTGTAAAAACAAAAAGCAAAAAATTATGATAGAATTGTGTAATATTTCACATCGTCCACCAAAAAAAAAAAAAAAATAGCTAATCAAAACATCGTATGTACCTCAAGATGGTGGGAAATGAAAGTACAACTTGTCATGCAAAGAATAAGCCCTCACATAGCTATGTCAACAGAAAAATAAAAATAAATTATAAATTTTGGAAGGCGGGAAAGGAAATTATGAAAAAAAGTCGCTGAGCGATAACGTATTTATTTATTTAGGTTATATAGTGTTAACATATTCTTCACTGCTTTCCAGATATTAAAGTGTTAATACACCCAGCACTGAACCACCATTTATAACGGAAGACCAGTCAGAGCTTTTTAATCAGGAACAGGTGATAACAGTGATAATGTCATGAACATTAAGTCAGTAAGCATATATGGATAAAGCAGACACTAGATCAAAGGGCATAATGTTTCGGTCATTTGGACCTTTCGCCATGAACCCTTGTGTTACCACCCGCCCGGTACTAGATAGTGTCTGAAGAAAGTCCAAATGACCAAAACGTTATGCCCTTTGATCTAGTGTCTGCTTTATCCATATATGCTTACTGACTTAATGTTCATGGCATTATCACTGTTATCACCTGTTCCTGATTAAAATTGTCACAAATAATTGTACCATAGTGTGTGCAGCAGCATCTATTCTCTATTATAGTTGTCCTGTGGACAGATTTTCCCACCTGATCTGTGGATTTCTGCAGCTTTTCTGCTGCTTTTCTGACCAGTGCTCTCCTTGCGAGATCTGTCAGTTTAGGTAGATGAAGAAGCATAGCACAAAAAAAACTGGAATAAACGAAGTAGCTCAATAAAAAAAAAATCTTATTCCACAAATGCAAAAACAGTCCTGAATATAGACGTGCGCTTACCAGAATATGTAAGCTAACTGGAAACCAAAGAAAAGGTAACACAAAACACTCAGCATATAGAAAAGTACAACATTTTATTTCAATCACAAAAATAACACATACATATCGTATGTCCAAGGACGGATACAACAATGCAAAATATCATAAGGTCAGTGAAACAAACAGCCTGCAATCTCAACCATGACTCCCTATCTAATCACGTGAAATTCACATAGCCAGTATATATACTGTACACATAGGGGTATATATCAGAATCTGCATCTCCTATGACAAAGAATGTATACATCGTAATAGAAGTGTTCAGCAGTTAGGCAAGTGGCATGATAATTAGATTTCACATAGACTACTGCACAAACAAATTATAATGACATGCAGCAAACTCAGGAGTGGTGAAACATATGTGCTAACAGTTCCAACTATAAGTCAGAACAAGAAACATACCCATAATGTTGTAGGTAACGAGAAACAGGGGGGAGAGGCTATGCACTGACTGCAATTGACGCGCGTTTCGGGCTGGAATATGCCAAACATTTAAGTTTGTGGTTGTAAGGTGACAAAGTGTGAAAAACTTCAGGTGGTATGAATACTCTCGCAAGCCACTTTACCACCAGTGTTGCACTAGAATAACAATGTCTTAAGCTGACCATAGTCATAAATAGTTTGAATTCACTATGTAACACAAATTTTGTTCCCAGCTTTTAAATGTTATATTCCAATTGCTTATGTCTAAAACAAATTAAAATTTGCTTACATTCATCATAAATTTCGCTTTTGTGACCACAGCAACGAAAATTATGCATTTTTACTATAGAAACAGACGATTTTGCATCTTCTCATTTATCTCATTTGGACGCTTTCATCTAATAAGTTCCATTGCTTGAGCCTTGATGTCAGAAGCTCAGCGTTGGACTTGGAGAGACCAAGGTCTCTGATCAGATCGTTGAGGTCTTTTTGGTTAGGGTAGTATGGCTTCAGCTCCTCATCTGTGTATGAAGAGAAATCGTGATCTTTAACGTCTTCCTTGGTGTCTGACCTGCTGCTTTCTTTTGAAGGTGGCGTAGATCTGTCTGGAGGTGTTGGTACAGGAAGTTCAGGGCAATGTGGTACTGGGGCAATAGATGAAGGAATATCAGGATACGTTACAGGCGGTGCATTTTTGCCAGTGCGACGTTTGGAAAGGTCCACCATGCAGAAGTAGCAACTTGTTGAGTTATCAGTCGGTTCACGCCAAATTCTTAGGATAGCAAAATGTATGGCTCTCTTCTCTCCCCTGTACCAACTTATAAGCAAACAAAATAAAATTTGGATTGAGAATTTGATTTAGGCCTATTTCACACTAATGACTAGTGATATTTACAATATTAACACAGTTAATCTGGTATTTAAGAGAGTAGCATTTATCCACTTACCGTCAAGAGTTTTCTTGCAGTGCTCACATGTGAAATGAGGAGCCCATGGTTTGTCTTGGTCACCAACCGGCATGCCGAAGTATGCTTTGTAGGCCTCACACATCTTAGCAGATGCTTCCACAGAGTACTTTTTCTCTCTTGTCTTTATAAAATGGCCACATATGTAGCAAAATGCATCTGCTGGATGTATGCAATCTCTTGATGCCATCTAAATTGACTAAATTGCTGTATACTGTAAGGAAAAAGGATGACTCTCCAAACTTGATAAAAAAAATGGTCTCTTTTACATGCAGTATTAAAGTACAAGAGTGTACTGAGGATTCAGCAGAGTAAGATTGATCACAAGGTACCAGAGTAACACACAATATATACATTTACATTCCTAAGCTCCTCCTGTAATGGGTGTGGGGTGAAGTGTGAATACTGCAGTTATCAGAATCTGAATAGATATTGAATTCACACCTGTCTGTCTAGGTCAATTCCCCTTTGTCTGTGATGGCTATTGCCCACTTACTATGCAATCCCAATCAATTAGATCCTGATTCTCCATCTCTCAGGAAGGGCTATAGTGGCCCTATATAACTGTAGTTATAGGATAAGATAAGATAATCCTTTAATAGCCCCACAGTGGGGAAATTTCAGTATGTTACAGCAGCAAAGTAATACAGATACAGAATAATACACAGTAATATATTACAGACGTAGACACACATATGCTGAGAAGAGAAGATATACTAGGAGTCCATAGCAGCTAAGGAACAGAAGAAGAAAGAAGGAAGACTTCATAATCATTAGTTTTCTGTGCGGAGTGATCTTCGCTTGGTCTGAAGTAGATTATACAGCCTGGTCACGGTTGGGAGGAAAGAATTGCGATAGCACTCCTTCTCACACTTACAGTGCTGCTAAGTGCCATCAAGCTCTCATACATGGGGTGGGATTTGTTCACCCGCATGGAGGTCACCACAGACAGTAGCAGTATAAATTGGAGGTCACCTGAATTAGCCAGCCAATTACTTTTTCCTTTTTTTTTTTTTATTTTTTTTTTATGCCTTTGTTGTCGTAGTTCCTGTCCCACCTCCCCTGTGCAGTTAATGGTGCAAAAAAAGCGCCAGGGAAGTTGGGAGGGGAATCAAATTTTTAGTGAGTTCGCCACCTGGTGTTCAACTCAAATCGAATATCTCGAACAGCCTGATATCCAATCGTACATGTACTTGATCGAACGCGGTTCGCTCATCTCTAATGGTGAATTATCAATATTAACTGTTAACAATTATAAATTGTTGGTGGTTAAAAAAAACTGATCATACTGAAAGTCTTCTTCATTGAACAGGGTACTTAAAATGTTCTTGGTCAATCTATTGTCTGAAAATAAAGTTGGGGCTAGACAGCAGCGTTTGCCACAACCCCTGTCACACGACCTAAGAGCATAGTTTTCCCTGCAACTCCTTCACCAATGTGATCCCAAGAGCGCTGTGACTGCGATTTCTAGGCACAAATTAATTAATCAGGCACTTCTAGCTTTTTGGGGGGCTAGAAGTTACAGTTGCAGAACTCTCAGTGTCACATTACCACTCCATTTCCTTACAATACTAAACGAGTTGCAGGACGACAGGGCGATCTTTGATTACACAACGGGACTCACAGCCAAAATCACTGTGCATCCCTAACTTTTGGGCCCTTCAGTATGATCGAGTCCCATATGTGGAAAGTGGTCTGTGTGCAGGTTGTATTTCACAGTTTATAGTCCATGTATAGTCCATCATAGTCTGTTATGATGAGACGAGCACCTGAACAGTTTGATAGCTACAATAATGAACTGGCATAACACTATCAATTCATTACTGCAGTGATCAAGCCATCCTGGAGCTCATGACATCATAACTGACTAGGACTTCTATGCACACGGATCAGACTAGGTCCTACCACCCACACACAGTTTTCCACTGACGGGACTCAGCCCTTGATATATCGATTTGATCTCATATAGTCATGATCCTCTTCTTTGTGAACACTACATATCTCTGATCCAGCACAGATGTTCATGCATCACGTACTTCATACGCCTACTTCATTCATTGATAATTCTAAAGTTTTTTGTTTTTTTTAATCAGCTCTTTCCTCTCCTACATTTCTGTATCACCTGAGCTACCCAACAAGTTCCCATCTTATAAACAACAATATGTAATAAAATGGTGTAGGCACACTGCACAAGGTAGAGAAGAGTAAGCATGTATGGTAATGTAAGAATGCTTAGAAAAACTGCATTATCATCTTCATTTCACTAATGTCTCCCACAATGGGAAATTGTGTATTAAGTGATAAGTGCAACTATATACTTAATATAACGGTTTAAGTATGTTTGGCTGTCCACAGCCTTGGTCAACAAGGTAATGTTTACATTGTAAATGTATTTATTAGTTTTCAGTTGTAACAAATACTAACAAAGTGCCAGACATGACCACATGCAAAGGAATAACAATAAATGACAGGTCCAGAACAGTAAATGGGCAAATGAAAGGTAAAATAGACCAAAAGAATTAAGGTAGAACATAATTGTAATAACATCAGTAGAGATGTGCGAGTAGTGAAATATTCAATATTCATTTCGAGTAGCCCCTCAATATTCGACTATTCGACCGACTATCAAATCCCATTATAGTCTATGTGGAAAAAATACTTGTTTCAGGGGAAAAAAACTATTCAACTAATGAGAGTCACCAAGTCCACAATGACACCCCAGGAAATGATGCCAACACCTCTGGAATGCAACTGGGACAGCAGGGGAAGCATGTCTGGGGGCATCTAACACCCCAAGTCCCAGGATTACCCTACTATCACAGCCTATCAACTAGACACTCCAAACTCAATATGGAAAGTGGAAAATACTTGGAAACCTTCTTTTCTCTACATTAGTATGGACAGAAACACAAATTTTAAGCTAAATGAACATTAGCATGCACCCCTTTAAATCGCGTTGCCCATGGCAACCACAGATGGCATAGGCAATAGGAAATCCAACAGCCCCCACCCTTAACTGTCATTGTTTGTGTGTGTGTGTGTGTGTGATGTGGTGAGACCTCCAAAACTTACTTTTCTGGCCCTTCACATGAGCCCTTCCAAATTAAGTTAAAGGCCCTTAAGCTGAGCTACCAGCAGAGATTGAGGCCCTTGAGGTGACTTCAGCCTTTTACCAGCATAGTTTTAGGCCCTTTAAGTTAGTTCAGCCTTGCACCAGTGGAGTGTTAGGCCCTTTAAGAGAGTTGAACCTTGCACCAGCAGAGTTTTTTGCCCGTTGGGTGAGTTGAGCCTTTAACCAGCAGAGATCTGTTGGCCCTTTGGGCGAGTTGAGCCTTGCAGCAGCAGAGTGTTAGCCCCTTTAAAATTGTTAGCCCCTAAAACAGTCATTCCAAAACCATCACTCTCATTGTGTGGGATTGATGCAGTGGATTGGAGTGAGGACCCAGACATTGACCTTGATTTTGATTGTGAAATTTATAACATTTTGGCATCAAGTCCTGGGGGTAACTTTTATTTAGAGGGCCGCAAAGGTGGAGAATTGGCTGCAACCACTACTACCGGTAATGGTTCTCTAATATGGGACTCTACATTACCTATACAGGGTTCTGATCAGGTGTCAATAGTCCAAACAAGATGCTCCATTACTTTAGATGTAGATTAGAAACCACTTTCCCTTCAGACATCAGATTTAAGCAAGGTTTATCATCATCCTGCTGAGATGGAGCTGCTAAAGGAAACTTTGCCTTCCAAGCCAAATCTAAACACAGTGTCGTTTGGAACTGAACAAAATTCAAAGTGTCAAAAGACTTTAGAGACTGTTGAAAGTAATGGGATCCAGAATGAAGATCCCAACTCCAAATGCTGCAGCACAAGCAACTAGCAGTCAGACTAAGATGGTCTCTTCTGCAAGTAATACACAAGATTCTTTGGAACCAGAACAGGAAAACCCAGTGATTGCCATTACAGCAGTGCCTAGGCCATCTTTCAGAGCAGTTCATTCAGAGATTGAATTGGAGAAAAATAAGAACATTTACTGTGATCGAGTTTTCATGCTCATTAGTGGGCATGGACAACCTAACGTAGAAGATCCTCATGCTGAGCTGGCCTCATTACTGAACAAGATCAACCAGGATAATCAGGGCTGGAAACAGCCATCAGATCTTACCGAAAGGAATCACCCTCGTTTTGGAAAGAAGCCATCTAAACGTTGCACCTTTAATTGAGTTTGAGCATTTCACCAGCAGTGTTTTTGCCCTTGGGGTGAGTTGAGCCTTTTACCAGCAGAGATTTAGTTTTTGGCCCTTTGGGTGAATTGAGCCTTTAACCCTTTCACTGCCAAGGACATAGCTTTATGTCCTCCCAGGGTGTCACTTGTCTAGCCGAGGACATAGCTGCTATATCCTTAAATCTAATGCCCATATATCTGGTCTCGATTGGGCTATGAAGATAATTTTAGATTCATTTTAAAGATGAGATTCTCATCTTTAAAACGATACCAAGTTATTCATGTTAACTCTTACTGTGCCAAAGTGATTCACTGTTGAAAACGCTATTGGGGATTGAGATCTCATTGAAGATCTAGATTCTCGACAGTATATTTAACAGCAATTCACTAAAAATCTGTAAGGGATATTATTAAGATCTCGATATCATTTTAAAGATGAGATTTTCCTCTTTAAAATGAATTTAAAATTATCTTCATAGGCCAAACGAGTCCTGAGATACAGGACTTTAAATTGTCCCCCCCCTCCTGTCTCGGGAAGCATTAGTCAAACAGGAAGAGGGGAGGAGTAGCTGCAGCGTGCACAGAGACAGAAGCATTTTCTCTGTTCCTGTGCACAACCTGTATGTGACCCCAGGGGGGGGAGGGATTCAGTCCCTATTTCTCCCCTCCTGTCAATCAGAGAGCATACTTGTACTTTTGCTATCTGATTGTCACATACAGGTATAATATAACTCCCCCCCCTGAGCTTTACTAGTGGGGTATTCTTTTGTTATACTCCCTGAACATAACCAGGAAGTTTATTGTGACCCAGACATTTACCATTGTCCAGGTTGCAGCGCCAAAAAAAAAAAAGAAAAAGAAAAAAAGGTCGCACCAAACACCTACACAACAGATACACAAAATCATGAATAAAGTTTACATTTCACCTAATCCCTGCCCTGTCTATACCTGAGCTTTCTAGAGTAAAATACGCCTCTAGCGATATTCGTTACACGCTAAAATAATAGTAATAACGATTATCACTAGAGATGAATGTATAGTTTGCTGAAATTTTTATAGGGGGATGGAAAATAATATTTTTATGTAAAGTCCTATATAATTTGCATGCACAAAATGGGTTGGCGCATTTCTGCGATTTTGACATTTCTTTAACACCCACTCCTGTAAATATATACATGTACGGTATGTATGAACTCCTCACATAGTGCAGTTTTTTAGAAAGTACATTTTGTTTGCAGAAAGGGATTGCTTGAGTCACACTTTAGTGGCAAATTTGAATTTTTGCTAGCAATCTCTGTTTGCCGCAACATTGCATGAAGGTGGTTGTATATATGTAACATTAAGTTGTGTTTTTATATATGGTATGCAGTGCAATCACAAAAAAGTTCGATTTTGGTATCACAGTCACAGGTGCAGTATAGCTTTTTAACATATTAGTGAATAACAGCAAAATCCTGCCTGTCTTCTGTATCAGAGTTTTGGGAGTCCAAGCTCTTGTTGTAGTTAATGTTTGTGGTACATATAGTATATATACACACCATAAGCTATTATTGTAAATGTATTTTTTATATGAATGTGAGATTGAACATGAGTTTTAGGTGCAAATAGGTGTTTTAGTGCATTTTTTAAAAAAAAATATTTTGTGTTTGAAACAAAGTTGCATGAAGGTGGATGTGGCTATTGATGACCCATATCTAATCTTCAGGTTGTCAACTTTCAAAAAATATATAGGGTTTAGGGGTTAACTTGCTTTTCATGGTGTGTAATCCATATATTTTATTGGATGATACTTTTTTAACATTTCTAGCTTCAAAGCTGATTTTTGTTCTTTCCAGTTCTAGCGATTTTCTGAAGACACTTGCATGCGGGTGTAGGCCATAGTGATATGAATGAACTCTGCACATGTTGACCTCTTATTTTTAGGAGGTTTTGTGCATATAATTTATTATTTGGTTTGTACTTTTAACAACTAATATACATTTGCATTTTTCATAAAACATTCATTTTAAATCAAAATTGCATGAAGGTGCCTGTTCGTATACATTACCAAGTGGCATTGAAACAATGATGCAGGCGTCTACTTTAAGAAAATATATAGGTATGGGGGGGTTGGATGCTTTTTTAATGTTGCAATTTAGCTTGGATTTTTTCATCTCAAAACTGTGAAAATTGCTCTGGCTACTGGAGGGGCAAAATTTCCAGAGACCCTTGGCAGTGAAAGGGTTAAACAGCAGAGTGTTTGGCCCTTGGGGTGAGTTGAGCCTTGCACCAGCAATGTTATTGGCCCTTGGGGTGAGTTAGATTTGCTGGGTCTGCCCTGGCTTCTGTGAAGCAGCTGTCCTCTGCCTCTGCCTGTAGCCACCTTTTTTGGTGCTGCGCCTGCCTCCAGATCTACGCTGTTTTCCCCGCTAAACATCACCCCTGCCCAGGTCAGGTCGGTCGCCTCGTTGTCCACAACCTCCTCTTCCAATTCCTCAATCTGCTCATCCTCCTGAACACCGCACATGACAACAGCCTGCCCTGATGGCAACTGTGTCTCGTCATCATCACTGATGACGGGTTGCGGTGCCACAACTACAAAATCGCCATGAGATAGCGAATGCTCCAGTGTTTGGTATCAGGACGCAGAAAGTCATCGGTTAGCTCCTGGGATTCGTGAAGTGGTGGGACAGAGTGAGGGACAGTTAAAGGACCCGAAAACAGCTCCTGGGAGGTGGCAAAGGTGGGATGACTCTGCTGGGAAGATTTGGCATGTTGAGAGGAAGGAGGGGCAGACTCTTGGCTAGGAAGACAACTGGAGGTAGTGGCTGACTGGCTGGTGGAAAAGCTGCTGGAAGCATTATCCACTAGCCACTGTAACACCTGTTCCTGGTGCTCAGACCTGGTCAATGTTGTACCTTGCACCCTGCTTAGTGTAGTCATCAAGCCAGGGATTGTGGAGAAGCGCGATGCTGGCTGCCCCTCACCAGAAGCCATTGGACCGCAACCTTGCTCCCTAGCTGCATTTCCACACCCCCAGCCTCGTCCCTTTGCGCTAGACTTGCGCATTTTGAAATGTATACAAATGTTACATTTTTTTATGTGAGTGAGTGAGTTCACAAACTGATGGATTGTATACAAATTTATGTTTTTTTTTGTATACAGAGGGTAGATATATTGGGCCTATATACTGCGGTGTATACCGGATGACAGTATACAGCTTTCTTATCAACCCAATGGGACAGGTATATAGCGTATACCACTGGTGGAGAATTTGAGCCTAAAAAGGGCTTTTGTGAAACTTTAGGAGCTTAGTGTATATACTAGTGGTGTGTATACACTGTTGAAGTAGTTTAGCTCTGAAAAGAGCAGTTGGTTTTAATTTTTCCTGCCTATCCAAACCTAAATCCTTTCTAGTCCTCAGCACAATGTCTCTCCCTATCTAACTCCAAACCGCAAATGACACGAATACGGCTGGCACTAGTCTTATAAATCGGAGGTCACCTGATTTTACCAGCCAATGACTTTTTCCTATTTTTTTCGATGCCTATGTTTTCCTGCTTCCTGTCCCACCTCCCCTGCACAGTTATTGGTACAAAAAAAAAGGCGCCAGGTAAGGTGGGAGGGAATTCAAATTTTCACTGCGTTTACCACGTGGTATTCGATTGGAATCGAATATCTCGAATAGCCTGATATTCGATTGAATACCTACTCGATCGAACGGTATTCGCTCATCTCTAAACATCAGGTTAGACATAATAATTCAGATTGGATACCTTGGTAGACAAGATCTAAGGTGACCAAATCTATGAAAGAAATACCAGGGCACTATGTTACCTATCAAGCAAAACAAACAATTGCATGGGGCCACAAATCAGGAGGGCATCACAATGACCACATTCAGTCCCACTAAGGGGATTGTATACTATGTGGGGACAATAAGGAAGCACTAAAAGGGAAGTATCCTATGTGTGGTGACAATAAGGAACCAGTTTAAGGGGACCCCCAGACATAATTTTGCTTGGGTCCTCAAAAATGCCAAATCCGTCCCTGATAATACCATCCTATTCAGACCTATAGACATTAATTTTTGACATATTGAAATCTTATTTATCCTGGCTTTCACTGCTTTGAGTATAAAGTTTGGCTTTTTCCACCTGTGCTTTATGAATTCCTGCTCCCATGGCAACTTAACCTAGTCTAGAAGCCTCTCACTTCTGCCAAGTCAGTCTTCTCTGCGCCAGGCTGAAGAGATCCAATCAGAGCAAAACAGCCGTTCTTGGCTGAGAGACTAACTTGGTCAAATCCCACATCATTGCAGCAAAGGCCAGGGAAGGTCAGACATGATGTTAAAAGGAGCTCCCCCTAGTGGGCAGCATGACTGAGGCACTGTCTCCCTAATTTACATCTTCTTCCCATTTGCTTGAAAGGAGTCACTGAGCTCAGTAGGTAGTCCGATCAGTGATTGTACCTACAACGATAGCTGTTAACCACTATTAGGACCGCCCACTGGACTCACTCAGACATTCTAAGCATAGAAACAACATTACATCATTACACTACAGACAATCTCATTTTCAAAAAGAGGGGACCATTTTTACTTGAGAGCTTCTTTAACATGTTGGGCTAATTAATGAAAAACAATTCTAAAGGGTGGAGCTCTATTAATTTATATTAACTGTACATGTGATGCCTGTGCATGGACCCTGTTCTGTATCATACAGAGTTCCGATAAATCCATAAGTATTCTTCAGCATAAGCACCATCTATGTAACATTATATGTAGTGATGGAGGATTAAGCATATAATACAGAAGAGTGCATGAGCCATAGATTAAAGGGGTATTCCCATCTACATAATTATTTTTAAATTTGTAGATAATTAAAAATTAAACATTTTTGCAAATATAAGTAATTAAAAATTCTGAAGAATTTTAAAGATTTTCTCTAACTTTCTTAGTGGTGTCAGTCTGTTATCTTGATCGGTTGCCATGGATACGACCACCAACGCAGAAACTTTCTAAGTCAGAAAATCAGCCATGATGTCTTTATTGTGGCCGGGATATCTTCTGATACATGTAGTGTCCCTGCCTGATAACCCAGGTACAATAAGAAAATCATGGCTGGGTTCCTGACAAGTCCCAGACCATAGAAAGTTTCTGCATTAGTGGTCGTATCCATGGCAACCAAAACCAAAGAAAGTTAGAGAAAATCTTTAAAACGCTGCAGAATTTTTAATTACTTATATTTGCAAAAATGTTTAACTTTTAATTATCTAAAAATATAGATATGATTATGTACATGGGAATACCCCTTTAAGGTGAATTTACCAATTAATATGGAGTTCTGTGATTTAGAATACCGTATTTTACGGACTATAAGGCGCACTGGACTATAAGCCGCATTGCCCATGAGCGCCTTATAGTCCATCTCGGTTCATATATAAGGCGCACCGGACTATAAGCCGCAGTCCGGTGCACATTATATGTTATTGAAAGCGCCGGCAGGCAGACTTTGCCAGCGGCCGCTTAACCCCCGCGTGCCAGCCGCTTCTATTGGAAGCGCTCGGCAGGCGAGGAGGGGCTCTATCAGCAAAATCATGCTGATAGAGCCCCAACCGTAAAAGTTAGATTAAACTACCCCCCCCCCCCCCCCCCCCCGTTTTAAAATAAAAGCCTGAAACAGAATGTGAAACTTACCGAGCGGTGCAGGGTGGGCGGGCATTCAGGCCTCCTCTTCCTCCGATGTTCCGTCCTCCTCCTCCACCGCTCGCTAACTGATAATGGCCTGGGCACATGCGTAGCCGTAGTAGAAGCATTATGATATTGCGCATGCGCCCCGGCCATTATCAGCGAGCGCCGGAGGAGAAGGACGGAACATCGGAGGAAGAGGAGGCCTGAATGCCCGCCCGCCTGCTCTGCACCGCTGGGTAAGTTTCACGTTCTGTTTCAGGCCGGCGTGACAGCAGGGCTGCCGGACACTTCCCATTCATTTCTATGGGAGCCGGCATGCGAGCGCTCCCCATAGAAATGAATGGACTGCTTTTTTCCATTCATTTCTATGGGGAGCGCTCGCATGCCGGCTCCCATAGAAATGAATGGACTGCTTTTTTCCATTCATTTCTATGGGGAGCGCTCGCATGCCGGCTCCCATAGAAATGAATGGGAAGTGTCTGTCCATTCATTTCTATGGGGAGCGCTCGCATGCCGGCTCCCATAGAAATGAATAGGAAGTGTCCGGCAGCCCTGCTGTAACGCCGGCGTGTACGGCTGTGATACACGCCGGCGTTCTGTAGTGTGAATGCACCCTTACGGTGCCTTTTATGTATGTATGGAAGCGGCACGCAGACTTTGCCGCCGCTTCCATCCATATATAAGCCGCACTTACGATTTCTGAGGAAATCGTAGGTTTTTATGTGCGCCTTATAGTCCGGAAAATACGGTACATTATTTGGAACAGGATTTCTGAATAAAAAGAGAGAGAGAGGGGCACCGAGCCGACCAATGTGTAGAAATGATGGGTAAAAAGTAGGTAAGCAAAAAATTTGTCCGCTCACCTGGAAGAGTTGTGTGTGACACAACAACTCTATGACGTATAATATTGGAAGCAATAGGGACACGGGCAGCCGCTGGAAAGAACGCCTGCAAGACGTCAAGGCAATGAAGCGAAAGAGGGACCGTCCTCCTTGTGGAAGATGAAAGGAAAACCGCGCTCGCCCAGGTACAATGAAAAGACTTTATTTTGCACAACGCGTTTCGAGCATACTGCTCTTTCTCAAGTGCATATGATCAACCTTAAAATTAACAACAACATCCAGAACAACAATAAATACTTCAAAATTTAGACAAATAGTTAAAATATCCAGTTATACAAAGGCTAAGGATATCATGATAAGGTCCAGTAAGTTGCTACACTTATGGACTAAGCTAAGAGAATTCTAACAGTCTCATTAGATGTGTGAATAATCACATAGAATAGAACTGCTAAATGAAATAAACCTTACTAACACAACACAAATAGGAGAGATGATAATCATTGCAATCTAAAACATTATTCAACTTGTAGGTGAACATAAATAGCTCACTATAGATAAAACATACAGATCAGGCCATGTTGTAAAAAATCCCTCAAGCACTAAATAAAGTGCCAGGGGAGTCACTCAAATCCTACTTCACCATAAATCCTAATGGTTCTGATGGGAGGATATAAACACATAACAAGAATACATGACAAGTAAGTGGGAAAACCAGCCTCTGTGCTTACCTTCCCTAGTTGAGGGTTAGTGCTTGAGGAAAGCAACAGTAGGTTGATTATTTATACAATAAGCGGCAGGAAGTGACATCACACGGCAGGAAGCCCGTGACCACGTTGCCAGTGTAACACATCCCGGCGTCAGGTATCGGGCAACTGCGCATGCGCGGGCTTATGAGTCCGATACATAGTGCGGTCAGTTAGGAACACAGTTATCGGGTCGCATAGAATATGCGACCCGATAACTGTGTTCCTAACTGACCGCACTATGTATCGGACTCATAAGCCCGCGCATGCGCAGTTGCCCGATACCTGACGCCGGGATGTGTTACACTGGCAACGTGGTCACGGGCTTCCTGCCGTGTGATGTCACTTCCTGCCGCTTATTGTATAAATAATCAACCTACTGTTGCTTTCCTCAAGCACTAACCCTCAACTAGGGAAGGTAAGCACAGAGGCTGGTTTTCCCACTTACTTGTCATGTATTCTTGTTATGTGTTTATATCCTCCCATCAGAACCATTAGGATTTATGGTGAAGTAGGATTTGAGTGACTCCCCTGGCACTTTATTTAGTGCTTGAGGGATTTTTTACAACATGGCCTGATCTGTATGTTTTATCTATAGTGAGCTATTTATGTTCACCTACAAGTTGAATAATGTTTTAGATTGCAATGATTATCATCTCTCCTATTTGTGTTGTGTTAGTAAGGTTTATTTCATTTAGCAGTTCTATTCTATGTGATTATTCACACATCTAATGAGACTGTTAGAATTCTCTTAGCTTAGTCCATAAGTGTAGCAACTTACTGGACCTTATCATGATATCCTTAGCCTTTGTATAACTGGATATTTTAACTATTTGTCTAAATTTTGAAGTATTTATTGTTTTTCTGGATGTTGTTGTTAATTTTAAGGTTGATCATATGCACTTGAGAAAGAGCAGTATGCTCGAAACGCGTTGTGCAAAATAAAGTCTTTTCATTGTACCTGGGCGAGCGCGGTTTTCCTTTCATCTTCCACAAGGAGGACGGTCCCTCTTTCGCTTCATTTCTGAATAAAAAGATCACCTAGAAGGAACAATTCTGCTTCCCTCATCTACACATACTTTCCCTAATTCTATTGGAGCTAAATAGGGCCTGAGCTGCAGTAACACAACGTGACCACTACACAGTGTACGGCCTTCTACTTACAGCTCCATATACTAGTAGTTGGTGTGTCAGCTGTTGAACCCCATTCAATTTCATACTGATGAGCTATCCCAAGGACAGAACCCCAATATGGAATCTTGAACAACCCCTTTATTAATAAATATCATTCCATTCATATATCCAACTATAGCCTGCTCTAGCTTGAGGAGGAACTGAGGTGCATTTTGGCTTTCTGGTGACTGTGGATCATCCCTGGCTGCTTTTTTTGCCTTTTTTCACTTTTTCCCCTTGTTTCTCTATTGGGAGCTGCTCCCACTTCTCATTGAGTGCAGAATACATGTGGGAATAGAAATGTGAAGAATAATAATGGTGGGGGAGGGTCACTTCAAACGGCTATATCTCAAATATTATAAACACATAGAAGTTTTTGCTTTTGGTGTCACATAAGAGAAGATTCTCTTATTTATATGCATCTGCATATAAATATCCCAATCCCAACTGTGTTTTCAACCAGTGATATTTCTAGAAATCTTCCATGTAGAACTGCATGAGATTCTCCTATGACACATAAGCAAGTTTTTACAATTTATAATGCCTGAGATGTAGCTGTTTGAAGTGACCCCACCCTCATTTTCTCTTCACTTCATACAGCACACAAGAAAATGAGAAGGGATATCTCTCAAAAGAAAGTGAAAAAAAAAATGCAGGATTTTTACAGAAAGTAGCCAAAATTTGTTAATAAAGTATATTATAAAATATAAAAAGAAGTTGTGATAGGTTAGTTCTGCTTTAAGGAAGGAGTGGCAAACACTTGAAAAATAATTAAGGTCACTTGTTGGGATTCTACATGACTGGATCCCCTCAGAAGAAATTTAGAAAGTGTATCAATATTTACTTAACCATACAAACTGAATCCAGTGGATAAAAGCCGACATAATATATAGCTTCGCACTCCTGGGTCTTCCTCAACTCTGAAAAACTAAAAACTCATGATTTTTCGTGATTTCTAAGGGTGCATGCACACTACGTAACGCCGGGCGTGTATGAGAGCCGTACACGCCGGCGTTACAGCAGGGCTGCCGAACACTTCCCATTCACTTCAATGGGAGCGCTCGTAACAGCGGCGTTTACGAGCGCTCCCATTGAAGTGAATGGGAAGTGCTCGGCAGCCCTGCTGTAACGCCGGTGTGTACGGCTCTCATACACGCCCGGCGTTACGTAGTGTGCATGCACCCTAATGGATTTAATGCTTTTGTGCTGCCCTAATCATTTTTCTCTCAACACCAAGCCACCTTCCTACTTTATCATATATTATTTTAGACTATATGCTCATTTGCTTGGTGGTTCTACATGTTTCTGTCATTTGTCCAATATATATTTTTGTATTTTGAGGTTTGCAGTTTTTTATAAATGTATTGCCTTTTCTTAAGTAATTATTATGTTTCCGTATATGACTACAACTCTGATTTGGTTCTTTTCAGGCAGTTTGTCACACTGGGTGCTAATACACCGAGGCATTCTGTACGGAAGCTCCTGGAGCTGAAGAGAACCCAGGATCGAGGAATGGTAAGTAAATAGCCAACTTGTTTTTACGTAAGAGCACAAATTCACTATGCTTTGATTAGCTAAAATGTATTTATTTGTTTGTGGGTGGGGGCCAATTCTGAGTTTTGCTTATGGAATTGCATGAATTCTATATACACCCTTGAGTGGAAATATGAAGGTTGGAATCTAATTTTATTGGAAGCTACAGACAAATGTACCGGTAATTGTCCAGGATCACAAAAATCCTGGTTGCTTTCGTTTAATAACAGTGTCAAACTTGTCCACAGGTTTGTTTTGGTCCACAGAGTTTGTTTTATTGTAACTCAGTCCTATTTACTTCAGTGGAGCTGTAATTACAGACACAAGCCATGAACAGGAGTGGCGTTATTTCTGGAAGTTGCGACTTTATTTCTTGTTTTATTTAATTATTTTTCACAATGTTGGGGATCCCTTCTATGGATCTGTTCACACAGAGTTTTTTTGCAGTCTGATTTTGAAGTGGAATCCACCTCAAAATCCGTTTACTTCAATGGGAACCGATTGCTTTTTTTTTTCCCCACTAGCGATTTTTTTCAGCTAGCGGGAAAAAGAAGCGACATGCCCTATCTTCCCGTGGAAACAGCGACTGAGTCATATATTAAACTGTTTAGGGGCAACACAGTGGCTCAGTGGTTAGCACTGGAGTCTTGCAGCGCTGGAGTCCTGGGTTCAAATACCGCCAGGAACAACATCTGCAAGGAGTTTGTATGTACTCCCTGTGTTTGCATGGATTTCCTCCCATCCTACAAAGACATACTGATAGGGAAAAAAATGCACATTAACATATATATATATATATATATATATATTAGACTGTTTACTCATATTTCTAGATAGCAAGATATCCCAGAAGACCTCTCAAATAATATCTTCTGAGTGGAAATCTCTGTATCAGTTGAAACAGCGCTATATCTTCATGTCCGCATTGATTTTCACACAATGCAGATCTACTCCTTGTATGTTAATATCTATAGTAAAAAAAAAAAAAAAATTGCTGACTAGGGGTGCATTCACACTGAGTAAACGCTAGCTTATTCTGAACGTAAAACACGTTCAGAATAAGCAGCGTCTAAAGCAGCTCCATTCATTTCTATGGGAGCGGGGATACGAGCGCTCCCCATAGAAATGAATGGGCTGCTTCTTTCACTCCGTGCAGTCCCATTGAAGTGAATGGGGAGTGCCGGCGTATACGGCAAGCTCTGCTCATGCCGGAGCGTACACGCCGGCACTCCCCATTCACTTCAATGGGACTGCACGGAGTGAAAGAAGCAGCCCATTCATTTCTATGGGGAGCGCTCGTATCCCCGCTCCCATAGAAATGAATGGAGCTGCTTTAGACGCCGCTTATTCTGAACGTGTTTTACGTTCAGAATAAGCTAGCGTTTACTCAGTGTGAATTCACCCTAGCTTAGCATTTCAGATCACCATAGAACCCTACCATGACCACCATATGATTACTTGTTTTCTGTTAAGTGTTAATCCGTGCTGCTGAGATTTGCGCATATTTTAGTTGTCATAGTAACAAGAGAGGTTTACTCAGTTCAATAATGAACATCTATAATCATACTCCAAGTTACGTACTTCCATATTTAAAAGTCAATTGCGAGATTTACAAAGGAGAAATTACTGCCTGCTCCTTCCGGTGAGCTGGTAAACAAACCTTCAGCTAGAATTATAGACGATGACTTTGTATTAATACTGCAATCAAAGGGATCCGTTTTTAAGAAATAAAAGTTAATCTGTTTGCTAGAAAATATTCTTTATTATCCCGGGTTTGATATAATTTAAAAAGAATGCATTAGAAATTGGAAAGGCTTTATACTTTACCTTTTATACTATACCTTTTTAAGAACACTAGAAAATTGTAGTGGAGTAAAGCACTATCATAATGAGAGAGTGGCGGTAAATAAGGACAGGTCAACAGTGCTTGAGGGGTAATGACCTGGCAAGCAGATCCTACAGTCCAGGAAACCAAAAGGTCTTAACGGGGCACAGTAGCAGTAAAGTAGTGACAACAAGATGACCCCCAAAACCAGAGTCAGACAGATTTCCCCATAATTACTTACAGGGTGATATGTCTGAGTAGAAGGGAGTATCACTTGCAGAACAGAGCCTCTCTTTGGGGCATACTGCCACTGGATATCTGAATTTGCTATATATTAAGGAAGCACATCATAGTATTCCCATCCATGTGCCTATATCTGCAGAACTAGGTTAGTGTTTGAAAAGTTAAAAAAAAACAAAAAAACTGCTTTGTAATTCAATGCACCAGATGATGAGAATTCAGTAAATGAGGCATCCAGATCACCGTGGGCTTTATTCCCAGGATGGACTACCATGAGTCACACTGTCTCACCATTCCAAAATGTGAGCTTTCTTTCGGTGCAAAAAAAAAAAAAAAGTATACACAATCCTAGTGCTCATACACTAGTATGATGGCACTGGTGTTAAATCATTCTGCATGACACTTATTTAACACTGGTTTATAGGCATTACAGGAGCCATAGGGTAATACAGTGCCACAATGCATGAAGTAATAACACTGTAGTTAAACTACAGTTTGCAACACTACTACTATCAATACATTATATATTCATAGAAAAAATTCAGAGGGACACAGATCCCCGATGACTGCTTTCACCTTTGTTAATAGATATCAATGGTGGATGTAATGGCTGGTCTGTGCCTCCTTTAGATGCACTGTTGGAGTGGTCCACTTCAGTTTCCTCTTCTACAATGGGAGGAATAGGATCTTCTCCTTCAACATCAGTTCTGTTACTTTCATCCATACTGTATAACCTTGAGGTTCAAAAAAAAAAAAAAGTACATTATAACCCAATGTTTTGTCATATTATTGCTACAAATTACTATAAGGCAGTCTACCGCAATGGTACAAATAAATGGGAAGAGTGCAAGTAAAAGGCTAGTGCTCCACTATTCATAGTTACAATTCACCTGAATATATATATATATATATATATATATATATATATATATATATTTATTTATTGATTTTTTTTTGTCAGGGTCTGGGGTTGCTAGGTGGGGTGGCATAGACACAAAAGTCCAGTTTCTTAAGTCCAAAACAAAGGTAACTTTTTTTTCACTCAAAAAAGCAGTGCAGCTGTAACATCTCTGCCTGTTCGGGTCTCTGCACCGCCCTCTGCTCGCGTGCTGCAGTGCAAGAGGCGTGTGCAGTTTGGTTCATGGCTTAAAGTTTTTGGTCACACTGTGTGAACACGGCTCTACTGCTGTGATTGTATTTGCACCACACCCGTCTTCTGCCCTTGTTTGTCTCTGCTCCTCTAATGGTTAATCTGGCCTTGCCCTGTGATTGACAGCTGCCTTCCTGTCAACTCCATGGGCAGGTTCTTCCTCCCTATTTAACCTTGGCTCTCATTCACACCTATGCTTGCTATTGCCTTGTGCATACTCGCTCTGTACTGTCACTATTTTGCTTGCTTTCTTATCCTTGACCTTTGGCTTTCCTCACTGACTATTCTTTGGACTCCGATTTGGCACTGCATCGCTCGACTGTTACTGACCCTTGGCTAGCTGACCTCTCTTTTTTTGTTGTCTGTCTTGTCTGCGTTTTGTGTCTTACCTATACAGGAAGGGACTGTCTTCGTGGTTGCCGCCTATTACCTAGGATAGGGCCTGGCAATAGGAAGGGAAAGTTGGGGGCTTCAGCTTAGGGCTCACTGTCTGTTGTGTCCCGTCCCAGGGTTCAAACAGTTACTGGGGAATTGCGGTCCTAGCAATTCCATAACAGCAGCAACAAAAGGAAACAATACAAAAATAAATACCTGCCCGGCTAAGCTCTAACTAAACATAGAATAGGTTACCTCACCTAGAATCACAGAAATCCAAAAAAGCCAGTAGAATCATTTAGGACACAGCTCCAAAAATATAACCTCTCTGTTTGCTCTCCAGCCAAGCTCTGCCAAAGTGTTGCTACTGGAGCAACTTCTTAAGCCTCCTTGACGAGGAGACTCTCTGCAGCTTAGTCGCTGCCGGAATATCCCAAAAGTGTGGATTGGAGGGGGGGTGGAATGACAGGTCCCACTACCAACCTTCCTGGAGTTCTCTCATCTCACCCACCTTAGTAGTCTGGGTGAGATGTACACCCCCTTCATTACCTCTGACCAGCCATCGGCTTACAATATATATAATCACAATGTGCAAATGCACCTGAGGTACTGACGTTCACGGCATTCAACGTAGGTTTTCGGCCTTTCTGCTTACTTGCAGAGATTTATACACAGTCTCTGAATCTTATGACAATATTATGGACTGTAGATGATGAACTCCCTAAATTCCTTGCAATTGTACATTGAGAAACGTTGTTGTTAAACTGTTGGACTATTTGCTCACGCACTTGTTCACAAAGTGGTGAACATAACCCCATCTTTGCTTGTAAACAACTGAGACTTTTGAGGATGCTCCCTTTATACCCAAACATGAAACTCATCTGTTTCCAATGAACCTGTTCACCTGTGGTAGCTCCAAGTAGCTGTTTTTTGAGCATTCCTCAATTTTCCCATTCTTTTGTTGCTCCTGTCCCAGCCTTTTTGGAAAATGATGCAGGCATCAAATTCAAAATGAGTAAATATTTGCAAAAAATAAAGGTTATTTGTTTGAACATTAACCGGTTGACAACCACCGGCCGTAAATTTACCAATTGTAAAAATACGGCCTGTCTTCAGAGACAGCTGACACCTGCCTTCATAATGGCGAGATCAGAGGGTGTTGATATCACTAATATGTAGCCTGGGGTCTGGCCAGTGACCCCAGGCTGCCTGGTGCCCACAGTACCTGGTTAATCCTGCTGGGACTAGAGGAAATCAGGCTATGTATCTACATAGCTTGACTTCCTCTATAGACTGCAAGACACAAACAGTCTCGTGTCTTGTAATCTAGAATAGAGAATCAGTTGATGCTTTTATCAAAGCATTAAAGGGGCTCTATCATTGGGAAAAGTCATTTTTAGTTAAAGGGGTTGTCCCATCACAAGGATCCTATCTATACTGCTTGTTAATGTGGATTTAAGACTTTTCTTAAATACACTGCTTCAGCAAAACTGCTTTGTTTGTCCACTATCTTACTTTATTCAATTCTTTGTGGCCACAGCCCTGACTTAGCCCCTCCTCCCTCCCACCTGAGAGCAGCAGATACATCACTTGACTCATGAGCAGCTAAGTGCAGGAGAGCCAGCCTGTGTATCTAGGTATTCCTGTGTCTACACCACGTGACCTAGCTTCCTGTTAGCAGATAGAGGAAATGAAAGCAGCTCCTCTCCCCTGTTCTCCCAATTATCAGGTTAGCTAATCCAGTTGTGTTTATTATGGCAGAGACAGGCAGTCTCTGTATGTAACACAGAATGGAGTTGCTGCTGCCTGTACTTCATAGCCCAATATGGGTGGGCGGAGCTACACACGAATTTGGGGCAGAGCTAAATGGCAGGTTGCATGTGAAACCCCGCCCACCAAATGATGCAAGAAACCAGGAAGAAAGAAGATTTTACAGCAGTAAAGACTGCTGAGTATGCGAGCTGGGAATACCCCTTTAAGTACATACTTGCATAGCCTTTAGAAAGGCTATTCTACACATAACTTTTGTATGTAAATTGCCTCAGTGGTTTTTGAATGAGCCCGTTTTTTATTCATATGCTAATTAGCTTCCAGCCAGCACAGGAAGTTCCCAGCAGCACTGTGCAAACAGGAAGCAGGAAACAGCAGCAGCCTGTGCTGTACAACTACATAGGAAAGAATAGAGAGATGAGTGCACGGTGAGACTTCTGGGGTGCACCAAGAGGCTAATTAGCATATGAATAAAAGCAGTCTCATTCAAAAATCACTGAGGCGATTTACATACAAAAAGGTATGGGTGGAATAGCCTTTCTAAAGGCTATGCAAGTATATGTTTAGTTAAAAATGACTTTTCTCAATGATAGAGCCCCTTTAACTGATTCAAGTGTCCTAAAGGGACACATGAAAAAGTAAAAAAAAAGTGGAAAACAAATAAAGTGTCTGAAAAAAATTAAAGTTATAAAGCCACAAATATCTTTTTTTTCTATAGAAAATGAATTATATATATAAAAAAAAATAAATTAAAAAAAAAAAATCACCCACTAAAAATTAATATAAACAATACATATTTGGTATTGCAGCGTCCGTAACGACCTGTACAATAAAATTGAAATAATATTTAATATACCTGGTGAGTGTCAAAAAAAAAAAAAAAAAGGGAAAAACCCACCTGAAATAGTGATTTTTCACCATCTCACCTTAAAAAGATGCCATAAAAAGTTATCAAAAAGTCATATGTACCCCTCATCAGTACTAATAAAAAGCACATAGGAGTTAACACAAAAATTGTGTAAAGTTTGGTACATTCACTGCTGGACCATGGTTGCCAAAAAACAGAGAGGCCTCCCTAAGTTACTGCTTAGGCAAATATTCAGAAGAGGTAAGAGCAAGGCTCAATACAGCAACGTATTGTGAGTCAAGTACAAGAAAGATGCCATTGTATTGACAATTAGAGATGAGCGAACAGTGAAATATTTGATATTCGTTTCGAATAGCCGCTCAATATTCGACTATTCGAACGAATATCGAACCCAATTATAGTCTATGGGGAAAAATCCTTCATTTCAGGGGAACCCACAGTTCAACTCAGGAGGGTCACCAAGTCCACTATGAAACCTCGGGAAATGATGCCAACACTTCTGCAATGCAACTGGGACAGCAGGGAAAGCATGCCTGGGGGCATCTAACAAGCCCAAGTCACAGTTTTACCCCACCATCACAGCCTATCAACTACACACTTTCCACACTCAAAAAAACCTTTATCAAAGTGGGAAAATACCTGGAAACCATCTTTCCTCCCCAATTGGATGGTCAGAAACCCAAATTTTAAGCTAAAGAAACATTACCAAGCACCCCTTTAAATCACGTTGCCCATGACAACCACACATGGAATAGGCAATGGGAAATCCAACAGTACCCGACCTTAACTGTCATTGTGGATATGTGTGTGTGTATGTGTGAGATGAGGTAAGACCTTTCAAAATTCACTTTTATGGCCATTAACGTGAGCCCTTCCAAATTAAGTTAGAGGCCCTTAAGCTGAGCTACCAGCAGAGATTGAGGCCCTTGAGGTGACTTCAGCCTTTTACCAGCAGAGTTTTAGGCCCTTTAAAGATGACCTTTCATCAAATCGGGCCCATGCAGTTTAATATACTGCTGGAAAGCTGACAGTGCGCTGAATTTAGCGCACTGTCGGCTTTCCCGATGTAAAGCGCTATCAGTCCCGGTACCGTAGCGCTTTAGTGTCAGAAGGGCGTTTCTGACAGTTAGCCAGGAACGTCCTTCTGTCTTGCGGCGCCTATCGCACTGTACAGTGTGAGCGGGGAGGAACTTCCCCCTCCCTCTGCTCACACAGCTCGTCCATAGACGAGTATTATCAGGAGAGGGAGAGGGCATTCCTCCCCGCTCCACTGTACAGCACGATAGGCGCCGCGAGACAGAAGGACGTTCCTGGCTAACAGTCAGAAACGCCCTTCTGACACTAAAGCGCTACGGTACCGGGACCGATAGCGCTTTACACCGGGCACGGATCGGGAAAGCCGACAGTGCGCTGAATTCAGCGCACTGTCAGCTTTCCAGCAGTATATAAAACTGCATGGGCCCGATTTGATGAAAGGTCCTCTTTAACTTAGTTGAGCCTTGCACCAGCAGTGTTTTTGGCCCTTGGAGTGAGTTGAAACTCTAACCAGCAGAGTTGGGGGGAATCAGGGTGGATTGAGCCTAGTAGGAGCAGAATTGTGCAACGCTGATGGTGGAGTAGTATGAGGAGGAGGAGGAATTGTAGAGGGTTAGCACACACATGGAACTTCATGTCGGTGTGCTTGACACCAGTGGCCATGAAAATGATGGGTCTATCCAGTGGCTGTTCATTTTGATCAGCGCCAGCTGGTCAGCACTGTCAGCTGACAGCCGGCTGCGTTTGTCCGTAATTATGCCACCGGCTGCACTGAAGACCCATTCCGAAAACACGCTGGCAGCAAAGGACCTTCAATGCGTACAGCGCAAGTTCCAGCCACAAATCCAACTTGGAGACCCAATAAGTATAGGGCGCAGAGTGATCGGAGAGGACAGGGCTGTGGTGGTCCAGGTACTCCCGCAACATGCGCCTATACTTGTCCCTCCTGGTGACACTCGGCCCCTCAGTAGCGGTAGTTTGGCGAAGGGGTGCCATTAACGTGTCCCAGACCTTGCCGGGTGTGGATCGGATGGCAGTTGGAGGAACTCTCCTCTCTGCCGCCAACGAGAGTTGATGGAAACAAGTCCATCATATTCTGCACCAGTTGCGTGTGGCAATCACTAATCCGACTGGCCCTCCTCTCTACCGGAATAAAAGTAGAGGTATTATTTTTATAATGGGGGTTGAGAATTGCAAAAATCCAGTAGTGGTTGCTCTCCAGGATTTTGACAATGTGTTTGTCAAAGCACCCCAACATGAATTCAGCCATGTGTGCTAGAGTGTTACTTGGCATGACTTCGCTGCCCCCACCGAAATGGTCACTCTCCATTTTGCCCCATCTGCGCTGCAGCAATGCGACGCAATGAACTTCTCTGCTAGTCTCCTGTGTGACAATGAAATCATCTGCCACTTAGTCATCCTCCTTCTCCTCCTTCAATATACGCTGTGAAGCAGACAGGAGTGTGCACTTACTATCCTGCTGGGACGTTCCTGCTCCTATGCCCGACTCCTCAGCGTCCAATGCGTTATCCCTGATGGCGATGAGGGATTCTCGCATCACACACAGGAGCGGGATTGTTACACTCACGAGTGCGTCGTCACAGCTGACCCTCTTAGTGGACTCCTCAAAGACACGCAAGATCTCACATAAGTTTCTGCCACTCATGACGCAGAAACTGCGGGAGCTGACTCTGAGGAACCCTTGGGTTTTGGAGATAGTACTCCATCAAGGGTCTCTGCTGCTCACACACTCTGCTCAACATGTGGTATGTTGAGTTCCAGCGTGTGGGGAAGTCGCACAATAGCCGGTGTTCTGGCAGATGGAGGCTTTGGAGGCTAGCAGCGGCTACTGTAGACTTGCGAAAGTGGGCACATAAATGCCGCACTTTCACCAGTAGCTCGGGTAAATTGGGGTACGTTTTTAAAAATCATTGCACCACTAAATTGAAAACGTGGGCCAGGCATGAAAAGCGTTGGAGGTTGGCAGGCTCCAGAGCCACTACCAGGTTCCGGCCGTTATCACACACGACCATACCTGGGCCCAGGTGCAGTGGCGACAACCATGTTGATGTCTCATCGAGGAGGACATCCCTCACCTTGGAGACAGTGTGCCATCTGTCCCCCAAGTTGATGAGCTTCAGCACGGCCTGCTGACGTCTCCCCATGCCAGTGCTGCAGCGTTTCCAGCAGGTAGCTGGGGTCGATGTGATGGCGGAGGAGGAAGAGGAGGAGGATTGTGGTTCAGAGCCCCTGCCAGAAATGTTGGGCGGGGAAATGAGGTAGACCGCCCCAGTTTGTGACTGGGTCCAAGCCTCAACTACATTCACCCAGTGTGCCGTCCCTGTCCATGTACTTGTCCACGCGTCGGTGGTCATGTGGACCTTTGTGCAAAGCGCGGAACTTAGAGCCCGCCTGATGTTGCGTGACACGTGCTGGTGCAAGGCGTGGACGGCACACCGGGAGAAGTAGTGATGGCTGGGTATGGCATAGATAGGTCATCTTGCCATCGGGTCATGGAAGGCCTGAGTTTCCACAAGCCGGAACGGCAACATCTCCTGGGCCAGGAGTTTGGAGATTTGCGCGTTTAAGGCTTGTGCATGGTGGTGGGTAGCGCTGTATTTTTGTCTGCGCTCAAAAGTCTGGGAGATGGTGGGTTATAATCCAAAAAGAGCGATCAAGATATAAGACTTAATGTTTAATGATATAAGTGTAAGGATTGGAGTCAGGGTCAGGAAGTGCAAAGTGACACAGCTGGGAAAGCAACACTGTGCAACTAATGACAAAAGGGGTCGTAGGCTCTGCAGCTATAACTATGCTGTAATATCTGAGATGAGGCAGACCAATGCACTTCCTAATTGAAGTGCGCCTACCACGGCTCCTAACCTTCTATCCGGCGGCTAGGATAAGGGGAGAGGAGGCCCTGAAAGTCCTAGGGACTGGAGTCACGGGGTCACACCTAAACAGAAAGCACAGTGTAAATGCAATGCAAAACAAAAGACTAAACAGCATGGAACCAGGGAGGACCACAAGTCCCAGCAAGACACAGAAGAGAAGGCGAGGTCAGACGAGCAAGAGGTCGAGCCAGGAGATATAATAAAGGTACCAAATCAAAAGACAAGGGATAGTCAAAAATACAAGCCGGGTATATAACCAAGGAACAGACCGAATACAAACAGACAGGGAAACAGACTGAGCAGGGGGACCAGGAAACCCAAAGTGAATGGCTGGCAAGGATCCATGCCTGGGTGGGGATTAAATAGCAGCAGAGAACACACCTGATGGCTAATGACATGGAGACTGAGAGCAAGGAAAAGATTAACCCTTAATGACCTAAGCACACCCAATAGAACTCCTAACACGTCTCCCAGGGAGACGCCGCGCAGCAAGGAGACCGCGGCAACTCCGTATCCTGACAATAAGTTAAAAGTATAAATATACACAAAAATATATAAAAAGTCACACATCTGACATGTCACCTCATAGAAAACAATGGAACAACTCCACAACCACGGAATAGTTTACAGTGGACACGGCGGTCCCAAGTAAGGGAACCAATCACACTTACCCGACTTCAATCCGTGATAGGAAAGTTCCAAAAAGGACCGAAAGAGAAAACTTCCCAATTCCCAACACTTATTTGGACATTTATTCTCAGTACCATATACAGTAGTTGTAACAATAACTAATCAAACATAACACACAACATTTACAAAGAAACAAAGAGGCCATTTCATGTGAAAATAGAGTAAAATATAAAGAATAAAGACAGTCCCTATAAGATAGTCTTGGGAAGGGACTAAAATCGTCCTAAAGCCTAATACAGGGTCACCGCCCTACATAGCCAGTGCCCTGACCTCACCCTAATTCAAGGTCCGTCCCTAATTAACCCTTTCCAACAATTTATATATGCCAAAGTAAAAAGGGCTAGTAAAACACACACAAGCATTCAAACAAAATAGCATGAACCGACATGCACGTTCCGTGGTATGCAATGTATATAAATGCACCCACTCATCAGGGGTAAATAGCAATAAAATGTTTTTTGCCCTATCAAAGCATATAGGCTTACAGTAGAGATTGTGCCTTCACTCATCCACATGTATATGCATCGCTCATTAACATACATCCATACAGAGTGTAAATGGATAGTGAAAGGAAGAGATATAGTCAGATATAGACCAAATGACTTGAACAGCCGTCTAAACTCATCCAAGTCCAGAAACACTCCGGAGTGCCAGCAAGTGTGTGTCTCTTCCAGGCAAAACCCTTCTTGGTGGTGGGTTACTGGGAAGAGGCACATGATGGTGCAGGAGAAGGAGCTGAGGCAGGAGAAGGAGCTGAGGCAGGAGAAGGAGCTGAGGCAGGAGAAGGGGAGGATGAGGGAGAAGTCTCCAAGGAGGCGGAGGCAGATGTGGAGGTGTCCTGGCTGCTGGTCTGGACTGCAGCGCGAGCACTGGCAACCAGTGCTGGATTTAGATGAAAAGAGGCCCTAGGCTATTCCACTTATGAGGCCCTTTCACCTCCCATTTTTAAGTTTGTAAATTATATTGTAATTACATGAAAGATAATAAAATACATCATTACTGTGATATATTTCAATATGTTAAATGAAACATGCTGATATTGGTACTAACCTTTATAAAAAAAAATGTGACATGGATAATGAATAAAAAAAGTCAAGAACACTTATTTGGACATTTATTCTCAGCACCATATACAGTAGTTGTAACAATAACTAATCAAACATAACACACAACATTTACAAAGAAACAAAATTCAAATACCGTATTTTCCGGACTATAAGGCGCACATAAAAACCTACGATTTCCTCAGAAATCGTAAGTGCGCCTTATAGTCCGGTGCGCCTTATGTATGGATGGAAGCGGCGGCAAAGTCTGCGTGCCGCTTCCATACATACATAAAAGGCACCGTAAAAGTTATATTAAACTACTCCGTTTTAAAATAAAACCCTGAAACAGAATGTGAAACTTACCGAACAGTGCAGGGTGGGTGGGCGTTCAGGCCTCCTCTTCCTCCGATGTCCCGACCACTTCCTCCGGCGCTCGCGAACTGATAATGGCCTGGGCGCATGCGCAGTATCATAATGCTTCTACTACGGCTACTGCGCATGCGCCCAGGCCATTATCAGTTCGCGAGCGCCGGAGGAGGAGGACGGAACATCGGAGGAAGAGGAGGCCTCAATGCCCGCCCACCCCGCACCGTTCGGTAAGTTTCACATTCTGTTTCAGGGTTTTATTTTAAAACGGGGGGGGGGGGGGGGGGGGGGGTAGTTTAATATAACTTTTACGGTGGGGCTCTATCAGCATGATTTTGCTGATAGAGCCCCTTTAACTCCTCGCCTGCCGAGCGCTTCCAATAGAAGCGGCTGGCACGCGGGGGGTTAAGCGGCCGCTGGCAAAGTCTGCGTGCCGCCGCTTTCAATAACATATAAGGCGCCTTATAGTCCGGTGCGCCTTATATATGAACCGAGACGGACTATAAGGCGCTCATGGGCAATGCGCCTTATAGTCCAGTGCGCCTTATAGACCATAAAATACGGTAATGAAAATCTTTGACTATGAAAATAAAATACGCAATAAAAATTATATTTTCTATCAAATTAAATATATTCAATACATTGAAGATTAAACCAAATTCAATTCAGATAAAGTTTTCATCATAATTAGCATTTAAAATTTAAGTATGAATTATGAATTTTAAGTCTTAAACTAAACCAAAAATGGAACTTTATTCAAACAAAATCCAGATCACAAGTAATAAAATATCAAATTGTATATATTAAATTTTATGTTAATAGTTATTTTAATTTTTAGTTAAGAACTGATTCAATCCAAGTATACATTTAAAACAAAATAGTAGATTAGAAGAATTTCTTTCTAAACTTTTCACACAGAATTCTTCTATAAATTCATCAAAATCTATTTTTCTAAATGTCTCATTTTTGCTGCCCTCTGGTGGTAGCTCCGCCACAATCTTAACCAATACATTTTTATGTTTGCTTATCCTACTAATATTATAAGTGTGTAAGTTTGTGTGTTTGGATGTTTGTGAGTTTGGATGTTTGTTCCTCAATCACGCTAAAACGCCTGGACAGATTTGCGTGCAATTTTCCACAAACATAGTTTTCCCTTAGGATTGAGTTACAGGCTACTTTTGGTGCCACTAAACAACATGGCTTCCTAGCAGGAGACTCACAAAAGCAGGACTTCTAGCCCCAGCTATAGACTCACACACACTGCCTGGCATTTCCTGCCTCAACCTGCCTGCACACTCCTTACTGTCACCTCAGGAGTAGCCCTCACTCTACTCACTCACATTTTACATATAGCTTTCCACTATACACATAACATTGTCTGTATCACGACATACACAATACAACACATCACATGGTCTGTATCACGACATACACAATACAACACATCACATTGTCTGTATCACGACATACACAATACAACACATCACATTGTCTGTATCACGACATACACAATATAACACATCACATCACATTTGCTAGCCCACCAAACTTTTTAAAGCACTTTTACAGTTTCACACGTCTGTGTCCGCCCAATTCTCAAATCACCGCAGACGAAGTCGCGGGTAAAAGCTAGTTAGCCATATGCGTAGAATTTCTACTTATTTTCAGCTGTGTTTTAGTGTTCACTGTTTTTAGAATAGTGTAAATTTAATGTAGGCCCCTATTGGTAAATCCGGCACTGCTGGCAACAGTGGGAGAGGCAGTGGCAGCAACGCCGGACGACAATTGTCCTGCGTTTTGCTCTCTCCCACTGAGCCCAGTGCTTGCATTCCAAATGACGGCACAAGGCACTGGTCGTAAGGTTGCTCTTTTCAGAGCCCCTACTCAGTTTTGAGTTGCAAAGTGTGCAAACCGCACTATATTTGTCCTCCGCACATACATTAAAAAAATTTCCACACCACCAAAGACTGTGGCCTTGAAGTGGGAGTTTTTCTAGGCTGGCTAGAATAGGGAACGGTGAAGCAGCCTCTGGACATGCCTCTGCCTCTAGTCACCCTCTTTGGTGCTGCACTTCCCTCCACATCTACACTGCTTTCCCCACTTGACATCCCCCCTGTCCAGGTCGGGTCAGTGTCCTCGTCGTCCACCACCTCCTCTTCCAATTCCTCTCTCGGCTCCTCCTCCTCCTGCACACCGACCATGGCAACAGGTTGCCCTGATGGCAACTGTGTCTCGTCATCGTCGTCACTGAGGGCCGATTGCTGGTCAACAACAACAACCGGAGATGGCGGACACAGAAGCCCACTGTTTGGGCATCAGGACACAGAAGCCCATCTGGTACCTCCGGGGATTTGGGACGTGGTGGGACAGAGAGAAGGACAGTAAATGAACCCGAAAAAAGCTCCTGGGAGGTGGGATTACTTTGCTGGGAAGATTGGGCATGTTGTGAGGAAGGAGGACCAGACTGTTGGGTAGGAGGAGGACTTGATGTAGAGGCTGACTGGCTGGTGGAGAATGTACTGGGAAGCATTATCCGCCAGCCATTGTAACACCTGTTCCCTGTGCTCAGGCCTGGTTAGTGTTGTACCCTGCACCCTACTTAATGTGGCCATCAAGCCAAGGACTGTGGGGAAGTGCAATGCTTGCTGCCACAGAGCAGTAGGCACGGTAGACGCTGTTGGTTGACTGCAACCTTGCTCCCCATCTGCATTTCCACACCCCCATCCCTTTGCGCTAGCCTTATGCATTTTAATGGTCTATACACTGAGGAAAGCTGGGTTGAGCGTATATATCTGGACTGAATTGCTATGTATCCCTGTTTTGGGGGGACACCGCCTGCAAAGCTGGGTTGAGCGTATATAGCCGGACTGAATGCTCTGTATCCCTGTTAGGTGTTTGGGGGGACACTGCCTGCAAAGCTGGGTTGAGCATATATAGCCGGACTGAATGCTCTGTATCCCTGTTAGGTATATGGGGGGACAGTGCCTGCAAAGCTGGGTTGAGCGTAAATAGCCAGACCTATTTGCTCTGTATCCTTGTTTTGGGGGACACTACCTGCAAAGCTGGGTTGAGCGTATATAGCTGGACTGAATGCTCTGCATCCCTGTTAGGTGTTTGGGGGGGACACTGCCTGGAAAGCTGGGTTGAGCATATATAGCCGGACTGAATGCTCTGTATCCCTGTTAGGTGTTTGGGGGGACACTGCCTGCAGAGCTGGGATGAGCATATATAGCCGGACTGAATGCTCTGTATCCCTGTTAGGTGTTTGGGGGGACACTGCCTGGAAAGCTGGGTTGAGCATATATAGCCGGACTGAATGCTCTGTATCCCTGTTAGGTGTTTGGGGGGACACTGCCTGGAAAACTGGGTTGAGTGTATATAGCCGGATCTACTGTATTTGCTCTGTATCCCTGTTTTGGGGGGACACTGCCTGGAAAGCTGGGTTGAGCGTATATAGCCGGACCTATTTGCTCTGTATCCCTGTTTTTGGGGGGACACTGCCTGCCTCCGTTGTCGTAGTTCCTGTCCCACCTCCCCTGCACAGTTATTGGTGCCAAAAACACGCCAGTGAAGGTGGGAGGGGATACGAATTTTTACTGCGTTTGTCGCGTGTTATTCGATTGGCATCGAATACCTCGAACGGCCTGATATTCAATTGAATACCTATTCGATCGAACGGCGTTTGCTCATCTCTATTGACAATACATGGCCACAGCAGCATTCATACAAGGTAACAGTACAGTACAGATACCCCCAAACCAGATGGCATAATGGACCACAATAGGTACATAGGAGGTGGACTTGTCTGATCAAGTCTTAATGCTCAACAGCGCCATGTGAAAATTGACGATGAGGTATAAGAAACTGCCTGTTCACATCGTACATATGGCACCGTACAATGCATATGTGATACATCAATGTGCAGGTGGGAGGGAAACTTTCCTGAAGAGGTGGTTTTCAAGAACCTAAGTTTTAGAGCCCAAGAATGGGGGCATACCCTGAACATCTGGAAGTGAGGCCTCTTGCGTAGTACCAGAACAACACTTCCAGGAAAAGTTCCCTAAACTGGCAAAGAGCCAAAAGAGGTGCCAAGTCTGCTCAAAGAGAGGGCTAAGATGGGACACTATATAGCAATGCGACACATATTCTAAGAAACCAGGGCTCTGCATGAAAGGGGTGAAGTTTTGAAATGTAGTCACTTCTCAACTGTACTGTTACTTCAGGGGCCCTTTATACATGGCTGGGTACCAGAAAATCATTCCAGCTATGGTGGTCCTTCCTCTCTGAGCCTTGCCATGTACTCAGGAATCACAAACTGTTATGTAGTAAACCGTGGTACCCTGGAGAACCCACATTAAAATTTTTGGGGGATATGTTTCCAGTGGCATACAGAAGACACCTGGCGCTAATGCCTGTGATTGGTGCCTCGGTATTAACCCCCTCTGGCGCCTCGGTCAAGGCCCTCGAGGCGCCATTTTACCGATGGCGCCACCATTTTCCTGGTGATCGTCAGCTCCTAGAGTAAGCTTCGGGGCCGGTTGTTTTGTTTAATAAAATGTGGTGTTTTTCTGTTGTGTTTGGTCGGGGTTTTGATCTGGTGGTCTGGGGTCTTATGGTGGTTCCCTTGCCATTGGACCATCTGCTTGGGCATTTAGTATCAGCCATTTGAGTGTACCTGAGGTTCTATGGATTGAACCTCAGGTGTGGGTCATTATCCTATGGGACTATCCTGGGGTCTTTATTAGGAGGAGGGCTGGCTTCCCCAGTTGCTGGTTTTCACGGTTACCACCTAGAATTAGTGGCCCTGGGAGGAGTAGTGTTTTGCTAGTATTTCAACTGACTAAGAAGTGGTGTGTTTCTTTGTGTGAGAGTCTGGTTTGTCCCTCCACACTTCTACTCTACCCTGTCCTTCAGATCTGTTTGCCTGGCACTATCTTGTTGTTTGAGAGGAAGTTTGGGTTCCAGTTTGTTTTGCCCCAGTCCTGTGTTAACCCTTTCCTCACCTCTCCACTTTCCCTCTCCTCATTCTTTTGTTGCGTATTGTGTTGTGCTGCGTGTCAGTTGTCCAGCACATCCCATCCTGTTTGTTCAAAAGTGCCAAACTGCCATTTTTTCACTGTCTTGCTTTTGATAAAAATTTTAATAAAAAGTGATCAAATCAATAGCAATTCCCAAAATGATATAACCAAAAAGTACACCTGTTCCGCAAAAAAAAAGACACCCTATGCATCCCCATACACTGAAGTATAAAAAAAAGTTACGGGTGTCAGGATATGGCGACTTTTAGAAAAATATTTTTTAACACAGTTTTGGATTTTTGTTAAGGGGTTACAATGTAAATAAAACCATATCAATTTGGTATTCTCAGAATCTTACCAAACCAATTTGGCTGCACAGTGAAGGCCGTAAAAATGAAGCCCATAAGAAAGTCGTACAACTGTACTTTTCCTTCAAATCCACCCCATTCTAGATTTTTTTCCAGTTTCCCAGTACATTTTACAGAATAATAAATGGTAGCATCATAAAAAAAAACTATGGCCCGCAAACACTAAGACCTCATGAAATCATGTTGTAGGCTTTGGAGGGGGGAGGGGGGGGAAATCAACAACAAATATTGAAAAATGGCTGTGGCGGGACAGGGTTAAAAATGCAAAACAGTGGCCATTGCCTTACGGTGGATGGCTCTCCGGTCTCCGTCAGTATCTCAATGGCAGAGACTGATTAATTCAATCCTCCCCTTCAACCAAATTATATATAAAGGCAGGAGCTGTCCTCAGAAGTTTACTAAAGTTTGGGGAGCATGGTGTGCTTCCCCGGCTACCCAGTATTCTGCTCCCTCACTGCGTTCAGCTATAGATGCCTTTGCACCCTGAAGGAGGACGTCTGCCGACTGGATCTGTGGCCTCCCTTCTGGTGGTGTAATATATGCATGTTGGCATTGGAATCTTTTGCCTATTTTTGTACCTTTCCTTTTCTTGAAATCTTTGAGATCTTTGTTTGTGTATTTTTTCTATGTTTATTTTTGTTATTCTGTGCATGTATTTCCCTGATTATTCTGTTTGTTTTGGTTACATTTCCTTCAATAAAACGAGTTTAAAAAAAAAACAAAAAAAACAGCAATGATAGGGAACCTGCACACGCGCGTATCACATTGAAAGCAATAGGGGAAAAGACCCTCCCATTGATTTCAATGGGTAGCGCACGTATGCCGGCACCCATAGAAATCAATGGGATCTGGTTTATATGCGCTCATTCTGAAAGAGTTTTACGTTCATAACAGCATAACTCCGTGTGCAGGCTCCCATAGACTCGCTTTAAGCTGACCACTTTGGACCAAATTTACTATTGTGGTTATGACTAAACACTGGCATAAACGTGCCGTATATTTGGTAAAATATGGCAAATCTAATTTAGGTTAACATTTTTGATCCTGATAAACATGTGGGTGTGGATTCTCAGAAAAATGGGGTGTGGTTTGAACACATCACGATGCACCAAAATACACCAACATTGGGAGATACATATGAAGACTGAAGTTATTAAAGGGGCTCTATCACTGGGAAAAGTCATTTTTAACTAATCACATGCTTGCATAGGCTTTAGAAATGCTATTCCACACTTACCTTTAGTATGTAGATTGCCTCAGTGGTTTCTGAATAAGTCCGTTTTTATTCATATGCTAATGAGCCTCCAGCCAG
This sequence comes from Leptodactylus fuscus, assembly GCF_031893055.1. Lineage (NCBI taxonomy): Eukaryota > Metazoa > Chordata > Amphibia > Anura > Leptodactylidae > Leptodactylus > Leptodactylus fuscus. The sequence continues at coordinate 122,903,972 of NC_134268.1, forward strand.
CTCAGGAAGTTCCCAGCAGCCTCCTCTCTTCTATTATCTCCTATGTGTGTGAGGCAAACAGGAAGCTGAGTCATCATCATCAGCAGTCTCCCATAGGAAACAACAGGAATGGGGGGATGTATCATGCACCAGACTAATTAGCATATGAATAAAAACGGACTTATTCAGAAACCACTGAGGCAATCTACATACTAAAGGTAACAGTGGAATAGCCTTACTAGAGCCTATGCAAGGATGTGATTAGTTAAAGGGATTCTACCACTAAAACACATTTTTTTCTAGTTAACACGTCGGAATAGCCTTTAAAAAGGCTATTCGTCTCCTACCTTTGGAAGTGCTCTCCGCCGCGCCATTCGTTCAAAATACCGGTTTGTACCGGTATGCTAATTAGATCTCTCGCAGCGATGGGGGCGTCCCCATTGCAGCTCGAAAACCGACCGCAGCGCCGCCTCTATGGTCTTTGGTATCCTCCCCTTCCTTCTTCAGCGTCCTGTCGGATGCCTGCGCAGTACGCTGTGTTCGGCGAAGATTGCCGAACGTACTACGCATGCGCAAAATTGTGGTCCCAGCCATAGTGCGGGCGCCGCAATTTCGCGCATGCGCAGTACATTCAGCAATCTTCGCCGAACACAGCGTACTGCGCAGGCGTCCGACAGGACGCTGAAGAAGGAAGGGGAGGATACCAAAGACCATAGAGGCGGCGCTGCGGTCGGTTTTCGAGCTGCAATGGGGACGCCCCCATCGTTGCTCCTGCGATGGGGACGCCCCCATCGCTGTGAGAGATCTAATTAGCATACCGTTACAAACCGGTATTTTGAACGAACGGTGCGGCGGAGAGCACTTCCAAAGGTAGGAGACGAATAGCCTTTCTAAAGGCTATTCCGACGTGTTAACTAGAAAAAAATGTGTTTTAGTGGTAGAATCCCTTTAAAAATTATTTTTCCCAGTGATAGAGCCCCTTTAACGACACTTTCCTTGGTAGCAAATGCAGTGCAAAAATGAAACTTGCAACTTTTTATGCTCAAATTAGTGTACAAGGCATAATATATCAATCATTCACATTGTGTTGTAAAACTGTAAAACGAAGCCAACTAAAAGGTGGTACAAAAAGAGTTATCATCCAGCATTAGCTACGGAGATAGATCCGGCAGATTTTCTGACTGCCCAGATTTGCACTATTAGTAAATCTGGGCTTTTATTTAAACTCAACTTTTACTGTTGTTTGTGAACAGTAGTGAAGAAAGACAAAGCTTGTAAGTCATACATTATTTTATACAGTTATACTATAAATGGTGTTCATTTAGGGGATATGTGATATGACAAATAATGCCCAATACTTACTACACATACCATTTCTGTATGGATATATCTATATATGAAAACATCTATGTATCAAACATACCTTTCTGTGAGGAGATCCTGCACAGTGGGGACAAAGGACCTGGAGTGTATGTGAGCACTCACACTCTGGACTTGGCTCTTTGTTGTAGTTACTTATATATTCTCTAGCTTCCTTTCCTCCTTAGTTGTTAGTTGTTGTCATAGCAACTGCCGGAATCTGATCTGCCCTCATTGGTTCCAACTGGGAGTCTGCTTTATTTGCAGGCATTGGCAATGAGTGTCCGTCCGGGGACTGAGTGTAGTTCACTAGTCATGTATTATTAACTGTAAATGTGTTCCTTTATATTTCTGTACAGATAGATTGGAGCCTATATTCTTTATGCAGTCACTGACGTCTGAAACAAGGAAAGCTTGCGACTGGTTGCCATGAGACCGACAAGCTGAGCTGTATACAGACAGGGGCTGGGCCTGGCTACTGAGCTGTATACAGACAAGGGCTGGGCCTGGCTATTGAGCTGTATACAGACAGGGGCTGGGCCTGGCTACTGAGCTGTATACAGACAAGGGCTGGGCCTGGCTATTGAGCTGTATACAGACAAGGGCTGGGCCTGGCTACTGAGCTGTATACAGACAGGGGCTGGGCCTGGCTACTGAGCTGTATACAGACGGGCTGGGCCTGGCTACTGAGCTGTATACAGACGGGCTGGGCCTGGCTACTGAGCTGTATACAGACAGGGGCTGGGCCTGGCTACTGAGCTGTATACAGACAGGGGCTGGGCCTGGCTACTGAGGTGAGCCGGTATCCCAGCAATAACACAGGACACATTCCTCCAGGCATTGTGTACAGCTTTAACCTCTTCCGCTATTGTTTAAATTCAACAATCTGTATCATTGCAGTCTATGGAGTCAACAGTAGCGCTCCATTCATACCACGCTTGCGTCATACACTTAAGGTTTATGTTTATCTTCTCAACAGCGTGCAACATAAAAGAAATCAAATTTAGAACAGTTTCAACACTCATAAGAAGTGCATTTTACTTGTTTTACTTGCACTTCATCTGTTAGGGGGTGTTCACACTAATGTTGGATGTCTGCTCTGAAAGTGTCCGTTTAAAGAAAAAAAAAGATAGCGGAACACTAACTGATTTTAATGTGTCTGTTTTTTTTCAACTGATCCATTTCAGTTAAAAAGTTTTTTAATGGATTTATGATGGCTTTTTCTTGATAACATTTTGAATGGATGCTAGCAACCGACACTAATAGAAGTGTGAACAATCCATGATAAATTAAAGGGGCTCTATCAGCAAAATCATGCTGATAGAGCCCCACATATGCGTGCATAGCCTTAAGGCTATTCAGGCACCGTAAATGTTATATTAAACTACCCCCCCAGTTTTAAAATAAATCCCTAAAAAAGAATGTTATCTACTTACGAATCGTGCACGCTGGGCGGGCATTCAGGGTGCGCTGTTTTTTTCATCCCCGCCTCTTCTTCCTCCGACGTCCTCTGGTCCCGTCCTCCGGCGCTCGCGAGCGGACACTGATATAAAAAAATTGGCCTGGGCGCATGCGTAGTAGCATGCGGCTGCTACTACGGCTACTGCGCAGGCGCCCAGGCCATTTTTTTTATATCAGTGTCCGCTCGAGAGCGCCGGAGGACGGGACCAGAGGACATCAGAGGAAGAAGAGGCGTGGATGAAGAAGACGGCGCACCCTGAATGCCCGCCCATCGTGCACGTTCGGTAAGTAGAGCACATTCTTTTTTAGGGTTTTATTTTAAAACTGGGGGGTAGTTTAATATAACATTTACGGTGCCTGAATAGCCTTAAGGCTATGCACGCATATGTGGGGCTCTATCAGCATGATTTTGCTGATAGAGCCCCTTTAAGGCTTCAACATGAAACACAGTTTTTATTCACATCTAAACCCTATTTAAGGCCGAGTGTAATAGGGGCAGAAAGTCTGCAAAGGAAAACTGCGGACTTTATGTGCATTCACACAGAGGAAAATGACGCTGAATTTGGTGTGGAATCCACGTCAGATTCAGCACTGAAAAAAAGCCTCCCATTGACTTCAATGGGTTCCTTTTTCTGCTAAAGGAACCCATTGAAGTCAATGGGCGTTTTTTTTTTTCAGCACTGAATCTGACGCAGATTCCACACCAAATTCAGTGCCATTTTCCTCCGTGTGAATGCACCCTTTCTGTGAAAAATACAACAGAAAAAAATAAAATGCGTTTCCACCGCTGTCTTTTCTGCATAATTTTTTTTTTTCATGCAAACTTTTTTGTTGCAGTTTTTTCTGCATTTTTTTGACCGAAAGGTAGGAGTGGATTGAGCAGAAGATAGAAGTATAGATAGAAGACAGGGGAGTAACTACTGAAGTAGCAGCGGTAGCGGCTGCCACAGGGCCTGGAACATTAGGGGGCCCGGTAACAGCCGCTACCACTGTATTTTTTTTTCATAGGCCGTTACCGGCTGGAGTCACTCCAGCCGGTAACGGGCCCTACTTACTTACCAATCCTGGCAGGGGCCCAGGAACAGTAAGTTACGCTGCGGGCCCTACAAGGATTATTTTACTCAGGGGTCTTTTCAGACCCCCGAATATAATGATCGAAGTTCCAGGAGAGGTAACGGAACATAAAAAACAGTGTTACTTACCTCTCCGGGCAGGCTTCGGGCCTACTTGCGTGATGTCCCTGACGTCACATGACTGGGACCTGCATCCATATGCGTCGCGACGCAGACCACCGGTCACATGACGTCCTGGACATCATTGAAGATGGCTGACAGCGGCAGAGTGCAGGGAAGCGCAGGGATAGGTAAGTGACAGTGTGTTTATCCCCCCTGAGTCTCCGATTATTATACTCTGGGGTCTGAAAAGACCCCAGAGTACAATAATTGTTCATGGGTGTCCACAATGGAGCGTAATACTGTGTGCAGGGGCCACTATGGGGCATAATACTGTGTGCAGGGGCCACTATAGGGCATAATACTGTGTGCAGGGGCCACTATAGGGCATAATAGTGTGTGCAGGGGTCACTATGGGGCAGAATACTGTTTGCAGGGGCCACTATAGGGCATAATACTGTGTGCAGGGGCCACTATGGGGCATAATAGTGTGTGCAGAAATGAAGGGGGGGGGGGGGGGGTTGGTCGAGGTCTTTGGCGTCGGTCGGAGGAACCAATGTCAAAACTTCACCACAGGGCCCCGCCATTCCTAGTTATGCCACTGATATCAGAGCTTGCTATATATTACCCATTCCTTTTGAGTCCATTCTTGGCTTTGCCTTAAAAAAACGCAGCAAAATTTGTTAAAAAAAAAAAAAAAAAAAAGAAAGAAGCTGAGTTTCCACAACGTTGGATCTCAGCCTAAGGCCAGGGCCCCATGGGCTGGAAGCGCCGCGATTTGGCCGCAGCGGAAACGACGCGGGAAAATCGCAGCGTTTTACAGTACTTGCAAAGTGGATGGGATTCATGTGAATCCCATGCCTACTTTGCAGAAAAAAATCACGCTGCGATTTCCAAGACTGGCATGTTTTTGGAAACTGCATTTTTGAAACGCCAGCAACTTTCCTGCAGATATAATTGTAACAGAAAGTCCGCAGAGGAAAACTCTGTGAACTTTCTGTTCAAAGAGCTGCGGGAAGAATGATGATGTGCTCATGCTTTAGCGAGGCGTTTCCAGCCCGTGGGGCCTTAGCCTTATAATGGTTTGTAACAGATGAAGTGCAGATAAAATGAACTTTTCATTGTAAGTTCTGCAGTGCTTCGTATTTCTTGGATTGGTTAATGGTGCTTTATTGCTGAGCACTGAAGTGCCAGAAGCCCCAGATATAGTCTGTGTCATACTGTGAGGAGCAGATGTAGCAGAGTTAACCCGAACTTCTGCAATTGGATAAAGGGGTATTCCCACGTCGCATACTCACCAGTCTTCGCTGCTGTAAAATCTTCTTTCTTCCTGCTTTGTTGCGTCATTGGTAGACGGGGTTACATATGCAAAGCCAGCGGCGAGATGACATCGCTTCTATGCCGCTGGCCCTGCGTGCACGCTCATAGATGGTGAGACCAGTCAGTTCTCCAGCCTTCACAATGCCAATACAGACCCGGCATCCGCTGTAATAGAGAGGCGGATGCCGGGGAGGGTTAGACGCCAGCAGAGGTTCCTGCGACATCGCTAAGCTCCTGCCCTGCATGAAGCCAGAAGCGTCAGGAGTGATGCTGCTATTCCGCTGCTCCGCCCCCCCCCCTCCGGAATAGCAGCATCGCTCCTGACGCTGCTGGCTTCATGCAGGGAAGGAGCGTAGCGATGTCGCAGGCACCTGTGCTGGCGTCTAACCCTTCCTGGCATCCGCCTCTCTATTACAGCGGATGCCGGGTCTGTATTGGCGGCCCCTTCCCCCAAAGTGTAAACTAACCCCCCCCCCCCAGGCTCGCTCCCATGCACTTAGCCCCTCCTCCATCCCCCCTGGCAGCAGGCAGACACATCACTTGACTTTTGACCAGATAAGTCAAGGGATGTGTCAACAAAGAAATGAATAAAATGGACAAACAAAGCCGTTTTGATGAAGCAATGTATTTAGGAAAAGTCTTACATTCACATGAACAAGCAGTATAGATAGGATCCTTGTGATGGGACAACCCCTTTAAACTGCTGCAGTGAGATATCTCATCACAGAAAAGAAGAAAGTCTGACCTTTCATTTCATTTCTGTTGTCTTCTGTGGTAAGATATCTCGCTGCAGCAGTTTAACCAATTGCAGAGGTTTGGCTTAAAGGGGTTGTACAGGATAAACTAAAAATTAACCTCTAAACTAAATCCCCTCTCCCATCTAACTTCTAATTTACGTCAATTAAAAAAAAAAATCTATAATTACCTCTATCCCTGGAGCAGTCATGTGACCGCCTTAAGGACACGTCCTGATAATCCGGTGATGTTCCTTTTCCCCATTTCCAAAATGCCCCCCCCCCCCCCCATCAATACTCACCAAGCCTTGCTGTGTCCAGGAACAGCTCCTCCTCCCTTCCTGTCTGTTAGTAGTGGGCAGAATAGGTTAGCTAGGGAGACGGGATGGGAGTGGGGGAGAGAGAGTGGGAGCGGCCAATAATGGGGGGGATCACTAGGCTAAGGAGATGAGGAGGGTGAAAGGGGCAAGTAATGAGCGGGATCGCTTGGCTAGGGAGATGGAGAAGGGTAGGAGAGGTGGGATCGCTAGACTAGTGATACAGGGAGAGGGAGTGTAACGGAGTGAGAGAGGAGGGGGCCCTGAGTGAGAGAGAACTAGTGTAGAAGTTACACAGGAAGCTGCACAGAAGGAAGCTAACACGTAAACTACAGAAGATGCCAGGAGCTGCCAGAGACACCAAGAGATCACTCCAAACACTGCTAATTGTATATGGGTTACTTATTAACCCATTACTAGCACTAACTGACCTTTCCAAAAAAAAAAATATTTTCTGCCCGGAAAATCCCTTTAATTCCCATACATCTTTATATATGGTTACAACATTGCCTGTTATTTAATGCTTTTTTCTAGAAAAAAATCTAAGTGCATGACAATACAGTCCTACAGATCTGCCTTTTCACTATAAAAGGGTTACTAAACATCATCCATTTGTGCTGTAGTCCAGATGGAGATAACCGGAGGATGGGAGTAGTAGTGGCGATAACTGTGTCCCCGGATAAACTGAATGCCCTCAACAAATCTGCTAAGCCAGACACCGACGAGGGAGGCCTGCGTGCTATGAGATGGTTTGGTTGTAGTTCTCCTGGGCTGCTTCGAGTTGAAGAGGGATCTTCTCTTACCCTAAGCGAGTGTGATGGTGTTCGGAAGGTCCCTGATAGTAGGAGCAACTCAGGAGGCAATGATGCAGTGAAACTGTAAACTGTGAACCTTGCAGCTTCCCAATGGGGGTAGTAGTATCCCAACTGTATAGTTTGCCCAGACCTGATGGTATTTAAAGAGGACCTTTCATCAGATCGGGCACATGCAGTTTTATACACTGCTGGAAAGCTGACAGTGCGCTGAATTCAGCGCACTGTCGGCTTTCCCGATCTGTGCCCGGTGTAAAGCGCTATCGGTCCCGGGACCGTAGTGCTTTAGTGTCAGATGGGCGTTTCTGACAGTTAGCCAGGGACGTCCTTCTGCCTCGCGGCGCCTATCGCGCTGTACTGTGGAGCGGGGAGGAACGTCCCCTCCCTCTGCTCACACAGCTCGTCCATAGACGAGTATTATCAGGTACCGGGACCGATAGAGCTTTACACCGGGCACAGATCGGGAAAGCCTACAGTGCGCTGAATTCAGTGCACTGTCAGCTTTCCAGCAGTGTATAAAACTGCATGTGCCCGATCTGATGAAAGGTCCTCTTTAAATGGGATCTATCATTGGGAAAAGTCATTTTTAACTAATCACATTTTTGCATAGCCTTTAGAAAGGCTGTTCCACACCTACCTTTAGTATTTTAATTTCCTCAGTGGTTTCTGAATAAGTCAGTTTTTATTCATATGCTAATTAGTCTTGTGCACCATGCATTGTGCACCCCCTTTGCTATTGTTTCCTATGGGTGTATACGGCACAGGCTGCTGCTGCTGCTGATGACTCAGCTTCCTGTTTGCACACACACATAGGAGATAATAGAAGAGACGAGTGCTGCTGGGAACTTCCTGTGCTGGCTAGAAGCTCATTAGCATATGAATAAAAACAGACTTATTCAGGAACCACTGAAGCAATCTACATACTAAAGGTAGTATGTAAAAAGTGCCTTGTACTCCACTCCAACAACTCTCTCAGTACCTTAACCACAGCCAATAGATAGATCTGGGAGAGGTTCTTAACTAGAGATGAGCGAACAGTGTTCTATCGAACACATGTTCGATCGGATATCAGGGTGTTCGCCATGTTCGAATCGAATCGAACACCACGTGGTAAAGTGCGCCAAAATTCGATTCCCCTCCCACCTTCCCTGGCGCCTTTTTTGCACCAATAACAGCGCAGGGGAGGTGGGACAGGAACTACGACACCGGGGGCATTGAAAAAAATTGGAAAAAGTCATTGGCTGCCGAAATCAGGTGACCTCCATTTTAGACGAATAGTGGATTTCAAATCCGGGTCATATGAGAATGTGAACTTTGTGACTATGAGACAGGGATAGCTGTACAGGCAGGGATAGCTAGGGATAACCTTTATTTAGGGGGGAATGTTATTAAAAATAACTTTTTGGGGCTCTATCGGGTGTGTAATTGTGATTTTTGTGAGATAAACTTTTTCCCATAGGGATGCATTGGCCAGCGCTGATTGGCCGAATTCCGTACTCTGGCCAATCAATTCTATTAGCTTGATGAAGCAGAGTGTGCACAAGGGTTCAAGCGCACCCTCGGCTCTGATGTAGCAGAGCCGAGGCTGCACAAGGGTTCAAGCGCACCCTCGGCTCTGATGTAGGAGAGCCGAGGGTGCACTTGAACCCTTGTGCACCCTCAGCTCTGCTACATCAGAGCCGAGGGTGCGCTTGAACCCTTGTGCACACTCTGCTTCATCAAGCTAATAGAATGCATTGGCCAGCGCTGATTGGCCAATGTATTCTATTAGCCTGATGAAGTAGAGCTGAATGTGTGTGCTAAGCACACACATTCAGCTCTACTTCATCGGGCTAATAGAATGCATTGGCCAGCGCTGATTGGCCAGAGTACGGAACTCGACCAATCAGCGCTGGCTCTGCTGGAGGAGGCGGAGTCTAAGATCGCTCCACACCAGTCTCCATTCAGGTCCGACCTTAGACTCCGCCTCCTCCGGCAGAGCCAGCGCTGATTGGCCGAAGGCTGGCCAATGCATTCCTATGCGAATGCAGACTTAGCAGTGCTGAGTCAGTTTTGCTCAACTACACATCTGATGCACACTCGGCACTGCTACATCAGATGTAGCAATCTGATGTAGCAGAGCCGAGGGTGCACTAGAACCCCTGTGCAAACTCAGTTCACGCTAATAGAATGCATTGGCCAGCGCTGATTGGCCAATGCATTCTATTAGCCCGATGAAGTAGAGCTGAATTGTGTGTGCTTAGCACACACATTCAGCACTGCTTCATCACGCCAATACAATGCATTAGCCAGTGCTGATTGGCCAGAGTACGGAATTCGGCCAATCAGCGCTGGCTCTGCTGGAGGAGGCGGAGTCTAAGGTCGGACCTGAATGGAGACTGGTGTGGAGCGATCTTAGACTCCGCTTCCTCCAGCAGAGCCAGCGCTGATTGGTCGAGTTCCGTACTCTGGCCAATCAGCGCTGGCCAATGCATTCTATTAGCCCGATGAAGTAGAGCTGAATGTGTGTGCTTAGCACACACATTCAGCTCTACTTCATCAGGCTAATAGAATACATTGGCCAATCAGCGCTGGCCAATGCATTCTATTAGCTTGATGAAGCAGAGTGTGCACAAGGGTTCAAGCGCACCCTCGGCTCTGATGTAGCAGAGCTGAGGGTGCACAAGGGTTCAAGTGCACCCTCGGCTCTCCTACATCAGAGCCGAGGGTGCGCTTGAACCCTTGTGCAGCCTCAGCTCTGCTACATCAGAGCCGAGGGTGCGCTTGAACCCTTGTGCACACTCTGCTTCATCAAGCTAATAGAATGCATTGGCCAGCGCTGATTGGCCAGAGTACGGAATTCGGCCAATCAGCGCTGGCTCTGCTGGAGGAGGCGGAGTCTAAGATCGCTCCACACCAGTCTCCATTCAGGTCCGACCTTAGACTCCGCCTCCTCCAGCAGAGCCAGCGCTGATTGGCCGAATTCCGTACTCTGGCCAATCAGCACTGGCTAATGCATTGTATTGGCGTGATGAAGCAGTGCTGAATGTGTGTGCTTAGCACACACATTCAGCTCTACTTCATCGGGCTAATAGAATGCATTGGCCAATCAGCGCTGGCCAATGCATTCTATTAGCGTGAACTGAGTTTGCACAGGGGTTCTAGTGCACCCTCGGCTCTGCTACATCAGATTGCTACATCTGATGTAGCAGTGCCGAGTGTGCATCAGATGTGTAGTTGAGCAAAACTAACTCAGCACTGCTAAGACTGCATTCGCATAGGAATGCATTGGCCAGCCTTCGGCCAATTAGCGCTGGCTCTGCCGGAGGAGGCGGAGTCTAAGGTCGGACCTGAATGGAGACTGGTGTGGAGCGATCTTAGACTCCGCCTCCTCCAGCAGAGCCAGCGCTGATTGGCCGAATTCCGTACTCTGGCCAATCAGCACTGGCTAATGCATTGTATTGGCGTGATGAAGCAGTGCTGAATGTGTGTGCTTAGCACACACATTCAGCTCTACTTCATCGGGCTAATAGAATGCATTGGCCAGCCCTGATTGGCCAGAGTACGGAATTCGGCCAATCAGCGCTGGCTCTGCTGGAGGAGGCGGAGTCTAAGATCGCTCCACACCAGTCTCCATTCAGGTCCGACCTTAGACTCCGCCTCCTCCAGCAGAGCCAGCGCTGATTGGCCGAATTCCGTACTCTAGCCAATCAGCACTGGCTAATGCATTGTATTGGCGTGATGAAGCAGTGCTGAATGTGTGTGCTTAGCACACACATTCAGCTCTACTTCATCGGGCTAATAGAATGCATTGGCCAATCAGCGCTGGCCAATGCATTCTATTAGCGTGAACTGAGTTTGCACAGGGGTTCTAGTGCACCCTCGGCTCTGCTACATCAGATTGCTACATCTGATGTAGCAGTGCCGAGTGTGCATCAGATGTGTAGTTGAGCAAAACTGACTCAGCACTGCTAAGTCTGCATTCGCATAGGAATGCATTGGCCAGCCTTCGGCCAATCAGCGCTGGCTCTGTCGGAGGAGGCGGAGTCTAAGGTCGGACCTGAATGGAGACTGGTGTGGAGCTATCTTAGACTCCGCCTCCTCCAGCAGAGCCAGCGCTGATTGGTCGAGTTCCGTACTCTGGCCAATCAGCACTGGCCAATGCATTTCTATGGGGAAAAGTTAGCTTGCGAAAATCGCAAACTGACAGGGATTTCCATGAAATAAAGTGACTTTTATGCCCCCAGACATGCTTCCCCTGCTGTCCCAGTGTCATTCCAGGGTGTTGGTATCATTTCCTGGGGTGTCATAGTGGACTTGGTGACCCTCCAGACACGAATTTGGGTTTCCCCCTTAACGAGTTTATGTTCCCCATAGACTATAATGGGGTTCGAAACCCATTCGAACACTCGAACAGTGAGCGGCTGTTCGAATCGAATTTCGAACCTCGAACATTTTAGTGTTCGCTCATCTCTATTCTTAACCACTTAACAACAAAGGACATACTATTACGTTCTGGGTGCATGGTGCACGGTGCAAGTGAACGTAATAGTATGCCCTGTGATGACCGCCCGCTCACTATCTGACAAGGCGTCAGTTGTAACTGAGAGCTAACACCCGCTGCATTAGGCTTTTAGCATGATGTTCCAGATCCCTGGAGCTCCACAGCTGTATTAATACTGTTTAATTCTATAACACTGATGAGAAAAACACCCAGCAAATTAATATAAAACTATGAATTTTATTGATGTTACTAAAAATTACAGAAGACAATACTCACAAACTACAATAAAGCAAAAAATGAAAAATAGGAAACAACATGAAGGAACCAGACAACACCCAGACCAAGATGGTAGGAGGTACAAGGAAACATGCAAAGGAGGTATCAGGCCCCAACGTCAATACATATAGAAATTAACTTAAACGCAGATACAGTATATTATATAGTGAGAATGATACAATAAATCAATAAACTCGCGTATAAGATAAACATTGATACATCGATACAAAGGGGACCCCATAGAGAAATACTACCTAGACCTCCATAGCACCGTGGTCACGCATCCGCGGACCAAGGTGCTATGACCACGGTGCTCTGGAGGTCTAGGTAGTATTTCTCTATGGGGTCACCTTTGTATTGATGTTTATCTTAGGCTTGGTTCACACATGCTTATGTGATCAGTCCGTTTGAATTCAGTTTGAGACTAAAAACGGACTGATGTACATACTGATTGCAAACTGACACCTTTTTATGCTGATAGCAAATGCTGTCCGTTTAAAATGTGTCGGTTTACGTTAGATAATTTTTTCTTTTAATCTAGAATACTTAACTAGAAGACAGATAAGGGGATTAAAAGTAGCAAATTGTAAACAGACTAGAGCAGGGGTGCCCAATACGTCGATCGCGATCTACCGGTCGATCGCAAAGGACGTATGGGTCGATTGCGAGATGCAGCCAGGGATCCCCGATGTCTGCTTGTTCACAGTGCAGGCTGAGAGTCGATGGGAGGCTTTAAATAAATAAAAGAACAATTAAACCATGATGCCAATGTAAAGCAGAGATATGGTAGATAATATTTAGTAATGTATTTTTGTGATATGACTATCTGTCTAATAAGCAGAGCATTTCATATTTTGAAAATTGTTTATTTTTTCCATATTTGTCAATTTCCTATTTTTTTAATAAATAAATACGAATCAGTGTTTACCCCTAGCATGAAGTACAATATGTCATTAAAAAAATCTCAAAATCACTTGTGTAACTGAAAGCATCACGTCAGTTTTGAAAAATGATGCCGTGTCCTTAAAGGGATTCTACCACTAAAGCAACATTTTTTTCTAATTACCACGTTGGAATAGCCTTAAGAAAGGCTATTCGTTTCTTACCTTTAGATGTGGTCTCCGCGGTGCGTTCCTTAGAAATACCGGTTTTAACCGGTATGCAAATGAGTTCTCCGCAGCAATGAGGGCGGGCCCCAGCGCTCAAACGGCGATGGGAGTGTCCCCACTGCTATCCGGAAGCTCACTCCAGCGCCGCCTCCATCTTCAGCTGCAACCCCGCCGGTCCAACTTCCGACGCCTGCGCAGTACGCTCCTGTATTGAATAACAAGTGCAAGAGCGGCCTCCCAAAAATGGTATAAATGAGGTATCGCCGTAATTGTACCGATTCGCAGAATAACGGTAACATGTTACTTATGCTGTACACTGAAATAAAATAAATGCTAAAAAGAAATGCCAGAATTGATGTTTCCTTTAACATCCCACCCAGAAAGAGTTAATAAAATGTTGTCAATAAGTTACAGGCACCCCAAAATGGTGGCATTGAAAAGTACATCTAATACCGCAAACACCAAGCCCTCATATGGCCACATTGCCAGAAAATAAAAATCTATCTTGTACAATATGAAGACAAAAACCCCAAAAGTCGCCAAATCATTGGGACATAAGAGGCTGCGACTAGAAGGAAATGTATAATCTGTACGAGCGTTTTCAGGGGACACCCCATATTTAGAGCTTATGAGAGAGAAGACACCAGCGCTGATCCCCCAGAATACCCCTCTTCTCCATCCGTGTCATAGGAGCTAGTGGGAAAATAGAATGGGATTTGGTGTACCCAATTCACTCTGCACAGCTTACATATTCACTTCTGGGTTACTAATGCTCACTACATCACTTGATAAATTCTTTGAGGGGTGCGGTTTTCGAAACGGGGTCACTTTCTAGAGGTTTCCACTGTTTTGACACCTCAAGGGCTTTGTAAATGCGACATGGTTCCTGAAACTGATCACAGCCAGATCTGCCCTCTAAAAGCTCCTTGGCGCTCCTTCCCTTCTGCGTCTGCTGTGCGTCCATATATTAGTTTACACCCACAAGTGGGGTACTATGGTAGTCCGGAGAACTTGCATAACAAATTATGGAATGTTTTTTCTCCTTTAACCCCTTGTGAATGTGCAAATTCTAGGGCTAAACGAAACTATTAGTAAAATAAAATAAAATCACCTCTATTTTGTCTTAATTCCTGTTAATCACTTATAGGGTTAAAATACTAGGTATATGTTGTTTTGGCTTATTTAAGGGGTGCAGTTTTGAAAATGGGGTCATTTAAAGGGATTTTTAATCCAAGGGTCTTTCAAAACCCCTTCATAACTGCATTAGTCCCTTAAAAAATGGGTTGTGGAAAATTCTTGAAAATTTTGAATATTGTTGTTTCACTTGTAAACCTTATAATGTCTGTAAAAAATAAAAGGGTGACTAAAGTTTGATGCCGACATAAAGCAGAGATCTGGGACATAAGATTTATGATATTTTGGCAGTCTGACTATCTGTATGCAATGGACATCATTTCAAACTTTATAAAATGCATATTTTTCAAAATTTCCACCAAATTTCCTATTTTTTCATAATTAAACACAAAACATATCAACCAAAATTTACTACTAACATGAAGTATAATGTGTTTTGAGAAAACAATCTCAAAATCACTTTGGTAAGTTAAAGCGTTCCAAAGTTATTGCCACATAAAGTGACACATGTCAGTTTTGAAAAATCGAGCTTGGTCAGGAAGTCAAAAAGTGCCGTCGGCGGGAAGGGGTTAAGCTAAAATCATAATGTTTGAAAATAAAAACAAAGTTTTTGGGTGAAAAATGAATTTAACCAATTTATTTTTTAACAAAACACACATTTTTGTATTTTTTGAAAATAAAAAAACCCACCCACCACCCCACAGATCCAAAACCCACCCCCTCCCAGCATTCCCAAATATTCATAAATAAAATAATTTACATTTTTTGCAATACTAAAAAAACCCAAAAAACTATTTATAAAAGAAAAGGTGGGGGGAGGAGGAGGAGACTACAAGGGTTCATAAAGGGAGCGGAGGAATGGGCCAAGAACAGCAGGCGCATTGACATGGGGAGGAGATTCAAAATGGGGAGCAGGAGTTTGTTGGAAAGGTGGGGCAGATTGAACTTGGGGGCTTTGGGGTTCAGTAGAGGGCACATAATCTTGCGCCCTGGGCAAAGTCCCTGTTGATGCAGCGATACACAGCTGCTGGAATGGAGTTATCATATAACCCAGATCCGGATGCTCAGGAGCAGACTGGAAGTCTACCTCCACAGCATGGACATAGGCCTTAAACATTTGTTGCCTTGGATGTGGCAGCTGGCGGCAGATAGCTGCCACATCATTGCCAAAAAAATTAAACTGGTCCTCGCTGTTTACCCTCCGGATAAAGAACAGGGTCTGACTCTCCAAGTTCAGCTGCCTGTCCGTTATCTGGGGGCTACTGCCAGTCTGCTCCTGGTTGGAAGGTGTGGGGACAGGAGGGGCCCGACGTCGCCTAAACCTCCGGCTGGCTTCCACCGGCTCCTGGGCTTCCTCAGTACTGGCTTGCGGGCTGTAAGAAGCCCGCGAGGAAGTCGGCAAAACCACCCTGGAGGAAATAGGGACGGGGAAATGAGTTTGGCCCCTCTCCAGTTCATGAGAGGAGCAGGCAGGTGGGCTTGGTGGGTCGCTCTCCCTCTGCTGCAGCCCCTCTTTTGATTGCGGTGCAGGCTCCTGGGACTCACTGGCAATGGTAGTGCTGGAAGAACTCTGAATGTAAAGAAAAAAAAGAAATATAAATATACATTTTTCGAGTTGGTTTACGGCAGACATCCTAGGGGTCTCTTGGACATCGCCAAAGAGACGTGGGAGCAAGAACCCACCCCCCACAAAAGTGTTATTGAACATATTGCTGGTATGCAGGACAGGATAGCGGCAGTCATGCCCATGGTTAGAGAGCATCTTCAGGAGGCCCAAAAGGCTCAAAGCCGTGTTTACAATAGGTCGGCGAGGGTAAGGACCTTTAAACCCAGTGACCAAGTACTTGTACTCATTCCCACAGTGGAGAGTAAGTTTCGTGCCAAATGGCAAGACCTCTATGAGGTAATGGAAAAGATAGGGGAGGTGAACTACGAAAGGTTCGTCAGTCAGGTAGGAGGAAACCTGAACAGGTTTATCATGTAAACCTGCTAAAGGCGTGGTAAGACAGAGAAAGTCTGCTTATAGAAAGGTCACCAGCTAAACTGTCTCCTGAGAAATCCCCACAGGTTGTAGTTGGGACTACAGAGGTAGTAGCAGGGGTAGGAATATCAGAGACCCTCATAAAAAGCCAGCAACAAGAGTGCAAAGAGAAGAGTTTGAAGCTAGGAATACAGATGAGCAACCCGTTCTCTGAGCAACCCGTGCGTACATCTCTAATCAAACATGATATTGTTACTGAGCCCCATGTGAAGGTACGGATGAGGCCGTACCAGGTCCCCGAGGCTCGCCGACAAGCCATTTCAGGGGAGGTGCAGAAAATGCTGAAATTGAGAGTCATTGAGGAGTCCAAAAGTGAATGTTCTAGTTCCCAAATTAGATGGGACATTGCGTTTCTGCAATGACTACAGGAAGTTGAACGAGGTTTCTAAGTTTGACGCCTACCCCATGCCTCGGGTAGACGAACTTATTGAGAGGCTGGGAGGGGCCCGGTACTTCTCCACGCTTGATCTCACTAAGGGATATTGGCAGGTATCCCTGACAGATAGCGCCAAAGACTGCCTTTATCACCCCTGAGGGACTTTTTCACTATGTCGTGTTACTGTTCGGGCTCCATGGGGCCCCAACTACATTCCAACGGTTAATGGACATAGTGTTGAAACCTCATAGAAAATACGCCTGGATGACATCATCATTTTCAACAATGACTGGGAGAGTCATTTGGCCAAGGTACAAGCGGTAGTGGATTCTTTGAGAGCAGCCGGCCTGACTGCCAACCCCAAAAAGTGTGCTTTGGGGATGGAGGAGACATGTTATTTGAGGTATGTGATCGGCTATGGTATAATCAAACCCCAGGTCAACAAGGTCGATGCTATCCGGGAATGGCCTCAACCTCTGAGCCCCCCAAAAATTAGGTAATTCCTGGGCATTACAGGCGGTTTATACCCAACTTTGCCACGGTATCTGGTCCCCTGACGGACCTTCTAAAGGGTAAAAAGTCCATTATGGTGCAGTGGAATGACCAGGGCAAAAGTGCTTTTCAGGCGCTAAAGGTGGCCTTGTGTGAATCTCCTGTTCTAATTACGCCCAACTTTAGGAGGGAGTTTGTGGTCCAGATGGACGCATCAGATGTAGGGCTGGGAGCTGTCCTGTCTCAGGAGGTGAATGGAGAACATCCGGTTACCTACCTGAGCAGGAAACTCACGTCAGCAGAAAAGAACTACAGCATAGTGGAGAAGGAGTGCCTGGCCATAAAATGCGCATTAGAGGCCCTGAGGTATTACTTGCTGGGGAGGCAGTTCCACCTGGTGACCGACTACTCACCCCTTACTTGGATGAGCAGGACCAAGGACAAGAATGCCAGGGTGACTAGGTGGTTCTTGTCACTTCAGAATCACAGTGGAGCACAGAGAAGGAAACTGCAAGGCAATGCGGATGCCTTGTCCCTGGTTGTTGTTTGGAGTTCGCCCCGAGGGGTCAGAACTAAGGGGGTAGGGGGGTATGTGAGAGAGTGAAGGGTGTTGTCTGGGAAGACAAGTATATTCCAGCCAGGCAGTTAAAGGGTGTTTGGTAAAGATTCACACCAGGGAGGTCAGCTGACTAATCAGGCCCTAATAACAGTCTGTGTGTAAAGACTAGCAGTGTGGCACCACACTGACAGAGTTGAACTGTCCAGACTGGACCTCCAAAGCAGGTACTGTGCCACCCGTTGTTATTGCCAAGGTGGGAGACTGGTAGCCAGTCTCCTGTATAGTCAGGGAAAAGTTTCCTTACATTTAAGTTAGTTTTCTCAGCCGAGAAGGAGTTTGTTTTGTTTATCCTGTGGCTTTGCAAAAGCAGTGTATGAGTTACATGTGAATAAAGCCTGAACCTGTGTGCAATCCAGTGTCTGTGTCCCTGTTTCCTGCACTGCTACAAGCATCTACCTGAGCGATTCCCCACAATATATATGTACCACAGCATCCCCTGCAGCCTATATTACGCCTCACAGTGGCTCAATAGACTTGCAGGTTGCAGACCACGTGACATCTGGGACATTACCATATAGGTCCGAAATCTTCCAGGATTAACATCGGAGAGGTGAGTAACACTGTTTATTTTGTTCCCTCACCTTCCCTGGGGCTCCGATTATTATACTCGGGGGTCTGAAAAGGCCCCTGAGTATAATAATAGCGATAGTGGCATCGCGGCCTGGGCCCGCTCACGCGCCTGCTCTCCTCGACCTATAGTAGAAGGGGAAGCAGGGGCGGCAGTGAGCAGCTGGAGTATCCCCATTATAAAACCAAAAAAAAGAGGTATGTTACTTACTGACCTCGCTGCTCCTCCCGCTGCCACTGCTTCTTCACCCGGCAATAAGACGTCTGCGTCCCAGCACAGGTGGCATGATGACTAGTAGAGTAGTCTCTGCTCTCCACAGCGAAACCATTTTTTTTTTTACCGAACATAAAATCCTGCATGTCCGACTTTGTGTCCGGTTAAAAAAAAAACGGTTTCAGAAGACGCTCACCAGCGGACACTTTTCAAACCCATGAATGGGTTTGAAAACTGCCTGCCAGAGACACACCCTGAATGCCCGCCCATCGTGCACGATGCGTAAGTAGATAACATTCATTTTTAGGGTTTTATTATAAAACGGGGGGGGGGGGGGGGGGGGGGGTGTAGTTTAATATAACATTTACGGTGCCTGAATAGCCTTTTTAAAGGCTATTCACGCATATGTGGGGCTCTATCAGCATGATTTTGCTGATACAGCCCCTTTAATACTGTGTGGGGGCCACCTTGGGCATATAATGCTGTGTCTGGAGCACATAACACTGTCTGGGAGCCATTGCAGAGCATATAATACTGTGTGGGGGCTACTGTGGAGTGGCACTATTAACAGTATCAGGCCCTGTTCACATGGTGGAATCTAGCACTGATTTTTGCAGCGTACCTAAATTAGCAGTAGATTCCTCCCTCATTCTGCCTCATATTAAAACTAACAGAAACTGCAGCTGATTCGAAGGCCGCAGCTTCAACTGGTTAGATTCATTTTTGGGCCTACTTAGTGGTGGAAAACTGCAACAGAATGCTGATGCTCTGCACCGTGATCCGGGGAAAGAAAATAAAGAAGAATACGAGCAAATGACCACCTCAAATTCCTCTTTACTTTCGGATGACCCTGTATCTACTTCTACTAGAGTGGATGAGTTAGGCTGAGTTCACAAGGAGTTTTTTTGGTCAGAGTTCTAT
Source organism: Leptodactylus fuscus (assembly GCF_031893055.1). NCBI lineage: Eukaryota > Metazoa > Chordata > Amphibia > Anura > Leptodactylidae > Leptodactylus > Leptodactylus fuscus. The sequence continues at coordinate 122,923,358 of NC_134268.1, forward strand.
TGGGAGGCTTTTTTTGGAGTCTGATTTTGAGGCAGATTCCTGACCATAAAACTCAGTGTGAACTCAGCTTACACACTTACTCCAAAAGGGGCCAACTGGGAGTCTGATGGCCAAAGGCCCACACAAACCTAGAGCCAGCCTTGTGCACATTGTATGGCGGGTGAGCAGCATGGCTTCCGATATGGTATTACCTTTAGCTGTCCTGTCTTGGTACAGCTGATCTGCAGGGGTCCTGGCAGTGGGCCCCTAGAAACAATTCCACTGGTGGGCCTTAGACATCCCGATCCAACCCTATGGCCGAGTCAATAATTACAGTGGATCACAAGACCACCATGGCTGATTACTGGCCTCACGTTGCGGAACGATCTTAAGTCTGATACAACAACCCTATTACAAGCCATTTTAAAATTAAGTGCATCATGGAGAGCTTTGATACAGAATATTTTTTCTGCCTCAAACATATAGCCAGCTATTCCCATGCTAGCTGTAGCGAATCAATTCATAGATATACAGTGAACAACTTCGTATGCAGATAACACATAGCTACGACATTGCCCATTGACAAAATAAAGCTGAGTGAAGAACAAGGAGGAAAAAAAACACACAAACCCAGCCACGGGGCGTGGCTTATCCAGACCATGCGCGCCTGAGACCTGGAATGATGGGTAGTAGCATGTGACGTCAGCAGAAGGCAGGAGCACAGTTCTGTCTTTCAGTGTCAGTGGAGCTGCTCTCTGGCTTTCTAGGTTGTTCACCGGCGACAAAACGTCACTGTACGGCGCTTGAAAGAGAGGAATGGCGGAGGCGCAGCCCTCAGGTACTTCGCGGTCTCTATGTCCGTTGTGTGTAATGAGTGTCTTGTGGCAGCAGACTGTGACGTTTCTCTCTATGGGGTCTGTATGTACAGTGCTGGCAGCCTGTATTGCCTGCTGCGCCCTCAGCAGTACATGGAGTGTAACAGATGTCCCCTGTCAGCATTATGTAGGACAGGAGCTCTAGCTGGCCACATAACAAGCACCTCATGTAAGTTGAAGAGAGCTGTTTATGTAATAGATGAGTTACTCATTATAATGAGTAATGTGAAGTTCACCTATGCAAAGTATGTGAGTACTGTGTGACACTCTATAAACACCTTTTATTATTACATGGCTGAAAAATGGCACTTGGTCCCATAGCCGACCTATAAACCGGGAGTACAGAACCATTGACCTGAAGGCCATAAACAATCTCCTATGCTATTTTGTGCACTCCCCCACCCTTATTAACCACCTTGAGACAATTGGTTATGTGGTGCCCATGTGAAAGAATAGGGAAGTAAGGTGCCATGGGACCAGCCGTGCAAAATCCTGTGCTGTCAACAGGAGGACTTCCTACTCATATTCACTTCAGTGGGAGGTTCAGGTGGAATCTGGCTGAAGATTGGGAGGCTGAGTTTTTTTTCAGCTACATAAAACTTCTGCCTCCTATTGAAATATATGGTAGGTGGTATCTTGAGCAGACTTTGCCCCAACATTCCTATCTGTGAATTTAACCTAAAACACTTATAGCCATATCAGGAAAATGGGCTCATTTGACCTTATATCAGAAAGGACTGTCTGAGTTGGAGGTGGTGTCTATCCATATGATTTTTCTCCACCTTAGTTTATTGGAGTGGTGAAATGTAGGGCAGGTACCACAATACCCATAATCTAATTAAAAGAGCAGTTTGCTTGCATGGCCTTCTCCTTTCTGAAGTACTGATGTGAGGGAGAAGGTGGCATATACATAAGGTATACCCATGTTTTGGAAAAGTTGCATTTTTTTGTTGCAGAACCTGTTTTGTTTTTTTATGTGACTTGCTCAAAAAAAAATGCAGCAAAATCTGCAGAAAAAAAACAAAACCGCTTTTCTGCAACTTGTGGCCTTAGACTAGGCTCTCTGACTTTCCCGTCTGCCAGGGGAGCTGAACTGCTAAAACAGCAATTACCCATGGACCCCATAGAATATAATGGGGTTTCCCATTGTCATACTGAATGCAACTGAGAGAAAAGTCCTCCCTTCAGAGATTTCTGGTGGTTTATGCAGCGGAGATTCCCACGCAGATGTGAAGTTATCCTTATGTACTACTACCTCACGTTGAGCATCGTAATAGTACGGCACTGTAATGCCACGAGTTCAGAAGCTGTGCCTGCGGCATTACTTCCTGCTCTCCTGACTGACTGTGTAGTTCCCATAGGAACTACTGTGTGATGTTTTGCAACACTATATATTGTTGCAAAAATCCCCATTGCACTGGGGATCTGACGTGCAAAGATTAAAAAAAAAAAAAAAAAAAAAGCACAAATAATAAGTTTAAAAAAACCCACCTTTATATTTTTAAAAAGAAATATATAATGTAAAGAAAATTAAGATATCCCCATATTTGTATAAGCCCCCACAATCCAAAAATAGTGTTATTTATCTTAAATATCTTAAAAAAATATACTGCAATGTGAAAATGAACGTATTTTGGTCACTTTGCTTTCTCCAAAAAATAACAAAAAGTGATCCATAAGTCATACTTGCCAAGCATTTGTACCTATAGAAAGTACAACTTGTCCTGAAAATAAAGAGCCCTGACCTATCTCTGTCAACGGTACAGTAAAAAAAAGTTATTCTCACCAGAATGCGGTGAATTGTTCCTTTTCAAAAAGCGACATTTTATTTGTAAAAGCGGTAAAACATAGTAAAAACCAATATAAATATGGTATCAATGTAATTATGACCCGCTTGATAAAGCTGCCATGTAATTTTCTTTAATGCAGAGTGAACGCTGTTAAAACAAAAAAGATAGAAATGTGTGTTATTTCAAATGGACTCCCAAAACCGTAAATAAAAGCTAATCAAAACATATGTACCCAAAATGACCACAATTCGAAGTACAACTCGTCACGCAAAGAGTAGGCCTTCACATAGCTATGTTGTCAGAAAAATAAAAAAAGTTATGAATTTTTGGAGGGAAAATGTGAAAAGAAGTCACTGAGTATTAAGTTACAAACTATCTTGCGTCCTTAAGGGGTTAAAATTGCAGGTCATGGTTATGATTGGGACTAAGCTGGTCATCTTTTTAAAAATCTTGCTGAAAATGTATTAATTTAATTTATTTGTACTCTTCCTCATGTCGGAGGGGTGCAGTCCTACATAATACAGTCTCTACTGGTAACAGTCAGTTGTCAATTTACTCTGAATTTCTAGTATTAAAGACACAGAACAATTTAGAAAGGGAGTTATAGGAGAAGATGGTCCACGGTTGTTATATTATGGAGAATACAGTTATTTGCTAAAACAGTACTGTCAAGAATGCTAGCAGGTCCTCTTTAACTACTTTGTGCTTGAAGATGCATTATGTCAAGGCTGACAAGTGGCTAATGTAAAATGACACTACATTATGGCGTTTAGATGTTGCCAACTCAGGAACTGAGCATCTCAGCTGTAACACTGATCACAGCTGTTTAGCTCCTTAGATAGTCATATGAAAATTTTTTTTGAGAGAAGTCCTCAGTAGTTGATACCTTTTTTAATGGCTAACTTAAAACATTTTTGACATATTTCGAGCTTTCGGGACTACTAAGTCCCTTCATCAGGATGGTATAACACAGTTTCTGAAGGTAGGCATATATATACAGGAATGGAGTGTTAGATGCAAAATACCGTATTTTCCGGACTATAAGGCGCACATAAAAACCTACGATTTCCTCAGAAATCGTAAGTGCGGCTTATAGTCCGGTGCGGCTTATATATGGATGGAAGCGGCGGCAAAGACTGCGTGCCGCTTCCATACATACATAAAAGGCACCGTAAGGGTGCATTCACACTACCGAACGCCGGCGTGTATCACAGCCGTACACGCCGGCGTTATAGCAGGGCTGCCGGACACTTCCTATTCATTTCTATGGGAGCAGGCATGCGAGCGCTCCCCATAGAAATGAATGGACAGACACTTCCCATTCATTTCTATGGGAGCCGGCATGCGAGCGCTCCCTATAGAAATGAATGGAAAAAAGCAGTCCATTCATTTCTATGGGGAGCGCTCGCATGCCTGCTCCCATAGAAATGAATAGGAAGTGTCCGGCAGCCCTGCTGTCACGCCGGCCTAAAACAGAACGTGAAACTTACCCAGCGGTGCAGGGCGGGCGGGCATTCAGGCCTCCTCTGCCTCCGATGTTCCGTCCTTCTCCTCCGGCGCTCGCTGATAATGGCCGGGGCGCATGCGCAATATCATAATGCTTCTACTGCGCATGTGCCCTGGCCATTATCAGCTTGCGAGCGCCGGAGGAGGACGGAACATCGGAGGAAGAGGAGGCCTGAATGCCCGCCCACCCTGCACCGCTCGGTAAGTTTCACATTCTGTTTCAGGCTTTTATTTTAAAACGGGGGGGGGGGGTAGTTTAATCTAACGTTTACGGTTGGGCTCTATCAGCATGATTTTGCTGATAGAGCCCCTCCTCGCCTGCCGAGCGCTTCCAATAGAAGCGGCTGGCACGCGGGGGGTTAAGCGGCCGCTGGCAAAGTCTGCCTGCCGCCGCTTTCAATAAGATATAATGCGCACCGGACTGCGGCTTATAGTCCGGTGCGCCTTATATATGAACCGAGACGGACTATAAGGCGCTCATGGGCAATGCGGCTTATAGTCCAGTGCGCCTTATAGTCCGTAAAATACGGTAGATGGAAAACAGAGCATTTAAATACATAGTTTTAAAAAACATATATATCAGTTCACAGGAAAAGTTCTCTGGGTTTATGACTTATTTGATCAGTGACGTGGTGTCTAGACCCCCTCTTTCTGTCTTCTAGTAGTGAGCGGAATAGGTTAATCAGGGAGATAAGGAGGGTGGGAGGGGCTAGTAATGGGCGTGATCGCTTGGCTAAAGAGAGACAAAGCAGGGTGGGCCGGATCGATAGATTTAGTGAAGGTGGGAAGGGCATGTACCAAATGTAAGTAAAGGAACTGGGATGTCACTCGTATTTGCCACCTGTGACGTCCTGTGTCCTTTGCTGAGGTTGCCGATTGTCCTCATTGGTCACGTGCAGCGGGAATTTCCACCAAAACAATACCTCAGATCAGCAGGACCAGACCATGGTGAGAGAAAGGGGAGCTTTGGGGACAGCTAAACATGGGTTGTTGTACTTGTGTATACATCAAATTGTGGCAGTAAACATTATTTTGTCTTGCTAAAAACAAGCCCTCATTTTAGCTCTTTAATGTGTTGAACATATATGACCATGTACCCCCTTCTATAATTAAAATGGTTCCTAAAATTTGATTGCTTTATGGTGTAATTGGACAGCTTTACCAGGGATGAAAAAGTGTGCATCAAAAAATGCATCTATGCTCTTGTCTCCAAACACATCTGATCTAGGTTGGCTGATATAGGTTGGTTCATTTGGCTGACATTGATGTGTTGCGAATGGGGAAAAGGGAGACTCCTACTGCAACCCCCCTGGTGGTTTTATCCCCAAGGAAAAAAAAATCATCAGACATGTTGAAATCTAGCTGCCAGATTCTTATATACCTTGACATTTGCGGTCGTAAATGGTCAAGACGCTGGTTCTGCTTTTCGTGCAGCAAGGTGTGAGGGATATTTGAGCTGGACTTGCCCCTGTCAGCCAACATGCATCCGGTGTGTTTGGCCACTTAATAACATTGGAAGGTAAATATTTGGTTGCCATATTAGAAATCATCATTATTTTTACTACATAAATTTGGGCTACATTCATATCTGCATTGTAGATTCTTTTTGTTTCTGTGTCGAAAAAATGGAACTATGATGGATTTTTTGCAAATGGGTAGCAATTGAGCAGTTGAATCGCACCAATTCCATAGCATGTAGTTTTTTTCTGGCTAGGGTTTTTAAATTCAGTTCAGTGATGGTACCTGTCTTCTCTCAACACACACAGGAAGTGCTCAGGCAATAATGGGGTGTTGTGGGTCACTGATGTGGCCACTTAACTTGCTGAGCAGACATTTCCTGTGTTTTGGGAAGGGCCAGTGTCCAAACAGGAGTAATATTGATATTAGTAACCCATTCTGAGTCCATTTTTTTTTCTCCACCAGAAAACTGCCATAGTTGTCTGGCATGAGCTTATTCCCCTCTCCATGTGGAGAACACCTGTACACTTGGTTGACCTGTGATTGGAATGAATAGCTATCGCCCAAACCAAGCTTGTTTGGCCTGTAGCTATCTAAAGCTGGTAATACGCATAATAATTTATTAAGAGCTAAATTATATTTTTTGCTACATTTGCAACCATTTTAGTTTCCACCTGGAGTCCTATTTAGTGGTACATATACACTGCTTTATTAGGTCCACGGCTGTCTTATATGGAATATATTTATTAAAGGTAAATACGATGTTCAGGCTTTCTGGTATATGTCTAGTTCTTGCCCCACTTTCTTTCAGAGTTCAACAGTTATCCGCTTGTCGTGTTAAAGCAAATGCAGTTGTCTTTAATGAATAAGTACTTCATTGTGAACTATAGCTGTTGTGCTCATAGACTTGTTCTCTGTTTCAGGGCTGGCAAAGTATAATCCTGAGGCTCCTGACTTTGTCCCTAGAGAGCACTTAAGTCATCATTCAAGCTGGAGGAGCCATGGAAGATCTGAAGGCAATAGAAACTGGTCTCGAAACAGTAACTTACCTGCCTCTCACCAACATCCACCACCAAGGGAGAGCAATCATGACAGTCCCTCTCAGAAAGTGCACTCTTACAACAGCTCTGCCCCAAGCAACCATTCAAGAGGCCAGCAAGGGTCACCTGAAATCACCAACAAACCTGTTAAGAATCACAGCTTTCAGAATCAAAGGTGGCATCGATCTAGGAGTGAGAGATCTCACAATAGGAACCATTCAAGGCAGCCTCTTTCTGATACATCAGCAAGGTCATCATTTGTTGGAACTACACCACTTGGTGACTGGCGCATAAGGACAAGAGAACCCAGTGATGTGTGCTCATCAGAGAGTGAGAAAGAGGTTGGCAGTGCTGACAGTCGAGGTGCCAAACCAAAGAGACTAACCCATGTGTCGGGGGGATCTCTTAGAGGACCTCGTGACAAAACAAGACATTCATATGACAGGGAGAAACGGGTAACTCCAAAGCAAAAACCTGATGAGCTGTTTGAAAACATTCCACCTCGAGATTTTGGGAAATCAGGAACACATAAGCAGGACCATTTTAAAAGTAGACTTGATCGGTGCGATGGAGCTACTGAGGATAAGCAGAAGCATTCATCTTCTGTTAATAGGCCATCACGAGATCCCCTGGATTGGAAAAAGCCTCAGGATGATGCTCAGGCATTTAAGCGGAATGAAACACAGAGCAGCAAGTTGTCAAGACATGTCAAAAGCCAAGCAGCAACATTTACATCAAAGGAGAAGACCGATCGAGGAACAGAACCTCCTCCATCTAATGCTTACCAAGAGCCAAAGTCTCATAGCCATCACTGGGTTGCAGATGGTGACAAACAAGCAGGAAGGAAACATTCATCTCAAGACCGTGCCTCTAAGTCATCTGTGCAGCCTGGGTTTAGTAAACAGTGGAAGAAACATGATATACCAAAGAGCAAGGAAACACATACAGGTAAGGTAATGTGTAAGACTATGTGAATAGTAAGGTAGCATATTTAAATGCTTGCCGTCTTGGTTTTCTTTGTAAGACTGAAGTTTTGAATAAGAAATATGTTTTGTTAGAGCATCCATGCCCTCACTGTGTAGAGACATGATTGAATCTAGGCCAACAGAGGGTGAAATGTGATCTTCTATCTGTAACCACATGCTAAAGAGAATGTGTCATCATAAAATGACTTGGAATTTGAATCAGGTTTTGTCTTTAACATATTGTGATAATATAACACAATTTTAATAAAGAAAATCTTATAGACGTGTTTATTCTGTAGAAACTACTTATCTCCATAAACACACACAGTGTGTCCTTTACACAGGTCACAAAACATGCCTGGAACATTCTTCCATAGAAGTCAATGATTTATTGCCTATCTACAGGTTCATGGTCTATGTGATTGCTATAAATGCTGCTTTCAGCGATTCAGCAAGATGGCCACCTCCATAATCATGTGCAGAAAATAGAATTTAAATTAACACCTTCTAGGTTTTTCCTCTTTAGCAGTTCTCCTGACCTATAGGCTCTATAGGGAACTGTAGCTGGGCTGGCTCACTTGAATTAGTCCATGCTGTAGTTTCTCTCCAGCCTATAGCCCAGCTATACAGAGCAATAATAGTAAACGAGATGATGCGCTATATCAGCACTATATTCTCTTCATTGTACAGTAAAGAGATGTCTCAAAGGTAGGATACCCTCTGATCATAAAACATTGGCATATCCTAGCAGTGCTCCATTATTTTACAATACCTTTAACACCTTAATGACGCAGCCCAAATATGCGTTAAGAATATAGCCTCATTTTTTAAACTGATGTGTGACTTTTTATGGTAATAACTTTAGGACACTTTAATTTACACAAGTGATTTTGAGATTTTGTTTTTTGTGACACATTGTACTTCATGTTAAGTGGCAAACATTGATCAATATTTTGGTTTTGATAAAAAATAGGAAGTTATACATTTGTTTAGCTCTAAAGTTAACACATTCACAATGGATTAAAGGAGAAAATACATCAGTTTTTTAGGGAATCTCACCAGAGCTGCCCAAGACTTTACTTAGTGTGGTTAGGGTGAAAATAAACTTAATATGCTACCCTACAATATTAGGCAATATTTTGTAGGGTAGCATATTTAAATTTTTGTTCACCCTAACCACACTGAGTAAGGTCTTGGGCAGCTCTGGTGAGATTCCCTAGATCACTGAATCCCGTTGGTGTGGCTTTAGGCCAGTAGCCTCGAGTTAGGTGGTCTGGGGGTTTCCCTTATCTCTATTGACGGCGCCCTTTGTATTTTTTAGACCATTTAGTGTTGGTTGGTTGACATGTCTCATATTTATAGGGAGTCAGGGATTAGAGATTGAGGGAATCATTAATAGCATTTTCCCCTGGCTAATCTGGTCCCTTTCACTTGGATAATCCCTGGATATGGAGGCATGACAATACAACTACACAGGTTATGTACGTTAAAAACTTCTAGTCATCGAAGTTTTGAATTGTGTGACACACATTATAACCTCTTTTTTTTGTTTTTTTTTTTGATTTTATGTATTGCACATTTTAAGATTATCCAATAAAAGTGAAGTTTTATGTGGTATTTGGACCTTCTAGCTTTTTGGAGTCAGTGAAACTGGATTCCACTTTACTGGCATTTCAGGACCTCTGCAAACGTGTTATGATGTCCAAAAACCAATCCATCTAAATCTGTGCTCCAAAAACCAAAATATTGCTTGTTCCCTTATGCGCCTGGTTGTGCCTAAAAAAGACAGTTGATAAACAGATATGACATTAAGTACATTATTCTGGGTACACCGGTGTCGTACATGTGGCATAAACTGCAGTTTGGGCACACAGAAGGGAACGAGCCGATGTGGTTTTTGGAGCACATATTTAGATGTTTGGTATCTGGACGCCATGTCATGTTTGAAGAGCCTCTAAGGGGGCGTTCACGCTAGCGTCTGTGTCCGATGCTAATGTCCGCGCAAAATTTTAGCATCGGACCATAGCTGTGTCCGTTACAATTTTCATTATTTTAAATGGGACATCATGTAGTGTCCTTTACTGTCCGTGTCTGTCCTTAAGTGTCCGTTTACAAAGATGTCAGATTTTTCAAGAGGACAGCTAAATCCTACATGTAGATGTGGATCTGATATGTGAATAACCAAAATTCAGTGGCATACAAAGTGTGGACATGGCATGTAAAAACAAGGGTGTCCTAAAATAATCCTTCATCAATTGTAATGGAGTTAAAATGTTCAACGAATTGTGATTTTGATCATAATCCCCCAGCCCTGTCTTTTGTATGGAGGTGGGGACTTGACCGGGTGGCCACAGCCCTATTGTCCTGCCCCTGGGAGGAGGGACAGCCCAACTTCCAGATGTATTACCGAGCGGCTCAGTTTTCTTACATTCTCTGGGCTGTTCATCTGGAGAAGGGCCGGGTTCTTGAACGGATGGTCCACACCTATTCTAAATCTTATTCTTCCCCTGAGCACCTCCTGCTGGTGGGCATTGGTGGCCCCTGGGGGGCGGGTGCTTGGCCCATTCCCTATTACATCAGATCCTGTCAATTTGTTCTCAGTGCTGAGATTTGTTCTACCAATGCGGGTTTGACAGGTATGTTCTTCTTTGGCATAATCAGGCACTCCGCTTCCTGGTGGAGGGCTAAGGGGGCGTTCTTTATGGGGAATATCTGTTTTTTTTTTTTTTTTTTTTTTTTTTTTATGTAGATTGTGAGCCCCACATAGGGAAAAAAATGTACATTGTGAGCCCTATCAGTACGTCTTTGGAATATGGGATGGAAATCCATGCAAACACGGGGAGAACATACAAACTCCTTGCAGATGGTTTTATGCCCTTGGCGGGATTTGAACACCAGGACCCCAGCGCTGCAAGGCTGCAGTGCTAACCACTGAGCCACCGTGTGGCCCCTTTATGGGGAATATCTGTGTGGATGGTGTCTTCCAGTCTTTCCATCAATTGAAGGGTAGGTTTGATCTTCCTAACATGTTTCACCTGCCTGTACCTCAAGCTCCTCCATGCCATACAGTCTCAGTTTCCTGGGACAAAATTTTATGAGAATCCCTCTCTGCTTCCACGCTACTTGTTGGAGCCCCCGGGGGGGTCAGGCCATTTCTGTTTTATATAGGGATCTTTTGTCCACAAGCTTTAAGTGGTCTCCCATTCCGTCTAGGTCTCGCTGGGAGAGGGATGTGGGACGTCTAACTAACAAGGAGTGGGAGTTAGCAGGTGAGACTCCAAAGTTCGTATCTCCTAACCTGGGGGACCCGATGTCCCAGATATATATTCTGCATCGTGTTTATATGAGCAATGCTCAGTTAAGCAGGTTTCAGCCTTGTTTTCGGGACTTATGCCCCAAGTGTGAGTCCCCAGGTACGTTCTATGATCTTCTTTGGTCCTGCCCTGTGGTATGGGGTTTCTGGGAGCAAGTCAAAAAGTTCTTGCATGACCAGATGGGGGTAACTGTCCCAGATGACCCCAAACTATGCCTATTTTATGTGGATCCAGAGAGTTTCTGTTCTACCGCAGAGAGAATGTTTCTTAATGAATCCCTGTATTGTGCTCATAAGTCTGTGGCCTGCCGTTGGATGTCCTTCCGCCCTCCAGTGCTGTGTGAATGGATCAGATCTGTGAATGTCTCTTTGCCTCTTAAAAAATGGATATTTAAGCATAGGGATAAGGAGACTAAATTCCCCTGTGCCTGGGACAAATGGATAGCTTCGCCCCCCCATACCCTTTCTCAGCCTAGCCTGGACTACTTTGTGTTTGTCCCACGGTCCTGTTTGAATGGGTATGAGTGTATGCACACGTTGGAGTGGAGTTTCCAGAGGTGATCCTGTGAGGGGAAGGGGGGTGCGCCGTTTGTTTATGATTTACTGTGTAATATTTTTCGATGTTTTGGTATAATTCTTTTCCTTTTTCATAAGGAATTCTTATATGATCTTTATTTAGCATTGGCCTCTGCCCGCGACTTCGTCTGTGTGCTGGTGGCCAGCATTGCAACTGAAACTCTACTCACCTTTGGTGGTCAAAGACTGCATTGTCTACCTTGATTTCACCCATAACATTATTCAGCCGTTTGCCACCATGGATACGCAGGGCTTTTGATGTTACCGTGTCTGCAGCATTTGTTCTCACTGATCTCACCCCATAAGCAAGCAAACACTCTTTTGTTGGGTGCTAACATGATTTATGAAAATAACCTGTAAGGTGAGTAACCTAAATAAGGACGCGTTAATATTTGTAATATTTTATTCAGAGTAGATTAAAAATGAGTATTTCCACTAGAAACAAGGGAGTATCCCTCAAATAACTATCAAGGATGAGATAGTTTATGAATCGGTCGCACCCTAATACAAAATATATAACCTAGGTGCCACTCCACGATTATTCATAAATTTGAAATCTATCCCACCTAAAATAGTGGTCATTGAGACCTAGGCTTTGGTAACTCCACTTAATTGAAACCACGGGAGTCTGGTGTCATTCACAGATTTTTTTCCCCCCGCTAACACTAGCCTCAAAGTGATCCACTAAATAACTTTAAAACACTAACACGCTAAATCCTGATGCGTTTCACCACTGGTGTCCATTCCTATCACCAGCGGATCATCAGAGGATGCTAAGTGTGTACGTCAGAGAGTGTAAATTCAACCTTGTTGCAGATTAGATTCTAACAAACATTCTCCCCGCTCTCATGTCGGCACTAATACCTGGCCGCACGAAGCAGCGGAGATGGCAGCCTTAAATAGCTCTAGGTTCACCCCCTATTCGCCGATATTTCCAATCACTGCGCTCACTCGCGCAGTGAGCGCATGCGCGCTATGGCCACCAATCAAACAGAGCTGAAGGGGACCAAGCCTACGCTGACTCTGCCTAGTTGAGGAAGTAAACAAAGTCCCGATCACTTGCTAGAAGGAAACTAGCGTGATCTCACAGAGAGGAACATACAGGTAAGTAAAAACCCCTCCACAGGACACCAAATTCCAGGGGACACGCCGAGGGAATCAAAGACTTGAACAAAAATGTACAGTATATGGTCCACAGACCAATTCAGTTCATACATATGAGCCATCGGTAGCAGCCTATCCTCATGAGTGTAAACTGAGGAATCCTTTGATTTTGCACCAGATACGTGTGGGACTCTTTAATAAAGTGATCAAAGAGTGACAATAGCCCATATTCAGTATACCACCCGTTAAGATGAAATTACACTGGCAGCAGAGACTAATAGAAGAAAATAATGGGCCATACATATAGCACTTATTTTGAAAGAATGATTACAGAGCAGTATCAGAAAAGACCCTAGCCCATGTTAGTATACCACCCAATATTTAAGGATGACATTACTCACTTTTCAGCAGACAACCTGACTCTAAAAGGGGGAGGGGTGATGAATGGCCCAGAGTTATGTTTGTTTGTTTTTTTCACTGCCTTCTCAGATATATTTCCCTTTTGCGCTGTTAATTTACTCAACCTGATTAGCAAGATGCCAGAGATATTGTCCAAGCCTAATTCCTCCCTGAAGGTAGCTTGGCTCTTCCCTTTCACTGTGCGAACTTCGTTATTCTTAGCAGGGGGTGTCTGGGATCAGTGGACTGAGAGCCTTGCTATCACCTTTTAGCAGACAACCTGACTCCACAGGACATCTGCAAAGAGTTATGATTGTATATAGTCATACTGGTACAAGGTGAGGGGGAGAGCTGCCCACCTTGCTGACCTCATCGTGGGAGGGTGCTGAGTGGAGATATATTGTCACACATGACAAGACCCCAGGTCTCTTGTTGTTCTTCCTGGACTCCTGGGATGTGTCACGAAGTGCTGTGATGCTGTGGAAGCTAATCCCTTGGACTAAGGTCTCTATTGCCTATGGAGATACCATGCTCCCAGGACTATTCTGCTAATGGGGAGTCAAACCCTTACCACCTAAGGGTTACTTATGGACTCTAATGGACTGTGCCCTGGATTTCATGAGGTGATCTCTGGAGACCCAACTGGGTATTACATTTCTGTTTCTAATCTGTTATTCTTTATATCTTACTGCACTGTAACATGCCTTTCTGTAACCATATAAGCTTTTATCCGCTAGAGTATATCTCTATGTATGTTGGTTGTCTAGTATCGACCCTCTTGGGTTAATAAATATAAAACTTTAGAAAGCTTGTCTCATATCCTATAAGACCTGGTCCCTTTTTCAGGGTGAGAGCGGACTGTAAAGGTAAGAAGGTGATCACAGTTTTCCCTGTGGCAAGGCCAGGTAGGCCGGAGACTGGGTCAAAGTGGCTTTGGCGAGGCAAGATCCTTCACACCCTCCTCCTCCGGTTCTTTGCTACATCCAGAGCAGCCACTCACAACGCATGTGCGAGATTTTATTGTGCTGTATGTGACTGTATGAAGAAAACTGGGCTAACTCAAAAATGGAGGTGCAGATCAATCCATAAAAGATATGCCTAAAATAGCCTTTCTAAAGACTATGCAAAGATATGTTTATTTAAAAATCGATATAGCCAATGATAGACTCCCTTTAAAACAAATTCATTTTGTTACTGCTGCAATAGTTTGGATTTTTCAACCACACATTCTGGATGGAAAATCTGAAGTGTTATCTGGTATGTGTGAGCATACCCTTATAGGTCACACCTGAAATTGTGTTGGATAGCAACAGCATACATAAATGCAATGACGGTGCCTTTTAAATACTGTTACAGACTTACATGTCCATTTTGCCTTTGGTTGACGCTGTTCAATATATAAATAGCACTAGCTTCTGCCCGCGACTTTGTTTGCAGGTTGTTGGCGTGTATGATCTGCCTAAATTTAGCCAATTTCTGCCGTCGATGGTTTGCGTGCTCCAGTGTTTCGGCAGCTCTTAAGCTGTACTGCTTCTGAACTTGTTTCTTGCACTGTGCCTGTGATTGTTCCGGCATCTCAGCAGCTCACTGGGACGCCATATAATGAGCGTGTTGTTGGCCTTGATGATCCGCCTGCTCTGGCATTTCGGCAGCTTTCAAGTTGGTCTGGTACTGAAGTTGTTCCTCACATAGTGTCCGTGATTATTCCGGCATCTCAATAGCTCGCTGGTACGCCATATAATGAACGTATTCATCAAATTGCTGCCGTTGATGGTTTGCCTGTTCCGGCATTTTGGCAGCACTTAAGCTGTCCTGCTGCTGAACTTGTTCTTCACACCGTGCCTGTGATTGTTCCGGCATCTCAGCAGCTCATTGGGGCGCCATATAATGAGCGTGTTGATGATCCACCAGCTTCAGCGTTTCGATAGCTGTCAAGCTGGCCTGCCTTGCACTGTGACCGTGATTGTTGCAGCATCTCAGCAACTTGCTGGGACGCCATAAAATCAGTGTATTGTGGGTGTTGATGATCCGCCTGCTCCGGTGTTTCAGCAGCTCTCAAGTTGCCCTGGCACTGAACTTGTTCCTCGCACCGTGCCTGTAATTGTTCCGGCAGCTCGCTGCGATGCCATATGAGTGTGTTTTTGGTGTCGATGATCCCCCTCAGCTGCGCTCGAGGAGAACTCTGACTTCTGGTTACCTTCATAGCTCTCGTTGTTTGCGACAAATTAGATTTTCTTTTTCCCGGCCTGTTTAAAATTGAGAAACTGCCTATTTGGATTAAAGGTGTTTGCCCCTGTCAGTTTGTCTACAGTGCCTGGACCAGATCAAATAATATGCTAATGCATGAGGGTTAGTGTGTATTTACACAGAGAGATAACAGCACTGGCTTTGTCAGAAGGTGAGATATAGAAGGTGTACATTCCTTTAGATCTAAAATTAACACATTGACAAAGGGTTAAAGTAGAAAATGCATCTGACAGTTTATCATGCAATTTCTTCCAAGCACAGAAATACCCCACATGTGGGTGTAAACTGATTTTTGGGCAGACGGCAGCGCATGGAAGGGAAAGAGCGACACGGTGTTTGAACAGCAGATTTTGCTAGAATAATTTTAATGTGCCATGTCGCATTTGCAGACCCCTTAGAGTATCAAAACAATGGAATCCCACCAAAAGTGACCCCATTTTAGAAACTACACAGAATTCATCAAGGGGTATAGTGAGCATTTGGACACAGCAGCTGTTTCATAGATTTTACTAACATTGGAATGTGTAAATGAAAAATGACTAAAATGTCACTATCCCGAAAGTTTTCATTTTCACAAGGGGTTAAAGGCAAAAAAGCCCCCCACAGATTGTTAAACAATTTCTCCTGAACACGGCAATACCTCACGTGGTCATAATCTACTGTATGGGATCATGGCGGGGCTCAGAATGGAAAGAGCGCCATTTGGCTTTTGAAGGGCAGATTTTGCTGGAATATTTTTCAGGTGCCATGTCGCATTTGCAGAGCCCCTAGAGTACCAATACCATGGAAACCCCCTAAAAGTGACCTAGTTTTGGAAACTACACCCCTCATAGAATTTTTCTAGGGGTAGAGTGAGTATTTTGACCTCACAGCTGTTTCACAGATTTAATTAACATTGGAACGTAAAAATGAAAAATTACTTTTTTTCCAATAAACTGTCCATTTAGCGCCATATTTTAAATTTTTGCAAGTAGTTAAAGAATTAAAAGCCCCCCAGAGTTTGTTACACAATTTCTCCTGAACACGGCAATACCTTATATGTGGTCATAATCTGCTGTATAGGTACATGGTGGGGCTCAGAATGGAAAGAGTGCTATTTGGACTTTTGCGAGCAGATGTTGCTGGAATAGTTTTGAGGGTCCATGTCACATTTGCTGAGCCCCTAAAGTATCAATACAACGAAAACCCCTCAAAAGTGACCCCATTTTAGAAACTGCACCCATCAAGGAATGTATCAAGGGGTATTATGATTTTGAGACTAAAAATGCTTCTTAAAAATTAAAATTTTTAAAGAAATATGCCATTTCTGTGCCCAATACATTGCACCCACTTTGTGTTGTCAGAGACCTGCACTCATAAAACTATTAAGGGGCCATCCCAAGGGGCAAAAAATTATATATGTGGGTATAAACTGCTGCTTGGGCACACAGCAGGGCTCAGAAGGGAAGGAGCACTGCACTTTTTAGCTTTTGAGGTACAGATTTAGTGGAACCCTCTGGGGGCCATGTTGTTCTTGCAGAGCCCTGGAGAGAACAGTAAACTGGAATTCCCCAAGAAGTGACCCCATTTTGTAAGGGCGATTTTAGGGTCTCTGCAAAAGTGGCATGGCATCCAAAAACCAAACCATCTAAGTCTGTGCTCCAAAAACCAAATAAGCCTTCTTCCCCTCTGTCCGGCTGGGTCCTAATATCAGTTCATAGCCACATATGACATTACGTACGGTATCCCGGGTACACCAGTGTCATACATGTGGCATAAACTGCAGTTTGGGCGCACAGCAGGGCGCAGAAGGGAAGGAGCGCTATGTGGCTTTTTGAGTACAGATTCAGATGTTTGGTATCTGGACGCCATGTCATGTTTGTAGAGCCTGTAAGGTACCAGAAAAGTGGATTCGCCAAAACTCATTTTGAAAACTGCACCTCTCAAAGAATTTATCTGGGGGTGTAGTGAGTATTAGGGAATATATAAGCGGTGCGGACATTGCAAACACCTATTCCCTACTATGTCCCAGTAGCTCCTATGATTGGGGGAGTCACTCTGGGGTTCACTTTGGGGGTCACTTCTGGTATATTTTCCCTCATAAGCTCTAAATCTGGGGTGTCCACTGATATACAATCACACAGCTTATATATTCCCTTCCTGACGCAGCCAAATGTGCTTTAATGATTTGGCGATTTTTTTTTTTTTTTTTTTTTTTTTTTTTTTTTTTTTTTTGTCTTCACATTGCTAGATGTCTTTATTTTTTTTGGTGACGTGGCAATATAAGGGCTTGTTTGCGGGATGAGATGCATTTTGTAATGACACCATTTTTGGGTGCCTACAACTTATTGAATACATTTTATTAACTCTCTTGTGCTGGATTTAAAAAAAAAAAAAAAAAAAAAAAAAAATTCTGGTATTGCGTTTTACCTTTAAAATTTTATACCATACAGCGTACAGTATAAGTAACATGTGACCTTTATTCTGTGGGTCGGTATGGTTACGACGATACCTCATTTATATTATTTGTTTACGCGATACTAATTCTGCAGAACAAACACATTTGTGGACATAAATCATTGTTTTTTGCATCGCCATCTTCTGAGACGCGTAACATTTTTATTTTTCGGTTGACAGTGTTGGTTGGGGGCTTATTTTTTGCGGGACTTTTTGATCACTTTTTATAGCACATTTTGAAAGGTGAGATGGCAAAAATCACTTCTTGTGGGTTTTTTCCGTTTTTTTTTTTCCGCCGTTCACTGTATACATTAAATATTGTTTCAGTTTTGTTGTACAAGTTGTTACAGATGTGACTTTTTTTTTTTTTTTATATATATAATTCATTTTCTATAGTAAAAAGTGATTTTGGGGGCTTTAACTTTATTTATTAATTGTTTTAAAACACTATTTTTTTTCCCCCCACTTTAAAAAAAAAAAAAAAAAAAAATTCACATGTCCCTGTGGCACACTTGGATCAGTGAGGATTTCGTCACTAATCCTGTATTATGCATTGTGAGACACAGCATGCACGTGTCTCTCAGTGCATAACAGGAAGTGAGCTGTGCAGACGGCACAGCTCACTTCAGAAGGTCCTGGCAGGAACAACCAGGTAACGGGGGCTCATGGCAGTCTGGGGTCACTAACCAGACCCCAGGCTACATAGTACTGATACCGGCGATATCTTGCCGCGGGGGTACCAGGGGAGGGGGGTTGGAAAACAGTGTGAAACCCTTTGTTTGCGGTGGTCATGTTTGACCATCGCAACCAAAGGGTTTAAACCTCCGATCGATAAAGGCATCGATCGGAGGTTAAGGAAAAGGGTGATAGCTGTCGGTAACAGCTATCACCCGATTCCACCCGCTCAGCTAGTGAGCGGGCAAGCACTCCATGACCTAGTATTACTTCATGGTGCGCGAAGTACCTAGCGCCCCTGAAGTCATAGTATGTCATGGGTCGCTAAGGGGTTAATTTGCTGAGGTAGCTCTTTAATTCTAAGGTCCCACGGGCCATAAACGCAGTGATAAAGCGCTGCGGGAAGAACCGCTGTGTGATCGCATTGCGGTTCTTTTCACAGCGCTTTGAAGAGAAAGTTCAGAGTTTTCCTCCGCGGACTTTCTCTTCCCATTATATCTACGAGAAAGCCGCCTGCGTTTCCATAGATATAATTGACATACTGCGATTTGCAGAGCCGCAACGGCTTTCCAAATCGCAGCGTATCCGCGCTACGTTTTTTTTCCGGCATAGTACTTTGCCTGCACTGTATTATGCCGCGATTTTTCCTGCAGCGTCTCCGCTTCGAGCAAATCGCGGCGTTTACATCCCGTGGATAACTCCCATCACTCTTGTTCAGAAGCCTGCAGGTTGTGTGCTCTCTTTACTTCCTGTTTTTCTCGGCACATTGGTGGGCGGGGTTTCAATTGCTCTATCTGCTACGTTTGCAGTTAGTAATGAGGGATTGGTTGTAAATGAATTACCACAGCATGAAGCTGATGTAGAGGCTGATGTAGCAGAGCTGGATTTGAGTCAGTTTGTAATACATACATACATACATACATACATACAGAGGTACAGACTCCCTATCTCAGCCCTTATCAGCTGACTTACACAGCTCAGATCTGCTCCCAGCACTCAGCCCCGCCCTTTCCCCCCTGAGAGCAGGCAGCATGTCACTTGGGGACTGAGCAGATAAGCCCTTTCCTTGGTCATAGAAAAGCATGTAAACAGTGAAGTGAATAAATTAAGATAGTGGCCAAACTAAGCAGTTTTGATAAAGTAAAGTATTTAGAAAAAGTCTTATCCACATAAACTAGCAATATATATATATATATATATATATATATATATATATATATATATAATCCTTATTATGGGACAACCCCTTTTAACTGCACTTAACAGAGGCCATGATCAAGGAACAGGGCTCAGCAGCTTTCCCTTTAGCAGAATTTAGCAGCAGATCCTTTAAAGGGACTTTTCTGCTCTCCTTTCCTCAGCACTCCACTTCCTGAGTCAGTGACATGTTGGTGGTTGAGGCGATGGATGGTAACCAGGATGGGAGCATGCTGATTGCCTCACCCACCAACATGTCACTGACTCAGGAAGTGGAGTGCTGAGGAAAGGAGAGCAGGAAAGTCCCTTTAAAGGATCTGCTGCTAAATTCTTAGTGCCAGATACCACACGACACCACCTTGCCTCGGTGGGTTATGTTCTGATGACACAATAATATTAACATTCATACATTCAGCTTTAGTCTGTAATTTGCATGTTTAGATTAATAGAAGATTTATGGAAATGTATGAAATCCCAAGACTCCTTTTGTTAGTAATACTAATGCTTCTCCTGAGGCAATAAGAGAGGTAACTTACTGGATTTACTCTAAACACTAATTTGCCGTTTCCTTTGCTGTGAATGAATTAGTAAACAGATTTGTGATGTAGATCTGATGCCAGTCACAATTTAAATTATCCTTGGTAGATTTAATCTTCTGTGCAAGGTCTTCTACCCTACTGCATGGAGACATCTGTCGTGATATTTGCGATAAGAAGATTGTTAGTCACCATGCATTTTTTTTTTTTTTTTAAATCTTAGCCAGCATGATTGACAGATGCTCAGTGATTTGTGTCCTGTTTTGCGATCTGCTAGTTTGTGCTTTCATCTTTTCACTGCTGTTTTAAGTCTGCAGAGCTCTTCACCACTTGTTTATAAGGGTTTGCATACAAGCCAGCAGTGGGAACTAAGGATTTATTGCCAACTTTATTTCTGCTGTTCTTACCCGTGTCCTCTGAGTTGTAATGACACTTCTTGCTACTTAGTTTTTAGCTTGTCTATTTATAATAATCACTGCTGACTTTACGCAAAACTCATCCAGCTGTTACTTACAGAAGTACTCCGATGACTCTGCAATAGTAGGCCTTATCACTGATGGCGACGATAGGGAATACAGAGACTTAAATTGAGATTTTGTTGAATGGTGCCAGCTGAACCACCTCAGGATTAATGCTGGGAAGACCAAGGAGATGTAGTAGTAAACGAAGAAGTGCTCCAACCCTGGTGGAAATACAAGGGACATGCATTGAGATAGTCAAGATCTATAAGTACCTGGGTGTGCTCCTCAACAATAAATTAGACTGGGCTGATCACCTGGAGGCGCTGCACAGAATTGGGCCACAGCAGGCTCTACCTGCTCAGGAGGCTGAGGGCCTTCCTAGTCCAGGGGCCACTTCTTAGGGCCTTTTTCAACTCTGTGGTTGCTTCATCCATCTTTTTCAGTGTGGCCTGCTGGGGAAGCAGTATATCAACCAGGGACAGAAATAGACTTGACAGGCTGATCAGAAGGGCCAGCTCTGTCCTGGTGAGCCCTCTGGACCCAGTACAGGTGGTGGGTGACAGAAGGATATTGTCTGTGGTGACCTCCATGCGGGAGAACAAATCCCACCCCATGTATGGGACCTTGATGGCACTTGGCAGCACTGTAAGTGACCATTTGCTTCACCCCAAGTGTGAGTAGCAGCGATATTGCACAAATATCTGTACTGGGCGTTCCTCCCCGTTATTACAGTACAGCCCTATAGGTGCTGCTGTGCAGAAGAACGTTGCTGACAGAGTGTCGGAAATGCCCTTCTGACTGTGAAGAGCTACGGTACTGAGACGATAGCTCTTCACCCGGGGCACAGATCGGGAAAGGGCTTTCCAGGGGTATATAACACCGCATGTGCCGAAATCCATGAAAGGTCCTCTTTAAACCACCATTGTATTTTTCTATGCAGACATTTTAGTCATGCATTTCCTTTTTTTGGATTGTTAGAAGGGGACCTAAGGTAATTGAGTATGGACTCTGAAATGTACAGTTATAACTTATGCTATCTCATACAGAATCATACTGAACTTCTGCCAGGTTTAGTCTGAAATCTGATAGAATAATTTGAACAATCACAATCTGCAGTTTGCCAAAAAATTGCTTGGATAAATTTTGTTGCTATTCTGATTGAGAAAGGAAACTTGCTATTAGTGACACGTGTGAGATGCTTTAGTGGAGTGTCTCCACTCTTTAGTATCATGTCCATTAGGTACATCTATATTACATACTGATAATGTTTGTTTTTATCTTTTATAGGGTCTCTGATCGAGCAGCTAACAGCAGAGAAATATGAGTGCATGGTGTGCTGTGAGGTAATAAGAGTTATGGCTCCGGTCTGGAGCTGTCAAAGTTGCTACCATGTTTTCCACCTTAACTGCATCAAAAAATGGGCCCGGTCTCCTGCATCACAAGCTGAAGGTCAGTATTCATTTTCTTAGTTGCTTGTATCTTTTTAAAAGGAACTTTCAGTACCTCCAAGTCGAGCTCTTTACATTAGTAAAGGGGTTGTCAGGGATAAATGGAAATCCCTACACCAATCTAATCACCCTTTCCCCTCCTACTGTCTAAATAACACAATTAAATCTAAAATGTATATTTACCCATATCACGTCTGCTTGTGCTATAGACCCAGCGCTGTTGTGTTCAGACAATAATACACCTCTACTGCACAGATGTGGGGATAGCTTCAGAGGAATGCGTAGTAGAGGATCATCGCCTAGAGAACAGCGCTGGCTTCAACGCAATCATAAATGAAGGATGGGTGTCTTGTAGGAGGAAGACTGGAAGGAAGAGGGATAAGTATATAATGAGATCAAGTATTGAGCTGATTAGGTAGGGAAGGGCTAGTAGTTGTGAACGGGATAGCTAGAGTTAGGGAGGGGGTGTATGGGATGGAGGTAAGAAGAGATGAAAGGGGGGGAGTGAGGTGAGAGGTAGCGTGGAAGTTAAAGGGGTATTCCCAACTTGCCTGTTCACCAACTTGCAGGCTGTATGCTCTGTTCACTTCCTGGTTTTCTCGGTAAATTGGTGGGCGGGGTTTCACTTGCTCTGCTTACTCTCTTCATAGCAGTCCATGTTTGCAGTCAGTAATGAGGGATGGTTGTAAATAAATGAGAACAGTATCACTGGAAGATGCACAATATGAAGCTGATGTAGCAGAGCTGGATTTGTTAGGTGATGAGAATCCCAAACATACATGCTACAGGACCAAGAGTAAGCTTGCAATTTACTCACACTTATGTCTGTGTTTAATGGACTCCCTGTCTCGGCCCTTAGATTTAATTAGCCGACTGATAACTCTAAGAGCCGGAGATAAACAGCTCAGAAATACAAGCATGGAGCACTCAGCTCCCCCTCCCCTCCTGAGAGCAAGGAGCTACGTCACTTGTCCTAATAATCTGATAGCAGCCAAACAAAGCAGTTTTGCTTAACCTCTTCCCGACATGCGCCGTAATAGTACGGCGCATGTCGGGTCTGTAAATATGGCGACCACCATAGCCGCCGGGTGTCTACTGCTTTAAGCAGTAGACAACCGGCTCTAATGCCTCCGATCGGTCCCCGGACCGATCGGAGGCATTAACCCCTCCGGCGCCGCGGTCTAAGCCGCCGGAGGCGCCATTTTCCCGGCGGCGCATGGGTGCCGCCATTTTGGCCGGGATCGCCGGCTCCTGGAGCATGCTCCAGGGCTGACGTCCCGTTGCCATGACAGCCGGGAGCCTTGTACAGGCTCCCAGGCTTGTCTGCAAAGTGTCTCTTTTGCAGGCTGGTCTATGCAGCCTGCAAAAGAAAGGATGCTTTTTTGCAATGCATTAGCATTGTAATGCATTGCATTAGTGATCAGACCCCCTGGGGTTCAACACCCATAGGGGGTCTAATAAATGCAAAAAAAAAAAAATAAAAAAAAATATAAAAAAATATAAAAAGAATTAAAAGTTCAAATCACCCCCCTTTCCGTAGAACACATATAAAAGTAGTTAAAAACTGAAACATATACATGTTAGGTATCCCCGCGTCCGAAATCGCCCGCTCTACAAATCTATAAAAATATTTTTCCTGTTCGGTAAACGCCGTAGCAGGAAAAATAGTCGAAAGTGCCAAACCGCCGTTTTTTCACTGTTTTGATTCTGATAAAAATTTGAATAAAAAGTGATCAAAGCAATAACATTTTCCAAAAATGGTAGAACTAAAAAGTACACCCGGCCCCGCAAAAAAAGACGCCCTATGCATCCCCGTACACTTACGTATAAAAAAGTTACGGCCGTCGGAATATGGCGACTTTTAGAAAAAAAAATTTTTAACACAGTTTTTGAATTTTTAGGGGTCAAAATGTAAATAAAACCATATAAATTTGGTATCCCTG
Organism: Leptodactylus fuscus; assembly: GCF_031893055.1. Taxonomy (NCBI): domain Eukaryota; kingdom Metazoa; phylum Chordata; class Amphibia; order Anura; family Leptodactylidae; genus Leptodactylus; species Leptodactylus fuscus. The sequence goes on from NC_134268.1 coordinate 122,947,306, forward strand.
GAACCGTACCGAAACACAGAATATAGGGGACATGTCATTTTGGCTGCACAGTGAACACCGTAAAACCAAAGCCCGTAAGAAAGTCGCAGAAATGGATTTTTTCTTCAAATCCACCCCATTCTGAATTTTTTTTCCTGCTTCCCAGTACATTATATAGAATAATTAATGGTAGCATCATGAAGAAAAATTTGTCCCGCAAAAATTAAGACCTCATATGGCTCTGGGAGCGGAGAAATAAAAAAGTTATGGGGTTTAGAAGGAGGGGAGTCAAAAATCAAAAATGAAAATCAAAAAATGCCATCGGCGGGAAGGGGTTAAGCAATGTATTTAGGAAAAGCTAGCAGTATAGATAGGATGCTTGAGATGGGACAACCCCTTTAAATAGCTGGAAGCTGAACCATGTAACAAATGCAGAAGATACCAGGAGCTCCCAGAGAGACCCAGAAATCACTCAAAACCTGTAAAGGTATATTGGTGCATTTATTAACCCATTAATAGCACTAACGGACTTTTTTTAAAAAAAACAAAAAGTAAAACAAACAAACATTGTTTTGCCTGGAAAACCCTGTTAGATAGGGACTGATTCACTGATTCTGGCCTAGTTTAAATTTTTTCTGTAATGCTCATTGTGTCCAAGCAGTCAATGCTGTTAATTTTGGTGTCTGATATTCTATATAGACTCTTTACTGTCAGGCAGGAGAAGACAAGGGGTGTGATTCTGAGCTCTGACACTGACCACTTCTGTCTGACACTCTCTCTGTCATAACAGAGCTTAAATATTACATTACATTAATATTAATATTATTGCTTTTATAACGTAAGAAAATGTCCTGCACACACAATTTTTTCTTCGGTCTGAAAAGTATAAAAAAACGATGGGGAAACAAGCTTCCATCATAGTGTTTTTTTTTGGTTTTTTTTTAACATTGGGGTGAATGCAGACAGAGGTTCACACCTGTCAGAGTACATTAAAGGTCTGCACATGTCATTTAATGTCCGTTGTTGTCATCCTGTGGCGAATGACAGCAATGGACATTAACAACGGTAGTGTGAACCCACCCATATATTTACAGTTTCAAGATGCATTAGTTCTTTGAAAATTCCAGTGTACAGTGTGTACCAATAGTGGTCTGAGCTGCAATGCACATAGGATCTATAGTGTACAGATTTGTAACCAGTAGGTACCTAGAGAGGATCCTATTGCAAATAGGTGCTGATAAATAAATACCGTATTTTTTGGACTATAAGACGCACTTTTTTCCCCAAAAATTTTTGGGGAAAAGAAGGGTGCGTCTTATAGTCTGAAGGTGGCGCCTGGCATCCGCTGTAATAGAGAGGCGGAAGCCGGCAAGTGATAGACGCCATTACAGGTGCCGGGGCCTGAGACATCGCTACGATCCTCTGCCCTGCATGAAGCCAGCAGAGGGAGGAGTGATGCTATTCCGCTCCTCCGTCCCCCCGCTGCTGGCTTCATGAAGGGCAGAGGATCGTAGCGATGTCTCAGGCCCCGGCGTCTATCCCTCCCCGGCATCCGCCTCTCTAGTACAGCGGATGCCGGGTCAGTATCCGTGGCCCCTTCTCCCCCGGGGCCGGTCCCCACCGGCCCCGTACCTGTAAAGTTGCAGGCCGGCTCCTGCGCGGCGATATCGCAGGAGCCGACCTGTTCGGGTGACAGCCGGGAGCCTAATGAGGCTCCCCGGCCTGTCACTGCTGTATTAGTATTGCGGCTGGTCTCTATGACCAGCCGTAATACTAATACACAGAATGTCCCATAGACGGCAATACAGTTGTATTGCCGTCTATGGGACTTGCGATCAAGTGACCGCAGGTTCAAGCCCCCGGGGGGGAATAAAATAGTTAAAAAAAAAAAATTAAAAAAAAAGCTTTAAAAATATGAATTAAATAAAAGTTCTAAATCACCTCCTGTTTTTTTTTCAATACAAGGTGATCTAAGCAATAGATATCCCCCAAAATGGTATAACTAAAAAGTACAGCTGGCCCCGCAAAAAAAAAAAAAACACTCTATGCATCCCCGTACAGCTGCAGGGTCACCTGTCAATGTGGCCTTGCAGCTGTTGCAAAACTACAACTCCCATATATTAAATATTTTACCAGTTTTTGCTTCAAAATTTTTTTTCCCTATTTTCCTCCTCTAAAACCTAGGTGCGTCTTATAGTCCGAAAAATACGGTAGTTGGATATTAGCATAAATGGGAAGAGTCTGCTAATGTTAGGTCAGCACAAAGTATGGAACTTGCACAACTGCAAGTGGCAGGTAACAGTAGAGAGGGCATAAAACAGATACTCTAGATCAGGGGTATATATAGATATATATATTAGTGATAAAGGCCAACTGACATGCATCTGACTACAAGAGGCCCCAAGGTTTAGGCATAAAAAATTAGTAAAATATATTTAGCTTTTCCTAGTGGTTAAATAGAGGGGTCAATGTCACTTACTAGAATGCTAGGAAAGAGAAAAGGAGTTAGTTTTTAAACTGTTAATTTGCAAATACACAAAACTTATTAGTGATCTCCACATTGGTATAGAGACCTATTAATGTCTCATCCATGCAGTACATTTTTCCATTGGTGTCCTTACACAATGTAATTTTCCTCAGTGATCCTTGTTGAGTAGTAATCAACCCTCACCAAACCTGCAGAAATGCAGTTTTTTTTTGTCTCTCTTCCGGAAGGTGCCTTGTCCTCCCTGTAGGCAGCTTTTCCTTTGAAATGGTCCTCTTCGGCTATTAGATACCTTGGGGTCTGGATCCCTGGTGACTTAAGCGACCTCTATGCTAAGAATTACCTTCCACTCCTTCGAGCGATTAGGTCTGATCTAAAGCGTTGGTCCAAGGATATGTACACACTAGAGCTGACGGGAGTGGAGGAGGGAGACTATGCTCTTCAAAAATTTAACTCCTAAGTCCTGCTAGCATTGTAGCTTTACCTCTGATGACAGGATAGCAATTTGTAGCATCCCAGAAACGCGTTAGGGAGTTGTTAGGTATTCACACTTGCTAATAGAGCTTTGTTCAATTGCCTAGGCACCTGACCTTTTTTTTCTTTTCTTTTTTTTTTGTCCCTCAGAGTTGCTTGTCCGCATTTTATATATGAGTGTGAGGTGCTGTGCTTCACTATTTTGACACCCACCCCTTAATTTTTGTATATACACTATATCAGGGGTAGGCAACCTTTTTTGTTCGGCGTGCCGATTTAAATTAAAAAATCAAAGATGAGGTCCTCGGAGTGCCGGGCAATAATTGTAAAGCTGACGACACCTACACTAAAGTAATATAGCACAAACCACAACATAGGGGTACTGTCATACTGTGATCAAAGCCACATGTGCTTACCACTATTTGCCTCCATACACATGTTCTTTTCCATTAGAAGCAATGTAAGTACATGCGTAACCCACAATTAGTGGTAATGTATGTGACTGGGAGCAGAGTGAGGTCATACCAGTAAAGAGCTGACACACAATGTACCTGTATGCTCCGTCCAGTCCTCGGCTGTTAGCAACTTTAGTATTCTGTAAGGGAGCGTTCACACTACCGTCAGTGTCCGACAGCTAGTGTCCGCTGGTAATGTCCGTTCAGAATCTTGTGCGGACATTAGCAGCGGACACTAGCTGTGTCTGTGACATTTTGCATTGATTTAAATGGACATCGGGTGCGTTCTTTTACACTCCGTGCCTGTCCTTAAGTGACCGTTCCCAAAGATGTCTGATTTTTCAAGCGGACAGCAAAAACCTACATGTCAGGTTTTATTGTCCACTTGAAAAGTGGCAAAACCCCAGCCAGAAATTAATCGGGGTCACAGTTTTAACAAAGTGGCCGCACTGGTGCCCAGGAACTGGATTTGGCTATAATTACATCTAGTTACAGTGTCACCACCCAATAGAATCACTCTAAGGCTGAGGCCCCACATTACAAAAATGCAGCTTTTTTTTTTATTGCAGATTTAGCTGCGTTTTTTTTTCCCGTCAAAGCCAAGAATGGCTAGAAAAAGAACGGGAAATATATAGGAAGCTTCTTATATGTCTTCCTCCTGCTCAATCTACTCCTGGCTTCGGCTAAAAAAAACCCCAGCAAAATCTGCAACGAAAAAAAGCTGTTTCTGCAACGTGGGGCTTTAGCCTAAGGCTGAGGCACAGGGATTTTTGCTACATATTTTGCTGTGTTTTTCTGAGCCTAAGCCAGGAGTGGATTGAGCAGAAGGGAGACGTATAAGAAGCTCCCTATATATTTCCCATTCCTTCTGTAGCCATTTTTAGCTTTGGTTGAAATAAACCGCATGAAAATCTGCAACAAAAACGCTGCATTTCTGCAATGTGGGGCCTCAGCCTTACGCCTCCTGCATACAAGTGGCACGCATGTGGTTTTCACTGACCTATATGTTAAAAATGAATTGACAGGGCTGCAAATGCAGACAGATGTAGGGGATGTATAGGACACATATAGGACCTGCTCCATAGTTTTCAGCTCTTCAATTTGGCCCAGATACACAGCCACAAAAAGAATGGCTGTATATATGGGTCAATTGAAATATATAGGTCTGTACTTTTAGCCACAGTTGTAGATAAAGAGTCTGATCATGTGCATTGCAGGTTACAACTCAATGTGCCTCATATTAATAGCAGTTAACCCCATCATGTCCCTCACATTAACCCCCTGTGTGCTTTACATAATTGACACGGATATGTGAGACATATGGAGGTAATAAGTGAATATCTTCATTATATAGGTCCTTCGTTAGTACCCCCATATGTCTCACACATCAGTAACCCCATACCTCCCAACTTTTGAAGAACTGAAAGAGGGACAAAATGTGCAAATTTAGCCCCGCCCACTTTTGTGTTGACTCCGCCCACTGGTTAATTTTTCATGTGCCTGCACACAGTATAATCCTCCTACAGTCACCCGTAAATTATATGTCCCCCCTCTATCTCTCCCCCAGTTTCATATACACCCTTCATCTGCCCCCAGTTTCATGTCCCCTCCATCTCTGCCCCCAGTTTCATGTCCCCTCCATCTCTGCCCCCAGATTCATGTCTCCCTTCCATCTCTGCCCCCAGATTCATGTCCCCACATCTCTGCCCCCAGATTCATGTCCCCCCTCCATCTCTGCCCCCAGATTCATGTCCCCCATCTCTGCCCCCAGATTCATGTCCCCCATCTCTGCCCCCAGATTCATGTCCCCCCATCTCTGCCCCCAGATTCATGTCCCCCCATCTCTGCCCCCAGATTCATGTCCCCCCATCTCTGCTGCCAGATTCATGTCCCCCATCTCTGCTGCCAGATTCATGTCCCCCCATCTCTGCCCCCAGATTCATGTCCCCCCATCTCTGCCCCTAGATTCATGTCCCCCATCTCTGCCCCCAGATTCATGTCCCCCCATCTCTGCCCCCAGATCCATGTTTCCCATCTCTGCCCCCAGATTCATGTCCCCCCATCTCTGCCTCCAGATTCATTTCCCCTCCATCTCTGCCCCCAGATTCATGTCCCCTCCATCTCTGCCCCCAGATTCATGTCATCCTCTCCATCTCTGCCCCCCAGTGTCATGCCGTCCTCTGCATCTCTGCCCCCAGTGTCATGCCGTCCTGTCCATCTCTGCCCCCAGTGTCATGCCGTCCCCTCCTTCATCTGCCCCCAGTGTCATGCCGTCCTCTCCTTCATCTGCCCCCAGTGTTATGCTTTCCTCTCCATCCCTGTCCCCAGTGTCATGCCGTCCTCTCCTTTATCTGCCCCCAGATTCACGTTCCACCTCCACATTAAACTTACCTTCTCCTCCGCTCCCTCGCCGCTCTCTGCGCGCCTCTCTCGCTGACACATGCGGCTGAAGGAAGGAGCTGACACAGGTCAGCTCCGCGCTTTGCCGCTGCGTGTCTCTCTCGCTGACACATATGCGGCTGAAGCGAGGAGCTCCTTGCTTCAGCCGCATATGTGTTCAACTCCAGAGGACGCAGATCTGTGTTGAAATCGGGACATACCTCCCTCCAACCGGGACCGCGGGACATGTCACCCAAATCGTGAATGTCCCGCGGAAATCGGGACGGTTGGGAGGTATGGTAACCCTTATGTGAGCCACACGGGTTAATGTGAGGGACATGATGGGGTTAACTGTTATTAATGTGAGGCACATGGAGTTACTAAAACTAAATTAATAAAACCAAATGCCTGACATTAATAAGAATAGTTAGTAACACACACGTACCTAGTGTTGTTTTTACTTTCACTTTACTCACCGGAGCTTCCTCTCCTCCTCAGGGCTGCAGACAGCAGGATCTCCTCCTCACGTGTAGCAGCAGGGTTCAGGGAGCCCTTATCCTGTGCAGTGAGAGGCTCACCTCTGATTGGTGGGCAGTGAGAGAAGGGGGCGTGTCCTACACCTCAGCTCTAGCAGAGCACTGAAGGGACGCTCTCTCTCTCAATTTAGTGTATGAAAGTTGCAGGCTGGCTGCCGTGCCAGCAAAATATGCCTCGCGTGCCACTCTTGGCACGCGTGCCAGGGGTTGCCGACCCCTGCACTATTTCGAGATCTATCTTTTTGGGCTTCAACCAATATAGGCTAAACTTGTAAGGGCCATACTTCATATATTGGTGGTGTTTTTGAGTGACTGATCACCATCTGGTCAGTTTCTCTCTTTAGCGCCTGCCCTTCTTCTATAGTGTCTGCGTCTTAGTTTTTAAATAGTGTTTTTAATTTTTCTAATAAAGTTTATAGTTTTACTATGACTTCTTTGGGATAGGGACACCTCCATTTATATTTGGTTACTTATTTGGGCATCTGCAGTTATAATTTTTCTATTTTTTGTTTGAGTGGGACATAATGTTAATTTTATAGATGGCAAAATATGTTTAAGTACCCTTAGACCACCTTTTCTGATCTGATCACCCGAAGGAGTGAAAGGTGGTTTTAGAGTTAGGTAGTGTAGAGTTCCCCCAGATCCCCAGAAATCCAAACTCCCAGGTATTTGGCAGCATTGTTGGGAAGTATTGGGAAGAAGAGTTAAAAAAACAAAAACAAAAAAACAACAACAAAAAAAACCCACTGGAGCCTCTGTGGGAGCGGGATGTTGAGCCCCTCGGACTTCTGCCAATTAATTTTGAAATTAGTAATGTCATTGAACTTGTGGAATTCTGACATTAAAGGAGGGAGGAAGGCAGTCAGGTCCTGCAGAAAAGAACAGGAGGTCATTTGCCTATGCTGCAATCTTTAGGTGTCTACTGCCCACCTGCAGACCGCCTGTGGCCAGGTTAGATCTAATTTTCCGGAGTAGGGGTTCTAGCATTAGAATGTAGATTAGGGGAGAGAGGAGACACCCCTGGCACATGACATTCCTGATCCGAAAAGGAGAGCACAACACTCATTGACTCTCGTGAAAGCTGACTGGTTGGAATAAAGAGTTGAATCCAGTATGGGGGATGCAAGATCGGTCCATCGCATGGTCAGCAAAAGTGATGGGGTCAAACGTCGTTCCTCTGATTAAACTGACACATGCATTGAAAGAACAGGCAGGATAAGTGTGACAATCCGCTAGAGAAGTCTACCATTGGATCTTAAGCCAAGTTGAAATATCTTCTAATCTCTTCTACCTACTAATGAGGTACCTTCCGTGAAATCCTCTGGTTTGACCAGGATAAACTCTAATGCTCCTATCCAATTGGAAATAGGAAGATAGAGATTGGCCAAGGTAAATATTGCGCCCGCAGTGCTTGGTTAGCCAGCACATACTCTAAAGTTGAAACAATACAGAGAAAGATCAGCATAGCCCCTGAATAAGGAAAAAAAAACCAACTTTGCGGCCGCCATTTCTCCTTTCATAAACAAAAATTTACTCAAGCCATCTAAGGGTAAGTTCAGACGGGGCTTTTAGGTCCGGAACCTGAGGCGGAGGCCGCCTCAGGTTCCGGACCAAAAGCCAGGTAGCCGCGACTGAAAGCCAATGCACTGCACCGGCATCCAGCCGTGCACTCTGCTCCGGATTAGGCCCAATGAAGAATGAGCATCTCGCTTCTTTTTTCCTGAAGCCGGAAGAAACGGCTCCTGGATAAAAGAACTGACCAGCTCCCATTGATTTTAAAAGATTTACTTTAAAGGGATTCTACCACTAAACCAACATTTTTTCTAATTACCACATCGGAATAGCCTTAAAGGCTCTTACCTTTAGACGTGGTCTCTGCGGCGCTGTTCCTTAGAAATACCGGTTTTAACCGGTATGCAAATGAGTTCTTTGCAGCAATGAGGGCAGGCCCCAGCGCTCAAACGGCGATGGGGGCATCCCCACTGCTGCCCGAGAGCTCTTTCCAGCGACGCCTCCATCTTCAGCTGCAACCCCGCCTCTTCTGTCTTCTTCTGTCGGTCCAACTTCCGATGCCTGCGCAGTACGTTCCTGTATTGAACTGCAGGACTGGTTATCAGCCAGAATAAGCAGATCATGGCTGCATTCAGACCATAGAAAGTCCCTCCATTTATGGTTGTATCCATTGTCAACTGATCAAGACGATATACTGTCACCACTGAGATGATTGGAAGAAGTCTTGAAAACTCTGCAAAATGTTTAATTCATTATATTTGGAATGTGCAAGCCTGTCTTCCCTGATGTAGTTAGGATGACAGAATTCCAGTGAAATAACCCAATAATGGCTGCTCCCTTTAGCATCACGCTCGACCTTCCAAGAGGCCTTTATTTTGCAATGACGCTGGGATTATTACCAGGTATAGTCTCTCAATCGAAGACAGCCGTTTCGATGTACTTGCATCTCATCAGCTCGATGCAGAGAGGACTATAACCTGGTAGAGGTGAGAGGCTTAGACAGGGTTAAAGGGATATTGTCACTCCTTAGGGAGAGACCACCATATAGGTGTGTGGAGATTTATTAAGCCTTTAGCACTCCACTTCGCAAGTAACCATGGGACTTTCTGACTTCCTAATTACATCATGGAAGACAGATTTGCATATTCTTCCCATGGATTTTCTGGGCAGTGAAAGGCCACGTCTGCCCACAGCCCCCTGTAAGCGTTACAGAAAAAAAGTTATTTTTGTGAAAAGTAGTAAAAGGTTAATTTGTGCAAACAATTCCAACTTCTAATTACTGAAATCCCCATGCTGTGTTTTAGATGGTTTATGATATTTGGTATGTGGTATTTTTGTAGTTTTAGGAGTATAATGACTCACAAAATCAAATAGATCACAACCACATAGACATTGACTTCTTAGCTGATACTGGCAGTATTGAAAATATGTGCTTTTATAAGGATATGATGTGAAAACTCTATGCGGTGTTATTCACAATGCTAAAGAATGACCAACGATAAGGTTCTTAGGTGGTCACCACACACAGTGAGCATGCTCTGTATCTGTGAAATACCAAAATATCAGAAATGAAAATATTATATACTTGTGTAATATTTGTCTAAGAAATATAATGTTGACATGGAGGTAATGTATCCCGAATGTGAGCATTTTCCTTCCAGTTTTTATTACTCTTATATAGTGTTGTTATGGCAACTTAGCTTACAATTGCCATGCTGAGCCATTGTTAGTAATGGGGGGGGGGGGGGGGAGCCATAAATAGGTTTTGATATGGAGAAGAATGGTTAGCGGTGTTGTATGCATTATGAAAAGTTCCCCCAAGATTTCCTTATTCATTGCTTTATGTGACACACTACACCTCTCTGTAGTAATGCAGTGAAGAAATTCCTTTTAGAAACTGTTTATAGTTCACATCATATGTTGCCTGCTCCTTTATGTTGAAAGAACTTGTAATTGGTCATTGTTTTACTTGGGAAATGAATACGAGAAATCTGCCCACTGTAGCCTGAAATGTTAGACAGAATTTTTGATCACCTCCAAATCCATTCCGTACAATAAAATTTTTTAGTCAGTTCACTTTAGTCTATTTTTACACATTCTTACATTCCCAATAAAATAACAATTTCAGAGCAGCAATTTCTTTCTCTGCTGATTTTTGTCGGTCTCTTCAACAGAGTCTCCAGATGATGCAGATGTGAACCCAGTCTGATGCAGACACCTTCTTCCTGCTTTACGCTAAGGCCCTACGGGCCATATCCGCAGCACTAAAGCGCTGTGGGAAGAACCGCTGCGTGAACGCATTGCGGTTCTTTTTGCAGCGCTTTTAAGAGAAAGTTCACAGAGTTTTCCTCTGCGGACTTTCTCTTAACATTATATCTACGGGAAAGCCGCTGGCGTTTCCGTAGATATAATTGACATACTGCGATTTGCAAAGCAGGAATCCCCTCCACTTTGCCTGCACTGTACAACGCCGCGATTTTTCCCGTAGCGGCAAATCGTGGCGTTTCCGGTCCATGGAGCCCCGGCTTTAGTCACTGTTGCGCCATTAAAGTCATTTTAGCTCATGGTATGATGACTGAGAGCAATGGATCATATGCACACAGAATTTTTTGCAAGCTGATTTTGAGGCTCAATTCACTTAAAAAAATTGCTCCCATTCATATCAGTGTGAGTCAAGTCATGTCACTTTTTCCTATAGCTGAAATAATCAGCTAGATATAAAAAAAAAAAAACAAAAAGAAGAAATCTTTGAAAAAAACCTTTGCGTTGAAAAAAGTCCTACAAAGAGGACTCCATCATAGACCTGGAGGACCTCACCATGGGCTATGGTGTCCATGGGTTTCTGCAAATGACCATTTTTTTAAGTAGACAGGGTTTCCTTCTTTCCTGTCCCCCTTGCTGACCTGAAGGAGGGAAGTCCGAATGCTAGTGTGAACCTAGCGCAAGTTGTAACTATTGTTGTTAACATACTTCTGTATAAACATATCAAAATTTGTTGTTAAGCTGCAAACTACCGGTATTTTCACTGTGATATTTGTACCCTCTGGTAAATTTTTAAATGTGCTGCTAGGTGTAGAAAAATGACCCAACGTTTTTGTCTTGTTCAAGAGAGGATTGCTGCTAATTGAACATCTCTTATGTGTATGACATGCATTAGGGTATTGTAAAATGGAAAACTATCCATAAGAGAAGCTTTTTGTTATGACAGTATGTACAGGACTTAAATATTACAGTATCAAATCATTTAAAGAGGACCTTTCATCAGATTGGGCACAAGCAGTTCTATATACTGCTGGAAAGCTGACAGTGCGCTGAATTCAGCGCACTGTCGGCTTTCCCAATCTGTGCCCCGGTACCGTAGCGCTTTACAGTCAGAAGGGCGTTTCTGACAGTTAGCCAGGGACGCCCTTCTGCCCAGCAGCGCCTATCGCGCTGTACTGTGGAGCAGGGAGGAACTCCCCCCTCCCTCTCCTGATAATACTCGTCTATGGACGAGCACTGTGAGCAGTGTATGAGTACTATCAGGAGGGGAGGGGGCGTTCCTCCCCACTCTCACAGTACAGCGCTACAGGCGCTGCTGTGAAGAAGGGTGTTCCTGAAAGTCAATCAGGAACGCCCTTCTGACGGTGAAGAGCTACGGTACCGGCACCGATAGCTCTTCACATGGAGTACAGATGGTGAAAGCCGACAGTGCACTGAATTCAGCACAATGTCTGCTTTCCAGTGGTATATAAAACCGCATGTGCCCAACTGATGAAAGGTCCTCTTTAAGAAAGGCTATTCTTCTACCTTTTAGATGTCTTCTCCGCGCTTCCGTTTGGTAGAAATCCCAAATTTCATCTGTATGCAAATGAGTTCTCCAATGCTGCGAGATAAATCTCCAGTGCCGCCTCCATCTTCTTCAGGAAAAGCCTTCTCTGCACATATTCTTGCAGAGCTGGCTTCAAATTTCTACGTGTGCGGAGTTGGCTCTGCTGTTGGGCCTCAGGCAGAGCCAACTGCGTATGCCCTCCTGGTGTAAGCGGCCATTTTCTTGTGGCCGCTTTCCCCAGCATACCCAACTGCGCATGCGTAGGAATTTGAAGCCAGCTCCGGAAGAAGCACAGAAAGGATGAAGAAGATGGAGGCAGCTCTGAAAATTTCGGAGTGCGGGGGATTATGTAAATCAAACTTTATTGTGTATGTTTTGTATGATACCCCCAAACCCCCTGCCCCCCGACTGATTTGGGAGGGAGGAAATAATAAACTTTTTTTTTTCACTTTCACTTTTTTTTTTTTTTTACACGGTGATCAGCATATAGGAGACCTCTCCTTGCTGTCAGCTGCCTGAGGCAGTTGACAGCAAGGTCTCCCTCTCCTCCGGCCCAGCAGCACATGTGCTATTGGTACCAGACCCATTTTGGAGCCGGCTGCTGGAGGAAGAGCATGTGGAGCAGCAGGGGTTCAGCAGGAGGGTAAGTGAACCCTAAGTTTAGAGTTTTTAGGCCACATCTCCGACATTTGATCAGAGATGTGGCCTAAAAACTCTAAACTTGGGCGACGACCTAAAAAAAATGGCGATCGTCTCTATTCACTGAATAGCGAGGATCGCATGACCAGGGACAGAAAATTCCTGTCCTTGGTCACAAGTCCCTGATGTCTACTACCTCCGGTAGCAGACAGCAGGGACCATTCAGCTTTCCAAACCAAAAAAACTTGAGACAAAAAAACAAAAAATACTTAAAAAATAGAAAATATTTATTAATTCATAAATAAACACTACAAAATACAAAGGGAGACAACAAAAGACAATCTACCACATAGTAGCAGAATATACTGAATCTTCTCACTGGTTAAATGAGCAGAGGGAAACCCCCAGGTGATACCAAACAAATATCCAGGGGAAATGCACCAATTACATAAATATAAACATATCAGAGCAAGATAATCATATATAAATATAAATAAATAGACAGTACATACCCATAGTCATATTGGAACAAAAATATAACCAGTCACCAGAGAAGGGGGAAAAGCCGCTGCACATTACCAGTGAGATCAGAATATGATCGCCTGACGCGCGTTTCACCTGAATGGCTTCATCAAGAGGCGCAAATAACATTGTAATAGCGCGATATTTATGTCTGCAAACTAACAATCAAATCACTCCCACCTGATGTTCGTCGATGCCTCCACTATACAAAGACCCGCGCCTCCTGATGACGTCATCACGCACGCATCACGTGACGGCGCCACCAGGATTCAACCGCCTGACAAAAGAATAATTTAAATCGGAGATTGCCGGTGCGCACGCGTAAACACGCCGGCAATACTCACATTGGCCACATGATACTATAATAGCATCATCGCATACATGTGAAGTGGCCACCTTCCAATGCATGCTTTTCATCAAGCCATATAGTGGACATATGAAATAAGTGTCCATATTAAATGCATAAATAAATATGTAACGTGGAGACACCAAGAACAAGGACCATAGTAATATATATATACACCTACTAGTTTGTATCTATAAACTACCCATATTTCATATAAGATATTCAGACACACACAACATAATAAAATTAAATAAAGAAAATATATTTTTGTATATAATAAGTGAATAAAGTGTTATAAAAATATACATGTGTTAATGAATATAAAATTAATAAGCTATATATAAAATGCATTGTTATATATAATAAGTGAATAAAGTGTTATAAAGAATATGCATGTGTTAATATATAAATATAGCATTAATAAGCCACACGAAAAACGTGTGGATAAAGTGCAAAAAATAGTGCAAAAACATAATAAAAATAAAACATAAATAAAACAGACAATTATTATACCCACAATTACAAAAATACAAAGAAAATCAATACATAATTTTTATTTTATATTTTATATTTTACAATAATTTCTCTTTATATGTCCATAAAACACTAGGGTCCTCTTCTCGAAAAACCCAATGGAGAAATCATCTAAAGGGAAGAGTTTCATAGCTGGGAACATCTTTTCGTAGGCTCAGATATTAACATCAGGACAGGGAATAACTAAAAAAATAACTGAAAAAATAAAAAATAAAAAATGTTAGATACATAAACACAAGACACTTTAAAATTCGCGCAACATGAAAAACATATAAAAACAAAAATTACAAAAAGGACCTAAAGCTAACCATTTCATTTAATCCCGCTGGTGCCACCGTATCAAGATCCACAATCCAGCGAGTTTCCTTACATAACAATGCTTTCCGCACATCACCTCCCCTACTACCAAGTTGGACTCTATCAATCCCACGCACTCTGAACCCCCTTGGGTCACTTTGATGGAAATCTTTGAAATGACGTGGTACAGGTTGTAGTCTTTCGAACTCACGTGATCTAGATGACGCCAAGATTTTACTGACGTGTTCCAATATCCGTACCTTCAAGGCACGACTTGTCATGCCAACATATATTAGTCCGCAAGGGCACGTGGCGTGGTAAATAACTGCTTCGGTGGTGCACGAGATGTGTTGTACAATGTTATATTGTTTATCACCTTTTGAATTAGTGAATGTTGTAGTACGGACAACATACTTGCAAGCTGCACAATTACCACAATTGAAAGAGCCCCATTTTGGGCCCCGACTGCCAAAAATAAATTTAGGTATTTCAGGTACATAATGACTCGAAGTCAACATGTCCCTCAAATTTTTCGTTCTCCTCCAAGTAATTTGTGGAGAGGTAGGTAAGACCTGGGCCAATTGTGGATCTGTCAATAATATGTTCCAGTGTTTACACAACACATCCCGCACCATCCGCCATTGACAGTTAAACTTGGTAATAAAACGTACCTGTCGTTCATTATTCAAATTCCTGTTCTTATGTTTACTTACCAAGAGTGAGTCTCTCGGGGTGGATCGTGCTCTCTGATAGCCCTTATATATCGTATCTTGATGATACCCACGATTTCGAAATCTTGTTATAAGATCAGATGCTTGTTGTTCAAATAACTCCTCATTGGAGCATATCCGTTTAATTCGCAAGAATTGTCCTACTGGAATTGCTTCCTTCACTTTAGGATAATGAGAAGAGGAGGCATGCAACAGGGTGTTGGTCGAGGTGGCCTTCCTAAAGACATTAGTGACGATAGTTCCATTAGCTTCCCGTTTAATTAATAAATCCAAAAATTCAATCTGATCAAAACTGACCGTAGATGTAAGACGAATATTTCGATCATTGCAGTTCAAGGAGGAAAGAAACAAGTCTAGTTGCGACGTGGAGCCCTGCCAAATGAATAGAATGTCATCGATATAACGTGACCACATCAGGACCCCCTCGTACCCTTGAGTATGTTGGACCACTTCCCTCTCCCACAGCCCCAGGAACAAGTTGGCATATGATGGGGCACACGTGGCCCCCATCGCTGTTCCCTGGAGCTGTAGGAAGAGGCGGTCCTTAAAAATGAAAAAATTATGCTTAAGAATAAAATCAAGCAACTCAAGAATGAATGATGTCAAATTAGTATCCAAACCCAAACAACGTAAAAAATAATTGGATGCTCGGAGGCCCTGATGATGATCAATCGATGTGTACAGGGACTCCACGTCGCAAGTCACCAGACACATGTCCTCCTCCAACTGCAATCCATTCAAACGGCACAGTATGTCGGAGGAATCCCTTGTAAATGAAGGCAATACCTCCACACACTGTTGTAGATAAAAATCCACAAACCTACCCAAATTTTCACAGAGGCCACCAATCCCGGAGACGATTGGACGTCCCGGAGGATTGGTGGCACTCTTATGGACCTTCGGCAATAGATAAAAAGTGGGTGTCACAGGAAAGTCCACAGTAAGTCCCTCTTTTATACTATTGGTAATGATGTTGTTATGTACTGCATTCATAAGAATAGTATCCAATTGATCTTTAAATAAAGTCATGGGATTTTCTGCTAGTCTCCGGTAGCAAGTGTTATTATTTAATTGGCGAAACGCCTCTTGTTCATACATCTGTGCCGGCCAGACCACAACATTCCCCCCCTTGTCAGCCGGCTTAATAACCACATCTTTCATAGATCTTAATTCCTTCACAGCTTGACGTTGTTTAAAATTTAGATTTGATCCCACAATCTTATTGGGCAATGAGGCAAAATCTTTGCTCACAAGCCGGAAGAAAATGTCAATAGGTGGACAAAGTGAAAAGGGAGGGAAATGCTGTGATCGGCGGCACAAATGGTGGGGTAAACCAGACTGTGCTGATCTATTCTGTTCTTCAACAAGATCCATGAGGTCCTGTAATGCCTGTCTTTCAGCTTTTCCCCCCCTCCCTGGCCGCTGATCCTAGTGTAATGGCGCCGACAGCGCCATCTTGGATCTTCAGACCGGCGGGGGGTCGGTTAAATGCAGAGATCAGCACATTGGGAGGTAAGTATAGGCCTCATCTATAGTTTTTAGGCCACATCTCCGACACTGATCGGAGATGTGGCCTAAAAACTACAGATTTAGGCCGCAAGGCCTTTCAAGATGGCGGCCATCACTATTCAATGAATAGTGATGATCGCTAGACTGGGGTCGGGTAATTGCTGGCCCACGGATGCTCACCGGGTTGTCAGCTAACATAGTTAGCTGAAAACCCGGTGAATTGCAGCACTAATAGGGTTAAAACCTATCCTGACTGCCCGTCGTAATTTTACTATAGGGCAGTCGGGAAGGACATGTCAGTGCCGACGTAATTTTACTATGAGCCGGTCGTTAAGGGGTTAAAATTAAATAATTGTGGTAAAAAAATAAATAAATTTTGCATTGTTCTTGCCCGAATGTTGAACCCGTGAGTATTGTGTATTGTGCACATGAGTTAATTTATTTTTATTCTTTTTACTTTCAGATGGAAATAGTGGTTGGAGATGCCCTGCCTGTCAGAATGTCTCCTCTCGAGCTCCCAGCACCTACACCTGCTTTTGTGGTTTGTATAAATATCATGAATACACAGTAATTTGCACACTGTAAGGACCATTAACTGGTAAATTTTGGTTTTCATTAATATAAAACTTACTTTTTTTTTCTTTTTTTTTAAATATTAAAGGTAAAGTCAACAATCCTGAATGGAACAGAAATGAAATTCCACATAGTTGTGGTGAGCTTTGTGGAAAGAGACGCTCTGGCCTTGATTGTCCTCATAACTGCAACATGTAAGGTCAACATAAGATGTCATGTATCCAGTTTATGCATTGCGACGGCTGCACGGTTTATTACTTGTAATATGATAAAAATAAATGCATGAAAGAACATCGCAACACTCACACATTAAAAGTGATCACTAGTTCTATGCCTTTTTTTCATAGTTCTTCTCCCGACCGTTTCTGTAAAAATCTGTTTTTTGCAATACGAAATTTTCTCTCTGGTAGTACAGAATGCATTCTTTCTGTTCTCAGAGCACACATGCGCCATAACCTCTCACCCACCCCTTAGTTAATTCCGTTCACACCCCTCTTCATTTTATGATCTTTTGCCTTGTGTAGGCATCCGACGCTGTGCTATATGGGGATGAAATATCGCACAAGCGCGGTCGGCTCTTCCACTTCGGGTTCAGGTGGAGCTCATTGCGCATGCTTGGTCCGCCATTTTGTAGTGGTCTGGTAAACAACTGTACTGCGCATGTATAGGGTGGCATAATTGAAACCTTTAACCCCTTCCTGCCACAGACAATTTTTGATTTTCATTGTGGATTCTCATTCTTTCAAACCTCATAGCTTTTTATATATTTTTTTTTTATTTTTCTGTTCACAGAGACATATGAGGGTGAACATATGAACAATCATAGTTTGTAATGGTACCATTTATTATTTTAAAGGGAGTCTATCATTGGCTATGGCGATTTTTAACTAAGCATATCTTTGCATAACCTTTAGAAAAGCTATTGCAGGCATACCTTTTATTGATCGGCGCCGCCTTTTTTAAATTGGCCCGCTGTTCCCTGCTTCTCATTGAGATATGGTGTACGGGCTGTGTGAAAATAGGGTAGGCTATGTCAAACCGCTCTATTCTAGGTATTATAAACCTAGAATCCTGATTTTGGTGTCATTTGAAAGAGGAGACTCATACTAAGGATATTGTACCATATACCTGCGAGAGAGCCATTTGAAATGACCCTCCCCATCCCTCATTTTCTCTCCATTTCGCATATTCTGTACATATTAAGAAGCAAGGAACATCTCTCAATAAAGAAGCAAGGGAAAGATTAAAAATATCCCCTCCATTTTCAATTCAATTTTTATGTTGGTTTTGTTCCTTACTACTTACGGTACTACTCAATTGTCTCTGTCCACCCCACAATAATATTAGATAGGCTTTTCCCCCTTCAGTATGTCTTTAGTATATATAGAACCCTTAGTTGCGCTTGTATGGCCCCATGCAGACGATTGATTATGCTTCTGATGTGGAACCAAGTTGACATTCAAGTGCATTCTTATACGTTTGTGTCTATGGGTCTTACGATTAATTCTACTATGCGGATATGAAGCCATAGTCATTTGGAGTGGAATAGATTGGAAACCGCTATAGAAGTAAATACATTTGGATGACATTTGGTCCTGTTCGTGGGGCCTTAGAGCTGACCCTGACATTGTTGGAGTCCACTTGTGACTTCTTCCCTGTTGGAGTCATAGACAACCTTTTAACAGGATATGTGCTGATATTTTTGACGCATTCAGGTTTTTTTTTTTTTTAAAAAAAACCTCCCATCTGTGCTCTGCCAAGCTACCATTTAGGGGCCCCTCCTTGGTTCTCCTAGATCTATAGAACCCTGTTAGACAATTCTTTGTTTTCTCTTTACAAAGAAAATAAAATTTAATCTTCTAATGTCACGGCATCATACCTCTGAATTACTAAATAAATTGAATCCTTCCATCCCTAACACTTTGGGTGTTCGCGTTCACATATGTCGAGATTGTCCACTGATGGTCCCCTTCTAGCATGAGCATGTCTACTCATCTTGGACCTTCTCAGTGTCGTTATCCCATTTGACCCAGTTCAACTCCTTAATCTCCCTCTTTGGGCTGGTTAAAGCCAGTGTCTGGCTACTTATCCACTTACTGCCCATGTAAATGCCTCGTGGCCCTGTTTTGGCAGCACATGGTTCCCATTCCTAGGTCATAACTCTATTCTACAATGAAAAATCTTCATGGCTAAATAGTCAAGTTCATGGGACTCATGCACATTTCCTATCTATCTCTTCTTGCATCTCAGGATACATTCACATCTGCGGCGGAGTTCCCTTATGAGGACTGCACGGAGGACTTTTTTTCCTCTGCTGATTTCCATTTTAAAACACACATCCAACATCCAATTATAGTCAATGGGTCTACCCATCTCTGTGTAACCACAATTACATTGGTCTGGCTTTCCATTGTTCTGATGCTGTGAAGGTGACCTTGATCTAAAGCCAACATCAGGGACTCTGTATTGTGATGTAATTAAGTAATATAGCCTGGTGTAAGAATGGCACAAGTTCTGCTCCAGAACTGACCTGTTTTACAAGTGTGGAACTTTTATAGGAGCTTCAGTAGGGAGTGGCATCCCGCTTGACTACATATGTATTGTTTAAATTAATTTGCCCTTTAGTGTACCAACAGTAACTTTCCTTAATACTGCCTGTACTATTCATACAAAATGCTGAAAAACACTTGCCTAGTTAGTTTTCAATAGTAAAATGAGAAATTATTTTTGGCTATGGAAAGTAACTAACTGCTGCAGTACTACAGATATTTTAAGCATAACTATAATTTAATTTTTATTTCTTTATCATGTAGTCTGTGTCATCCCGGCCCTTGCCCTTCTTGCCCTGCCTTTGTGACAAAAACCTGTGAATGTGGAAGAACCAGGTGAGTATGGGAATTACAGAATCAATTAATTTTCAGTTGAAAGCAATTTCATAACTCTGTACAGTATATCTCCTGTATGCTTGTGATGCCCTATTTTACAAATGAAAAGACTTACCGTATATACTCGAGTATAAGCCGACTTTTTCAGCACATTTTTCATGCTGAAAAATCTCTCCTCAGCTTATACACAAGTCAGGGTCCACGAAGCACAGAAAACTGGAAGGGAGAGGTCCTTTAGTGCTACTGCTCTGTGATTGGCTTGTCATGAGGTCATGTGACTGATGTCATCAAAGGTCCTGTAGCCACTGGTATGTAACATCTGCAGATAAGGTTGAGTCTAAATCCTAGTAGCTCCACCCACACCAGAGTCCGATCACATGGTCATGACGTCATCAGAGGTCCTTTAGCCCACTAGGATTTAGCATCTACCCTGTGGATACTCATCACTCGGCCAGGATTCATTGTGTCTTATGGAAAATGTCTGTTGTATGGAGGAGAGGAAGCTCCAGTAAAGTGAAACACACAGGTCCCTTCCTTTAGTTACTCTATCTATTAATGTCAGGCATTTGGGGTTATTAATTTAGTTTCAGTAACTCCATGTGCCTCACGTTAATAACAGTTAACTCCATCATGTCTCATATTAACCCCTGTGTTCCCCATATAAGGGTTACTAATATGTGAGACATATGAGGGTACTAATGAAGGACCTTAATTATGAAGATACCTAATTATTACCTCCATATGTCCCACATATCAGTAACTATTATGTGAGGCACACAGGGGGTTAATGTGAGGGACATAATGGGGTTAACCGCTATTACTATGAGGCACATGGAGTTACTAAGCTGCAATGCACATGACCGGACTTTTTTATCTGCGATGGTGGATTCCCACCACCATTTTTTTTGTGGTAAAATTAGGGGTCTCGGCTTATATTCAGGTCGGCTTGTACTCGAGTATATACGATATATCCCTCTTTAAGCCCCTACTCCCCCCAAAAAAAGGCACAGTTTGATATGAGAGGTCAGAATAAGCCAAGCCGTGCATGATTCTTTCATTGGTGTTTCCTAGATATTGCCCAGTACCAGAATTTGGACCTCAATACCTCATTTTTTTTTTTAATATTATAATTTTCCATACCAAAATAATTTCCGCAGCCTCCTTGCTGAAAGCTGCATTTCATGGACAACCGTTCTTAATGTGAGGTACATTATGAGGTCATTTACTGTGGTCACTACGACACAGTAAATAACCTTTGAGTGAGTTCACATTAATAGTGAGTTCCATTTAAGACTGTGATCAGTCCAGCAAATATGGTTAGCACACAGACCGCGTTTTATGTACCAGAACACTGTTACGTGAAAAAATCCTTAGTCATTGTCTTATACCTGCTGCCAGCCTGGGGCTGACCATTATTGTTCATGCAGGCAAACATTACTAATTGCTAGAGCTGATGGTACTTCCAGAGCACTGCCAATGTCTGTAGTAAATGTTTTGGTGGTACCTGCTGCTAAAAGCACAATAGAATTGAAATTACCATTATTGAATTGTTTGTTCTTCCTATTGAAATAGTTTTGTTAATTCATTGCATTGTGCAACCCTACTTCACAAGGGTTCAGAATCTTTGCAAAAACATATATCTTGGACATTTTGATTTTGGTTTATAGAGTGTTTACCATCCTCGCTGTCTCTTCCACCTAATGACCATATGGAGAATGTGTGCATTTGTTTCCTTTGGCATCTCAGCAGTGACATATGACTGTGTAATGAGTAATATGAGAATGTAATTAACATTATGTTTCTCATTAAAACAGAATTTTATTTTTTTTTGTCTTAGGAAATGCCTCATTATATTTACCCTCTTTCCAAGCTCTCTTCAATTAATTCTCCTAAATTAAAGCATTCAAAATTGCAATTAATTGGACATATTATCTCAATTCAATTAATGGCAAATATTTAGGGTGCGCCCTTTTTACAGTATGAGTATCTATTGGGCGAGCAAGTGAAATTTATCCGGTGGTTTTCTTTGGACCAAAAACGGCTGAACTGAAACTGCTATTGTACTCTGGGGTCTCTTCAAACCCCAGAGTATAATAACCAGAGCCCCAGGGGTGGTGAGGAAACCTAAAAAAAAAAGTCCTATTTAACCCTCCTGAGCTCTGGAACCACTCCATATTGTCTTTGGGTCTTTTTTCTGATTTCACGGTCCTCCCTGAGGCCTGTAACAGCTGGGATTAACACTGACCCCTGGACCTACGCTTACTATACTCTATTCCAGGGGTCCTCAAACTTTTTAAATAGTGGGCCGGAGGCAGAGCAAATCACACAGACATCGGGAGCGGTGCCCTCCAATAGGTAAAGTGAAGTGCGCTCCATGGCCTGGCCCGAGCTCCCCAGGAACTTCATTATAAATGCACGCCTGCCAGCGTTGTCGGCGGGGCCAGACAGAGGTGCTTGGCGGGCCGCATGTGGCCCTCGGGCCGCAGTTTGAGGACCCCTGCTCTATTCCACACTGGCTCTGGATTACAAAAAAAGTAATTGGAGCCAATCATAGTGTTGTTGAGAGAGTTATCCACTAGGGCATATGCAGTCATAACACTGTGGCACTATGTGTCAATACAATAGACTATGCTTACCAAAATCAATTGTTACTTTACAGTATATGCAAACACATTATGTTAATTTTATCTTTTTTAAAAACTACGGGTATATTGCAGTTTTCAATGTCCTAAGAATGTACTTCTTGCAGTCAGTCTGTTCGCTGTGGGCAATCCTCTACTATGCACTGTGCAAATGTTTGTGGAAATTCGTTGACCTGTGGGGAACACAACTGCAATCAGGTGTGCCATGCTGGGAAGTGCCAGCCTTGCCCGCAAATTATACATCAAGGTAGGAAACAACTTATGTGGGTGTACATGCTATGTTTACTGTATGGGGTTAAAATACTGGCCACCACAAGTGTGCTTCAGAGTTATCAAGACCTATTAAACATTACATTTCTGTACTCTTTTAATTCTAAAATGTGATTTGAAGCTCCACAATCACTTCTTATGTAATATTGGAAGTGCTATTAAATAAAGGCTAATTGTTTTAATGCTCCTGGATAATGTAAGTCTTTTTATATTTTCACACGAGTGTTACTATGGTAGCAGAACACTTTATAGCACATAATCCTTTTGCTTTGAATTATTGTGTCTGATTTATAACACAAGGAAAAGTAGTCCCTAAAGTAGCAGTTTTTATATATGAAGTGAGGAGCTTGGCTGCAGCTTCTTTCACCATTGAGCTATGTTCTTTCAGAGGTTGAAACTCTTAAAGTTGGTGCATGCAGTCATAATGAAGATTAAGTAACTTCACCAGCTTCTGTTTGATGTCTTCATGTGACAGCTCCTTTCTAAATAAAAACTGGTAGAGTCATCGCTTGCAAATCACATATGTAAATTAACCTAAGTAGGTACAGTGGGTGTGGAGCAGCTTCAGCCTAGTCACCATGCCCTCTTGCTAAATCACATCATCTGGGCATGATTGACATCTGTGTCGTAATGTCAGAGAATTGGCGAACTGTGAAGGAGGTGTCAGTCATATCCAAATCATACGCAATGACTACTTAGGGCAGTGATGGCGAACCTATTAGAGTCAGAGTGCCAACACAGCAATTTTACCTTAATACTGTGAATCCGCAATTGTGGACAGATATGGACCCGCAAAATACACTCGTGTGAATGGAGTTTTACAAAACTTTCAATGGTACAAAACAACTTTGTACTGGAAGGTAATAGTTTGCATTTGATACTTTTTCAATTAATGTTCTTAATTTACATTGCACAGGATTTGTTTTATAGTGCAATGTTATTACAGTCTGTACTAATATAATGTCTGCTATAAAACAGATACTGTGTGATATAAATAATGAAGGGAACCCACATGCAGTACAATGTGCTCCACAGTGGCCCCCAGACGATACAATATGCTCCACAGTGGGCCCCCACACGGTACAATGTGCTCCACACTGGGCCCCGACATATTACATTGTGCTCCACAGTTAGCCCCCACACAGTATTATGTACTCCACAGTGGGCCCTCACACAGTATTATATTCTCTACAGTAGGCCTCCACACAGTATTATATTCTCCACAGTGGGGCCCCCACATAGTATTATTCACTCCACAGTGGTCCACCATGAATTACATCATCATGCCTGTTTCGGGGCAGAGGTCATACTCTGCTGTCAGTGTTAACTGTGGAACCGTGGCCTATACTGACAGTTTTCAGCTGTATGTGCATTTGCATATGCAGCTGAAAGAAGCACTCGCTCAATAACAGGGAATCCTATACTGGATTCCCCATTAGTGATCGATCAGGAAGCCTGGGTGGGGCAACAGTGCGTACCTACAGAGAGTGCGCTGAGTGCCTCCCCTGGCGCACATGCAATAGGTTCGTCAACACAAACTTAGGATTATGAATTATTTTTTTTTTAAAATGTAGATTGTGAGCCCCATATAGGGGTTTCTGTTGAATTGCCTAATATAAGGCACCCCCCGAAAATAAGGCATGCCCAAAAATCGTGTGCACAGCAAAGCCGGCTGCTGCCTCTGCTGTTGTGTCCACTGTCCCTGCTGCTGTAGGATAAGCTCTCCCAGCTCATCCCAGAGGCAGCAGCCAGCATACAGAAGAGGCAGCAGCCGGCTTTGCTATGCACACGGAGCACAGAGCATGGCATCCAGGTGGCTGCTGTGTCAGTGAAGTGGGGATCGCTAAGCCCTGCCCATGAAGCCTCACTAAGCCCCGCCCACCACTGCCAGGACAAACAGCAGCACCAGCGCTGCTATGAAGATGGGAAAGGTAAGTAGGATACCTTCCCCCCCTCCCCTACACTACCTACAACCGGCAGTCATGCTGACGCTCCACTAAGGAAGTGCCGGCATGACTGCCGGTTGTCATAAGACGTCCCCCGAAAATAAGACAGGTCCTATATTTAGGACGACAATTTAATATGACACTGTCTTATTTTCAGGGAAACATGGTAGGTAAAAAAGCCTCCCATTGATTTCAATGGGTAGCGCGCGTATGCCGGCACCCATTGCAATCAATGGGATCTGTTTTTTACACCGCTCACTCTGAATAAGTTTGTTCAGAATGAGCAGAGCGTAAACTCCGTGTGAAGGCTCCCTTAAAGAGGGCAGTTAGTGCTGCACTCATCGCTCCTGCATTAAAGGGGCTCTATCAGCAAAATCATGCTGATAGAGTCCCACATATGCGTGAATAGCCTTTAAAAAGGCTATTCAGGCACCGTAAAAGTTGTATTAAACTACCCCCCGTTTTAAAATAAAACCCTAAAAAAGAATATGATCTACTTACGCATCGTGCACGCTGGGTGGGCATTCAGGGTGCGCCGTCTTCTTCATCCACGCCTCCTCTTCCTCCGATGTCCTAGGGTCCCGTCCTCCTCCGGCGCTCGTGAACTGACATTGATATAAAAAATGGTCTGGAGGGACACTTTAAAGTCCTGGACTTATTTGGGCTATGAAGATAATTTTAGATTCATTTTAAAGATGAGAATCTCATCTTTTAAATGATACCAAGATCTTGATAATAACCCTTACAGATTTTTAGAGAATTGCTGTTAAAAACACTGTTGGGAATTGAGATCTTCAATGAGATCTCAATACCCAATAGTGTTTTCAACAGTGAATCGCTTTGGCACAGTAAGGGTTAACAAGAAGAACATGGTATCATTTTAAAGATGAAATTCTCATCTTTAAAATGAATCTAAAATTATCTTCATAGTCCAAATGAGTCCAGAGATATGGGCATCAGAAGTAAGGACGTAGCAGCTATGTCCTCTGCTATTCAAGTGACACCCTGGGAGGATGTAGAGCTACGTCCTTGGCAAGAAAAGGGTTAAAGGTGGGGGTCGCTAATGTACAGTGCCTTAGGTAGGGCTCACACTATCGTTGGTGTCCACACAGAAGGTGTCATTTAAATAAAAAAAAAAAAAAAAACCACAACAAAAAATGGACACCAATCATAATGGACAGTAACTGATGGCTATCAGTTACTATCCGTTGCCCATAGACCTCAATGTTAAAAAACCAGAAACCAGACACTTGCTGTCCGTTTATTTCAAATGGACAGAAAAGTCCTGCATGTAGGATTTTTTTTGTTCGCTTGAAAAAACGTACATGGGTGTAAACGTACACTAAAGGACAACAGCTAAAATCCCATTGAATTGAATGGAAATTGTAATTGCAAAAATCTTGAATGGACAGTAGATATGGACACTGCTGTCGGACACCATCTGTAGTGTGAATGCCACCTTATGCAAAAACTTAAAATCTATCAATTGAGAAGAAGTAATGTATAAGGCTGTAGTAAGATCTATTATAAAGCTAAGGTATATTTGTAATTGTGCATGCTGCTGTAGTGTTGTACGGAATGTGTAATTGAACTGAGATCTCTTGCTATTATGTGATTTCATTGTTTGGATCCCTCGCAGCATGCTATTGTGGTGGCAGCTCTCGTGATGTGTCATGTGGAACAGACAAAGATAACTATGATGGCTTTGGAAACTTCTCCTGTCAAAAGCTCTGTGGCAAGTAAGTTTCAGCAACTTCTTCGAAGACCAAGTTATAATGTGGAAATGCTAACTTATTTCATTGGTAGACCTGTACAACATTGTGTTTGACTCCTTCAAGGGAAGGACTTTCTTTTGATCACATCAACCATACGCATGTCAAACAAGTAAACATCATCCTGCAATTTCTCTATATAAATAATAGGAACATGTGCAGCCGAGTGTTGTGTGAGCCTGTTGTCCTCTCAGTGGTGTGCATGCACTCTGGAGTCTTACTTATTCAAGGATTTGTGCGTTGTGCTGCAACTTAAACCTGCTGCATGTTGACATGTAACACAGCATTATCGTTTTTTAGCACCTGGCTACCTTCATAACTCTCGTTGTTTTAGGCTGCTTTCACACGGAGTAACGCGCTGCTCATTCTGACATGTAAACACGTGTCAGAATGAGCGCTATAAAACAGAATCCCATTGACTTCAATGGGTGCTGTCTTACGCGCACTACACATTGAAATCAATGGGAGGCTTTTTAACCCATTGATTTCAATGTGTAACATGCGTAAGATGGCACCCATTGAAGTCAATGGGATTCTGTTTTACAGCGCTCACTTTTTTTGGCTGGACACAAAGTGCTGCTGGTCCAAGTACACAGAGGCACAAGTGTGACTGCCCCCTCATTGAGCCACTCAAGAAAGTTGTTTTTCATGTGTTTTGTTCAGCAAAGCTATTTATTTGAAACAAATTCTTATGACCCAAAACTATATCTTAAATTATGGATATATCTAAAACACTTTTTTTTGTGTTAATATCATTGGGGTGACAGTACCATGGGTATAGGTGTGGCTACTAGGAAGCTGATACTAGGAATATAAGAAACTAATAGAATACCCGCAGCTTCGTTCGCAGGAAAATGTTAAATTGTTGGTTATGCTGGCTAATATAAAATTTTCAGTTTCACACTGCAATTGACATTTTCAGAGTGCTACAGTAGATCTTTTTTTCCACTTAAACATACCTCCCAACTTTTGAAGTACAATAAGAGGGACAAAATGTGTGGCGCACTATACACGATATGGAGAATGTAGCTCCTCCCACTTTTATGTTGACTCTGCCCATTCTCCCATTCATTTTTCATGTGCCCCCACACAGTATAATCCTCCTACAGTCACCTGTAAATTATATGCCCCCCTCCATCTCCATCACCCAGTTTCATGTCCCCCCTTTATATGCTCCCTAGTTTCATGTCCCCCTCCATCTCTGCCCCCAGTTTCACCCCCCCCCCTTTCATCTCTTCCCACAGTTTCATGGCTCCCTCCATCTTTGCCCCAGTTTCATGACCCCCCCCTCCATTTCTGCCCCCAGTTTCATGTCCCTCTCTGCCCCAGCTTCATGTCCCCCCTCCATGTCTGCCCCAGTTTCATGCCCCCCCCCCTCCATCTCTTCCCCAGATTCATGTCCCCTCTCCATCTATGCCCCAGTTTCATGTCCCCCCTCCATCTCTGCCCCAGTTTCATGTCGTTCTTCCCACTCCTTCAGCTGCCCCTAGTTTCATGGGCTCCCTTAATTATGTTCCCCTTCAAGGTTTAACACAAAACAACACTGATACTCACCTTTCCCTCGCTACCCGCAGCTCTCTCCACAGTCCCACTTACAGTTGTAGGCATGATATGAGTGATGTCATCACATCGCGCCTACACATTCAGGAGCCAGATCGCAGCATTAAAGCAGGAGCTGAGTTGTGACAGCTCCTGCTTTACTCGCCTATGTATTCACCTCCCGCTGACCGGGACTGCGGGACAGGACTCCGAATCTGGGAATATCCCGCAGAATCCGGGAATGTTGGGAGGTATGCTTAAAACTTTTACTTATTTTGGCATTTTACTAATTTTAACAACTTTTTTTTTTTTTTTCATTTCAACATTTTTATTGATTTTAATTACTCAATACATATTTTGTAGTATAATAATAATAATAAATTTTATTTATATGGCGCCAACATATATTCCACAGCGCTGTACAATTTGTAGGGTTCAAATACAGACAGAAAGACATTACAAAGAAAGTCATTTCACACAATGGGACTAAGGGCCCTGCTCGCAAGAGCTTACAATCTATGAGGTAGAGGGGGTGACACAAGAGGTAGCAGGGGCGGCATTGCTTATGCAGAGGTCAGACACTTTTGTAATAGAGGTGACTGTCATTGCATAAACATAAGACTTTATGAGCCGTCAACAGTCGTGTCCTTTAACATGTGGATGGAGCTTGGACCTATAAAGTTATCCTGAGATGACATATCATGTGGGGAAATGTGGGAGCGGGGACCAGAGGAGGGTTAAGGGTTTATGTTAGAAATTGTGATAGGCTTGTCTGAAAAGATGCGTCTTTAGTTTGCGTTTGTAGTATAAACTATTACAACTATATTTTAAACTATTTTTTTATCAAAAATTAAAATGTATGCCCCTTACACAAACATCTAAATTATTTACACCCAATTAACAACATAATGCAACCCTCCCCCTCCCTCCAGTGTAATCTAGAAGTAGTTCACGAACAAAAGTGTTAAATTGGTTTACAGTTATACAACTATCTATTGAAGTGCTTCAGTGATGAAAGCTCTCTGTATAGTAAGCAATAATGACAATGCTATATAACGGCTATTGTAGATCCTATACTGGTGGATCTAGGTTTATTGGACCTATAGGCAAAATGTGGGAGACAACAAAGGGTTAACTCTGCAGGTGATACATTGCCAGGCTGACCATTAGTATTAGAGTTAAGAACCCTGGACCCAGTAGCCTAGAAACATATATCTGCCATTGTGTATGAACTATTTTAAACCGTTATTTTAAATCGCTAGTACAGACCCTATCTAGATGTAGGGATGTGTAGCATGGGAAGGATACTCTAAAAAATACTATTAATTATAGAGTCCTTCAGTGATATAGGATTTCATATGCACATCAGAGAGGGTCGGATATCTGTATATGTGATATCGGGTGTGTCTGGTATCTTCAGTTTATAAATACACACACGTGTGGGCTATGAGCGCTTTTTTGGCTTTTTTTAAATAATAGAAATAAAAGTTATATTCATATAGTCATAGGAATTTTTTTTTGCCCAAGGGTACTTGAGTGTTTTTGTAGATTCCCCCCCCCCCCAGCATATCAAAGCTCATCTGGGGAAGGTGGGGGGGGGACCTTGTTCTTAACATTGCCCATAACAGCACCTCTGTGAGTAGGACGGCCCAGCCCTCACAGGAAACCTGTAGATATAAAATGTTCAAACCCCCACCAGACCTCATTCCAGGTTTTGTATCATCCCAGATGGTTGGTACTGGAGATACGACTAATTCCCAGGGCTGAGGACAGAGAGCAAATACCTGATACTCCTGATCCTGGTGGGTCATAACTCATCTTATGACACTGCCTGATCCCCAATCTGTGCTGTGGTCCTCTCCCTTTCTTCCACTGCCAGGACCGGGTCGGGTAGTGGACACACCACAGTGCCTGGGGCTTTCTCTTTGGTCCTGGAACCAGCTGAAAGGTGGGCATAACTGCTGCTGTCAATATGTCTGAAGCTCCAGAAACCCAGAAAAGTACTGACACCAAAGAAGGTCATCCACTCCGATCATCCACTCCGGTTTCTTATGGGTTCTATCTTTTTTCCTGGTTCTTATGTAGGAGATCTTCTACAAGAATGTTAGAAAGTTCTGTTTGTGTTTTTTAGACTAATCTGACCATGAGTTCTGGTTCTAGCTCCAGAATCAGGTCATGCGGCATTTGTAAAAGATCCTTTTGTAAAGTGCTGTGGAATATGTTGGCACTGTATAAATTAATAATCTTTATAACAACAATAATTATAATTAATAAATAATAATAATAATAAATTACACAGGTCTGCAACTAAAAAGCTGCTTCATTATTTTCATCTAATTTTCATGTATTTTGGTGTGCTGAAAACAAAGTATTGTAAAAACTCCTAGACGTTAGGATTTGCCACAAAATGCAAAATTATCACCAAATTTAAAAAAATTACACAGGTCTGCAAAAAATAAAAAAATTCAAGAGCTGTTTTGATTATTCAACGCAATCTTTGTTTTTGGTGCACTGAATCCGAAACCTCCATTTTGTCATAGGACATCACGGCAATACCTCAAAATAAGTGGAAATAGACTTATAAAAATGTTTTATTACAATTTTTTCATAAATTCTTTTTTGAACAGAAATGAGCTCACTAACACACACTAAACACGATTTTTCTTCTCTGTGAGGCTTCTCTTGGTGCATTTACACTTGTGAATAGCATCTGGAATGTCTCTGTGTTTTCTATTAACTCACTCTGGAAGTTCTTTTCTTTGAGCACGCTGTTGGCTTTCTAATGGTATATAAAACTGCGTGTGCAGGAGGACATGAAAGGTCCTCTTTAACTGGTGCCTTTGGGTTCAGGACATATTAGTGCTTGCTCCACACTTTTTCTACTGCTGTTGGTACAAAACGGAGTAACTTACTGTCTGTGGAGAGGGTAACACCCACTTGGGCGGAGTCAACACTTTTTTATATTCCTAGTGGCTGGGCCTATACCCATCCCATTGTGTCTTCCAATGAATACAACTATAAAAGAATTTTACAGTAAGTACAAATATCCAATTTGTTATTATCCCAGTATTCACACTTCATTTTATGTACATATTTGAGTACCATATAAATCTTGTATAACGTGTGTTTATTTGTAGAAAATTAAATTGTGGAAAACATGGGTGTACAGAGGTTTGCCATCCACAGCCTTGCCAGCCTTGTCCACGACTTCCTCAGATTGTGCGTTTCTGCCCCTGTGGACAAACCCCACTGAGCAAACTACTCGAGTTGGGATGTGTGGACAGAAAAACCTGCACTGATCCAATACCATCTTGTGGAAAGACCTGTGGAAAACCTCTAGCTTGTGGTTCTGACGGTAAAGTAAACTAGCTTTCATATTGGTATACAAATTTTTGGTCCCTATATATATATAGAATTAAAACTACAATCACCACTTCCCTCAGATATCCATTTCTCTATGTCAGGGGTAGGCAAACTTTGGCACTCTAGTTGTTATGAAACTACAACTCCCAGCACGCATACTTGCTCTGCTGTTATCGGAACTCCCATGTAAATGAATGGAGCATGTTGGGAGTTGTACACCTGCTGTCTTCGGCACTTCTTCCTTTATTTGGGGACCACTAAGGCCATGTGATTTTTGCTCTTGTGGTCATGGGGGGTCACATAATGTTGCGACGCTTGCATTTCTGCTTCACATCGGGATGTGATACTGAGACCAAATCACAAGCCTCCGTGGCCTCTGACTTTAGAAGTGCCGAAGACAGTAGGGAGTCGCGCTGGAGCCCTGAAGACTCCACTTATATTCTAAAACTACTACCACTATTCTTCATATCCCAGACATTCAGACTATAGATGAGCGAATATACTTGATCAAATACCTGCGCCGCATAGCTCCTGTTGCAAAAACACTTCCGGGGGTTCGAATTTTTACTGCCCCTATCACCTTCCCTGCCGCTGGGAGCTATGCGGCGCAGGTATGCGAACAAGTTTATTCACTCATCTCTAATTCAGACATATTCCAAATGAACCTTGCAGGACAAATCTCGCGAGTAGAGATGAGCAAGTAGTGAAATGTTCGATATTCGTTTCAAGTAGCCCCTCAATATTCGACTATTTGACCGAATATCGAATCCCATTATAGTCTATGTGGAAAAGATGCTTGTTTCAGGGGAAACCCAAATTCGACTAAGGAGTGTCACCAAGACCACAATGACACCTCAAGAAATGATGCCAACACCTCTGGAATGCAACTGGGACAGCAGGGGAAGCATGTCTCGGGGCATCTAACACGCCCAAGTCCCAGGATTACCCTACTATCACAGCCTACAAACTAGACACTTTACAAACTCAATAGAACCTCTATGAAAAATACTTGGAAACCTTTCCTCCACAATAGCATGGACAGAAACACAAATTTAAAGCTAAAGAAACATTAGCATGCACCCCTTTAAATCACGTTGCCCATGACAACCACAGATGGCATAGGCAATGGGAAATCCAACAGCCCCCACCCGTAACTGTCATTGTTTGTGTGTGTGTGTGTGTGTGTGTGTGTGTGTGTGTGTGATGTGGTGAGACCTCCAAAAATTACTTTTCTGACCCTTCACGTGAGCCCTTCCAAATTAAGTTAAAGGCCCTTAAGCTGAGCTACAAGCAGAGATTGAGGCCCTTGAGGTGACTTCAGTCTTTTACCAGCATAGTTTTAGGCCCTTTAAGTTAGTTCAGCCTTGCACCAGCAGATATTTGTTGGCCCTTTGGGTGAGTTGAGCCTTGCAGGAGCAGAGTGTTAGCCAATTTAAAATTGTTAGCCCCTAAAACGGTTCCAAAACCATCACTCTCATTGTGTGGGATTGATGCAGTGGATTGAAGTGGGGACCGAGACATTGACCTTGATTTTGATTGTGAAATTGATAAGATTTTGGCATCAAGTCCTGGGGGTAACTTTTATTTAGAGGACCGCAAAGGTGGAGAAGTGGCTGCAACCCCTACTACCGGTAATGGTTCTCTAATATGGGACTCTACATTACCTCTACAGGGTTCTGATCAGGTGTTAATAGTCCAAACAAGATGCTCCATTACTTTAGATGTAGATTAGAAACAACTTTCCCTTCCGACATCAGATTTAACCAAGGTTCATCATCATCATCATCATCATCTTCATCTTCATCTTCATCATCATATTCATCTTCATCATCATATTCATCATCATCAATCATCATCATATTCATCATCATCAATCATCATCATATTCATCATCATCAATCATCATCATATTCATCATCATCAATCATCATCATATTCATCATCATCAATCATCATCATATTCATCATCATCAATCATCATCATATTCATCATCATCAATCATCATCATATTCATCATCATCAATCATCATCATATTCATCATCATCAATCATCATCATATTCATCATCATCAATCATCATCATATTCATCATCATCAATCATCATCATATTCATCATCATCAATCATCATCATCAATCATCATCATATTCATCATCATCAATCATCATCATATTCATCATCATCAATCATCATCATATTCATCATCCTGAGATGGAGCCACTAAAGGAAACCTTGCCTTCCAAGGCATGTTCTGTAGCTGTGACTGAGCCAAATCTAAACACAGTTGTTTGGAACTGAACAAAATTCAGTGTCAAAAGACTTTAGAGACTGTTAAAAGTAATGGGATCCAGAATGAGGAGTTCATCACAAGGCTGACAGACCCAACTCCAAATGCTGCAGCACAAGCAACCAGCAGTCAGACTAAGATTGTCTCTTCTTTAAGTAAGACAAGATTCTTTGGAACCAGAACAGGAAAAGCCATTGATTGCCATTGCAGTAGTGCTTAGGCCATCTTTCAGAGCAGTTCATTCAGAGATTGAATTGGAGAAAAATAAGAACATTTACTGTGATCGAGTCTTCATGCACATTAGTGGGCATGGATAACCTAACGTAGAAGATCCTCATGCTGAGCTGGCCTCATTACTGAATACGATCACCCAGTATAATCAGGGCTGGAAACAGCCATCAGATCTTACCAAAAGGAATCACCCTCAGTTTGGAAAGAAGCCATCTAAACGTTGCACCTTTAATTGAGTTGAGCATTGCACCAGCAGAATGTTAGGCCCTTTACGTGAGTTGAGCCTTTAACCAGCAGAATGTTAGGCCCGTCGGGTGAGTTGAGCCTCTAACCAGCTTAGTTTTTGGTCCTTTGGGTGGATTGAGCCTCTAACCAGCATAGTTTTTGGCCCTTTGGATCGATTAAGCCTCTAACCAGCATAGTTTTTGGCCCTTTGGGTGAACTGAGCCGCTAACCAGCGTAGTTTTTGGCCCTTTGGGTGGACTGAGACTCTAACCAGCATAGTTTTTGGCCCTTGGGGTGAGTAGAGCCTTGCACCAGCAGTGTTTTTGGCCCTTTGGGTAAGTTGAGACTTTAACCAGCAGTGTTTTAGGCCCTTGGGGTGGAATGAGCCTTTAACCAGCAGAGTTTGTTTTTGGCCCTTGGGGTGAGCCCTAAAAAATTTTATTTATTTTTTTTTTAACTATTTGTTAACGGTGAAGGTGGTGGTGGTGGTGGTGGAGGAGGAGGACGAGGAACTTGTGTGCTGGCACAGACACATGGAACTGTGTCTCATCAGTACTGTGGATGGGACATGCTGGTTGTGGGTCTACAATATCTGCTATCCACCCTAACATAGGTTCCTGGTGATCGGGCTTTGTCAGCAGGGTACCCTGCACCCTGATTGATGTTGTGGCACTGGTGGCTGTCCCTCTCCAGTAGATAATTGGATCCGCAGTCGAGCTACTGCCTGGATCCACAGCTGGATTTCCTCGTTCACGTCCATGTCCCCGTCCTCGTCCCCTTATGCTAATGACGAGGGGCACTGCTGGCAGCCCCTCTCCAGTAGCTGGACTGTGGACTGGATCCCCAGCTGGATTTCCATGTCCCCGTCCCTTGATGCTACACTGGCGCATCTTTGGCAGGTTCAGTGTATGTACACTGTTCCTGCAGTGTAGCTCTGAATGAGCTGTTGATTGTAATTTTTCCTGCCTAGCAGTGTCTAAACTCTATCTCACCCTCAATACAGTGTCTCTCCCTATCTCACCAAAACGCATCTGACGCAAATATGGCTGCCACTATTCTTATAAATCCGAGGTCACCTGATTTAGCCAGCCAATGACTTTTTTTTTTTTTCTTTTTTTTTTTTGTTGCCTACATTTTCCTGCTTCCTGTGCCACCTTCCCTGCACAGTTATTAGTGCAAAAAAAGCGCCAGGGAAGGTGGGAGGGCATACAAATTTTTACTGCGTTTACCGTGTGGTATTCGATTGGAATCGAATATGTCGAATACCTTAAAATTCGATCGAATATCTACTCAATCGAACGGTATTCGCTCATTTCTACTCACGAGGTTCATCCAACACTGTGAATAATGGGCATTAACCCTTACGAGACGCAGACATTTTGTTTTTTTACTCCCTCCATTCCTAAAGGCATAACTTTCTCTTTTTTTTTTTTCTTGTTAAGATAGTCATACGAGGGCTTGAATTTTGCATGACAAGTTATTATTTTTTATATTGTACTGGGAAGCGGGAAAAAAAAAATTCTGAATTTAGTTTCTCAATGAATTGATAAAGTAGTACCACCATTTTCTTATATTTTTTTTGTATACGGTTTCTACTCTGTTGTAAGAATGCTATGTTTTATTCCGCAGGTCCGTACGATCACGGTGAAACCAAATATATATAGTTTTTCATCTTTTACTAACGTTACAAAAAATCCTAAAGGATATGTTACACCAGTAACATATAGAATATATATATATATATATATAATATTTATTCTAGTGTATGGACCTGTGTAAGGCGTGTTTTTTGTTTTTGTTTTTTGTGGGACAATATGTAGTTTTTATTGATACTATGATGGGGAATGTATGCTGTTTTGATAATTTATTTATTCTATTTTTTAGGGAGGTAATTTGGCGAAAAAAACGCCAAATCAGCCATTTTGATTAGTTTTCCTGCTATGGTGTTTATCTGGTGTTTATGTATGGGATAAATGCTTGTTTGTATATTTTTATAGTTTGGGCGTTTTTGGACTCAGGGATGCCTAACGTATTTGTTTACTTTAATTTTTTATGTGATCTAGGCAAAGGGGGTGATTTAAACTTTTAGGTTTTTAATTTTTTTTTAAATTCTTTTAAAAGTTTATTTTAAATGAAAATAATAATAAAAAAGTCCCTGAGGGGGCTTGAGCCTGTGATCTTTAGATCACCTGTGCCACAGACTGCAGTACTACTGTATTGTAGCATATGGCAGATTTGCTATGTAACAGCAGGCTTCAGTAGTTGCATTACTAAGGCAGGGCTGAAATACGGGTGGTTGCCCCGTTACCGAACATAAAATAGAAAGTAAAAGTAACCACTCAGATGCTGTGGTCACATTTGACTACGGCATCTAAGTGGTTAAATGCCCATGATCAGAGTAATTTTTGATCACGGGCAATGCTGCTGGGTCCCTGCTGTATGAAATAGCACAGACCCAGCAGCTAGTGCAGGCGCTCTGTTTCAGAGCACTGCCATATTTAGACACATTCACCAGGACATAACCATACGTCCTGGTGTGCTTAAGGTTTAATAATAATCAAGTTAAAATGCCCAAATAATAACAATTTTGAGTTAGGTCATAATTGCCAAGCTATGTACTGTGGCTGCTTTGATAGCAATTTTCCTGGAGATAGATTAATTAATTGTTTATTCACAAGACAGGGCTGTGTAAAGTTTTCATGGACTTTGTAAAGTTTCCCTAATTGACTTTAGTCTATTGAGGGAACTGTGAAAGTGACCCAATATATATGTTCTGTTATTTAATTGACCTATCACACGGACTGTAAAGAAAACAAAATAGAACGGTTGTGTGAATAGATCCATTATTTTACTGTTTTGGCTGGGTTCACACCAGCGTTCGGGTCTCCATATCAGGTTTCCATCTTCTGCCGGCAGAAGACAGAAACACTGTCAGACAGTGTCCGGCCGTGAGCGCCAGTGAGCATTTTGTGCTCTCCGCTGTGAAACAGTTTTGTTTTGTTTTTTTTAAACCAGACACAAAGTCCTGCATGTCCGACTCTGTCCCTGTGTCCAGTTAAAAAAAAGTCACCACGGAGAACATAAAACGCTCACGGTTGGACACTTTTCAAACCTATTCAAATGAATGGGTTTGAAACTTGCCTGCAGGAAATGGAAACCTGCATAACGGAGACCCCGGGCGCAGATGTGAACGAGCCCTTACTGTCCTTTTTAAATAAATATGGTTAGCACACAGCACACAGCTCTGAAAGCCTGTTAAGCACTTAAGTGATTTGGACCCTCTCTATCATTCCAGATTTCATTCATACCTGTGAAAATCTCTGTCATGAAGGTGAATGTGGCCCTTGCTCTCGTACATCTAACATATCCTGCCGATGTGGCTTTAAAACAAAGGTAATGTGTTTATAGACATGTAATTTTAGTTTGTTTAATGTTAATGTCACACTGTTGTAAAGTGTGTAGCAAAATGAGCTATATAAATTTAAAGGGATTTTACCATTAAACTACTTTTTTTTTTCTAATGAACACGTCGGAATAGCCTTAAGAAAGGCTATTCGTCTCCTACCTTTAGACGTGGTCTCTGCCGCGCCGTTCCGTAGAAATACCGGTTTTAACCGGTATGCAAATGAGCTCTCCGCAGCAATGAGGGCGGGCCCCAGCACTGAAAGGCCGATGAGCGCATCCCCATTGCTGCCCGAGAGCTCTTTCCTGCGCCGCCTCCTTCTTCTGCAGCAACTCCGCCTCTTCTGGCTTCTCTTGCTCTTGTAGTTCTATAGAGGAGCATAGAGAGGCCACCCCAAAATGGCCGCCGGCTGGCTCCTGTATTGAACTGCAAGAGCGGCTACCCAAAAATGGCCAGCGGCGAGCCGACTGCGCATGCGTAGAAAATTGAAAGCCAGGCTGGAAGATGACGTGTCTTCCGGCTGGTTCCTGAAGAAGATACAGGCGGCGCTGGGGATGCCCCCAGTGCTGCGAGAGAACTCATTTGCATAAAGACG
The DNA here is from genome assembly GCF_031893055.1 of Leptodactylus fuscus. Classification (NCBI taxonomy): domain Eukaryota; kingdom Metazoa; phylum Chordata; class Amphibia; order Anura; family Leptodactylidae; genus Leptodactylus; species Leptodactylus fuscus. The sequence continues at coordinate 122,985,247 of NC_134268.1, forward strand.
GAAAACGGAATGTCTACTGAACAGCGGTGCGGAGAAGACCTAAAGGTAGGAGAAGAATAGCCTTTCTTAAAGCTATTCCTACGTGTTAGTTAGAAAAAAGGGATTCTAATGATTGGATCCCTTTAATGTATACTAAGGGACTGCCATGGGCCACTTGTATGTAGGAGGAATTAATTTGCCATAAGTTACATTTTTAGAAATAGACACATAATGGTAATTTCTAGGGCCTCACTAACATAAAGTAGAGCAGTTTAAGGCGGTAAATGAATTACATGATATGGTTGATTATTGTGGACATCTACATATTTTTTAAATTCTATTTCTTGCTTATTTCACTGGGGGACACCATTATGGGTATAGACCTGGCCATTAGGAGGCTGACAATAGGAGTATGAAAAGATTTTGGCTCCGCCTCTGGGTTATGCCCTCTCACAGACACTGGGCTGGTCAGTTTTAACCTAGAGTCCATAGGAGGCAGATGCAGGTCTTTGTCTTAAATCGTTTTTATTCTTATCTATCTTTTAGGTACAGGAAGTCTTCAGCTTGTATGCCACACTAGTCATACCCACCCCTGCAGGCGTAGCTCTCTGCCAAGAATGCCTTGCTGGCCTCCCAATCCCGATTCGCTGTATCGGCAGCCAGAATGCTAATGACCCCTCTACCATGTGTGTGGTCCATCACAGGGGTGACCCTGCGGTGCCTGAAAATGCCAGATAGGCACCCTTCTGATTTCCCAAGGGCATCTTCCAGGACCTCATTCTGAGCTTATTCTCTGAGGCTGTCTAAGCTTTTCTGCTTTGGGGGGGGCCTCCATTTTAGAGGATGACCCCCTCTCACTATGGCCACAAAGACCTAGGACGTATCTAAGCCCTCCCTCTCTCTGGGTTTCCCTGGCCTCCTGACCTTTCCTATTGGTCAGGTGCCAACGCACAGAGGTTGCTCTTCATCCCCCTATCCCTTTTTTTTTTTTTTTTCTTTTTTTTTTTAATGTAGATTGTGAGCCCCACATAGAGCTCACAATGTACATTTTTCCCTATCAGTATGTCTTTTTGGAATATGGGATGGAAATCCTTGCAAACACGGGGAGAACATACAAACTCCTTGCAGATGGTTTAATGCCCTTGGCGGGATTTGAACACCAGGACTCCAGCGCTGCAAGGCTGCAGTGCTAACCACTGAGCCACCGTGCTCCCCCCCCCCCCCATATCCCTTTCACGCAGAGGGCCCTCTTCTTTCCTCAGAAAATGTTGTTTTTTGTTGTTTTTTTTCTTTTGTTTTTCCTCTCAAGCAGCCTCCTATTTCCGCTGCACTACTTTGTCTCAGCACCTGGGCAACCTCTCTGTGCAGCCACCTTGCAGCAGTTGGTAATTGGACCTTCTTCCTGTGGTCTGGTAGGTTAAATAATTCTTGTTCTAGGACAGTGATGGCGAACCTTTTAGAGACCGAGTGCCCAAACTGCAACCCAAAACCCACAAAATTTTTGCGGAGTGCCAACACGACAATATAGACTTAATACTATGCGGATCCACAATTGCGGACAGTTACTGACCAAAAATTACAGTCATGTGGGGCTTTACAGAGCTTTCAATAATACAAACAACGTTGTACTGAAATGTAAAGGTCTCGGCATTTGGTACTTTGAACAATTAATTTTCACTATTTACATCGCACAGGATCTGTTTTATAGTTACCGTGTAATATTCTTACATCCTGTACTAATATCACGTCTGCTATAAAACAGATACTGTGTGATATAAATAGTGAGGGGACCCCAGACAGTATTATATGCTCTGCAGTGGGCCCACCACACAATATTATATTCTCCACAGTACCACAGTAGCCCCCCAGTGTTATATGCTCCGCAGTAGGTGTCCCCCCCCCCCCCCCCAGGATTATATGCTCCACAGTGGCATCCACACACAGTATTGTGTGCTTATAAATAGCCCCCCCCCCAGTATTATATGCTCTTTAGTACACCCCCCAGTATTATAAGCCACCCCAGTATTATAAGCCCCCCCAGTATTATACACTCCCCCCAGTATTATAAGCCCCCTCAGTATTATACACTCCCCCCAGTATTATACACTCCCCCCAGTATTATACACCCCACCCAGTATTATAAGCCCCCCCAGTATTATACACTCCCCCCAGTATTATAAGCCCCCTCAGTATTATACACTCCCCCCAGTATTATACACCCCACCAAGTATTATAAGCGCTCCCCCCAACATCATATACACAGTGAGCCACTCTCATACTCACCCCTGAAGAGCCGCCGGCATCCACCTTCTTGTCACTGGCGGCGCTGATGACGTCATCGCGCCCGCGTCGGGGCAGAGGTCAAACTCTGCGGCCAGTGTAGGTCGCGCGATCCGCGGCCTACCCTGACAGCTTTCAGCTGTATGTGCATTTGCACATACAACTGAAGGCAGTGATCGCTCATCAACGGGGAATCCTGTACCGGATTCCCTGTTGGTGAGCGATCCGGGCGACCGCACGCATGCCAGCATGGAGGGCTCTGCGTGCCCTCTCTGGCACGCGTGCCATAGGTTCGCCATCACTGTTCTAGGAGCTGTCCTCACAAATGGACCAGGAAGTCTTCCTACAGCCCATGGCCTTCCTCCCCTTCCTCTGGACACTCCCCAGATAGGGCCACAGCTCCACTCCTGTCTCTGCCCAACAGTTTTTTTTTTTTTTTTTTTTTGTTTAACAGCAGTCTTTTTTTTTTTTTTCTTTTTTTTTTTTTTCTGGTGGTTTGCTCTGACTCAGACTTGGAGCATCACTTAGGCACATCTACATTCACTGCTACACTAGACTTCATCCTTGCAGTCAGAGATACCTATCAAAGGACCTGGATTCTGTTTCTCAGGAGGGTATCTCCTTACTTCACTGAGACGGCTTCCGAAAACACTGTTTTGGCCCTTCACTTCTCTTGGGACAAACAGCAAGTGCCTAGAGAAACTTATCTCTGAAGCCACAGGGGCAAAGAGCTCTCTTTTCCCCCAGATGTGTTCTATGCCTGAGCCACCCTCCTCCAGCTGCTGTCAGTGGTTCCAGGCTCAAGCCTTGGAAACCCCAGTCAGCTAAGATCTACCAGCTTACATCTGCTGGTGCGAGAGTAAGTATTTTCATCTGCTCTCCTTTTCTCCAGTCCTGGCAGGACCAAGGTCTTGGCCTTCCTTCTCTTAAAGAACAAGTTTCTGGTCTTTCCATTTTTTTTTTATTTTTTTTTTTCCCCAGAAGACCCTGGCCTTCCAACTCAGATAACCTTCATGCTTTGAGTAGCATGCTTTGCTCTTCCCTGCTGTCCTCCCATGGAACCTTAATATTGTTCTTGAAGTGCTTCAGGCTCCCCTTCTAGCCTTTGTGGGATATTTCGCTTTGCTTTCTCTCCTGGAAGGTCGCCTTCCTGGTGGCCATTAACTCAGCCTGCACAGTTTCTGGACTGACTGCCCTGTCCCAGAATCCCCCTTTTTCTTCTTCTCTACAAAGACAAGTTTTCCTTCGTCTGCCACTGTTCTATTCACTGCCTGGATTTTGTCCAGGAAATCGGGGTCTGTTTGTCTCTCACTGACCCCTTCCTTCGTTTGGATGCCTTGTTAGTTCTCCTTGAGGGTCCTCACAAAGGTCTGGCTGCTTCCAAGTCTTCCATCTCCCATTGGATCCGGTCTGCAGTCAAGGAGTCTTATAGGCTTAAGTTTAGGATGCCACACTTCCGTGTGACGGGTCACTCTATAAGAGCAGTCAGAGCCTCCTCAGCTGTTCGGCATCTATCTTCCTTTGCTCATGTCTGCAAGTCAGCCACCTATATCTCCATTTACATTTTCAAATTTTATCAGATCCATTCTGTGTTCTGTGTGCCAATGCCAGTTTAGGTTTTAAGGTTCTGCTAGCGAGTGTGCACTAGGTTGCTCATATGGCCCTATAATTCCCACCCTCTGAGACTGCTTTAGGAAATCCCATAGTGCTGTGTCCACCAGTGAAATAAGGGGGCGTTCAAAATATTGCGCAGACATTAGCATCGGACACTAACTGTGTCCGTTACATTTTGCATTGATTTAATGGAACATCATGTGCGTTCTTTTACAGTCCGTGTCTGTGCTTAAGTGTCTGTTCACAAAGATGTCCGATTTTTCAAGCAGACAGCAAAAACTTACATGTAGGTTTTTGCTGTCTGCTTGAAAAATCGGACATCTTTGTCTTGCGCGGACATTAGCATTTGGACACTAGCTCTCGAACACAGACGCTAGTGTGAACACCCCCTAAGCAAGAAAAATGGATTTTTGTACTCTGCATAAAATACTTTTCCCGTTGTATTCACTAGGAGACACAGATCCCCCAGTTATATGGGGTTTTTTGCTTGAGCTATTTTGGTTCTTTTTGGGTTCAGGATGTGTTGGGGGCTCCGTGTTCTCTTTTGATTCTTTGTGTGTCTCTCTTACTGCTGCACTACACGCTGACACTAGCACAGTGTGTGTGAGAGGGTATAGCCCAGAGGCGAAGCCGAAATCTTTTGATACTCCTAGTGTCAACATCCTAGTGGCCAGGTCTGTACCCCCATGGTGCTGTGCCTCCCAGTGAAAACAACGAAAAAAGGATTTTACAGTGAGTACAAAAATACATTTTTATTTACACAAATATATTCTTGCGACTGCAAGGGCTGACTTCAGGTTTGCCTGGTCTTTTGGTCTCTTGGAAATATTGAGTGGATTTTACTGTAGAATACCTGTTGGAATGGCAGTAAGTTTTCTGTAACTTTCATCTTTGAAAACTGTAATTGAGATCTGCAGCTGTAATTGACATGCTCCCATGTAGTGTAATGCCCCCCCTTATCATGCCCCATACAACACAGTGGCTCCTTAAACCCCCATACAGTACAACGACCCCATTTATACTTCCATATTATGCCCCAATAAAGTACAGTGCCCCCATATAATATCCCATTATCTCCCCATACAACACAATTCTCCTATATAATAATACCCTATGTTCCCATACAGTGCAATGCGCCCTTGGCAAGCCAACTTCCTTCAGGTCCTTTGCACTTTTGCAGGGCTCTGAAAATTGAGAGGTCAGTGCAGATTTCCTTATCACTTCTATCCCTTCCCTGCTGTAATTACAGCAAATTTAACACCAGAACAGGGAAGGGTCAAGGATTCATGATGTGATAAGTGAAAATGAACTCTGCGCCAATCAGCTTTGATAACTGTGCAATGAACTCTTCCATTTGTATTGATAGAAGCTATCATTGCAAAGAGTTTACTGGGCTCTCTGGATCATTTCGGCTCTGGTACCGGCCCCCGGTGTCCGTTTTAGCTTTTGCACATGAGGCTGCAGCACTGTCTGCATGTTTGAATAACTAACATAGAACAATACCACCTGACTCAGCAACTGTGATATTTCCCTTGTGTTCAGCATGCATGTTTTTAAAGGGGCTCTATCACTAGGAAAAGTCATTTTTATCTAATCACATGCTTGCATAGGCTTTAGAAAGTCTATTCCACACCTACCTTTTGTATGTAGATTGCCTCAGTGGTCTCTGAATAAGTCTGTTTTTATTAATATGCTAATGAGCTTTCAGCCAGCTCAGGAAGTTCCCAGCAGCCTCCTCTCTCCTATTATCTTCTATGTGTGTGAAGCAAACAGGAAGCTGAGTCATCATCAGCAGCAGCAGCAGTCTCCCATAGAATACAATAGGAGAGGTGTGCACGATCTATCGTGCACCAGTTTAATTAGCATATGAATAAAAACGGACTTATTCAGAAACCACTGAGCCAATCTACATACTAAAGGTAGGTGTGAAATAGACTTTCTAAAGGCTATGCAAAGGTGTGATTAGTTAAAAATGACTTTTCCTAGTGATAGAGCCCCTTTAAAATCCAACAAAAGCTGTATTGTAAAATTTATAAAGTAAAACTTTTAATAACTGTACATGTATTGTTCATGTTTGTGCCATTATTTCATGAAATTCTCAGAACTTGATTAGTGGAAGATAAATTGAACCAACATGTGTATAATCCTATTGCAGAACACTTATTTTTTCCCCTCCCATTCCCAGCTAAAAATGGGCCCTTACAGGGAACAATAGGTAAAATGTAACTGCCCAGCAAATGTAGAAATCCCCTTTACACTTTGTTAATCATACAATATTTCTATTTTTTGAATTTTATCTAATACAATCTTTATTTTATTTTACAGGAGGTTCCCTGTGCACTGCTACAAAATGAAGGTAAGTTGGTTGGATCAGATTAACAGCATTTTAGAAATATTTACATTGTGGTGGTTAGCTTGAATTATTCTTTCCCATTAACTTTCTATTTGTGTTAAGTTTTTTGCTACTTAATAAGGATGGCAGGGTATTTGATCTGGACTTGAACAACATTTTGCATTCCCCTGCAATATCCCAATCTTCCAACTGTGAATAGAATGAAAATTACTAACATGACCCATACTAGTACTTTTTACTGACACCCGGTATCACACAAGTGCTGCTTGGTTTATTTTAATGAAAGGTATTATTTTCACAAGTTCATAGATGTAATTTTTTATATGGTCTTGAAATGTTTAATACAAGTTTCTTATTCTTTTCTAGCATGTTGTTAAATGTATTACATCCTTTTCTGGAAACTTAGAAATGATAAATGTGTCTTCAGTTTTGTAATTGTCTAAAAATTACTGATAAATTTTCTTTTAAGAAGTTTAGGAGAGCTGAGTGACAACTGAATATGGGCTAATATGGCAGTCATACTGGCAATTGTCCAGCTTGGAAAAATATGACTGATAAATGGTTAAATAGAATAATACCTCAGGGAAAATAACTAATGAACCCAAAAGAGTATTTTCAAAATGCTGTTTAGGCTGGGGCCCGTGACTGGCATTTTACAGTACCTGTGAAATGGATGGAATGCTGGCTAATCCTATTCACACATTGCAGAAAAATATCTGCAGTGCAAATGTTGCAATTTCAAAAATGCTCATTTTTGTAAATAGCAACATGTTGATTATACCTATGGAAATGCTTGCGTTTCCTGTATAGGTATGATAGAAGCAGAAAGTGTACTAAGGGAAAGCTCTATGGACTTTCTGTGAAAAGAACTGCGGGAAAAAAACACAATGCATTTCCGCCACGGTTTTTCCTGCAGCACTTTTTGGCTGTGGCTTGCTACTTGGTGCCTTAGCCTTCAGTAATCTTTGAAGGCACTTATGAAAACATATAGCACCCATCAGTGGCGTAACTAGGAATGGTGGGGCCCTGTGGTGAACTTTTGACATGCCCCCCCCTCCCCCAAGATCTCGACCGAGCCCCTCCTATGCATTCCTGCGTGCTCTATTATGCCCCATAGTGGCCCCTGCACACACTATTATGTCCCTCAGTGGCCGCTCCACACAGTATTATCCCCCATAGTGGCCCCTGCACACAGTACTATGCCCCATAGTGGCCCCTGCACACACTATTATGTCCCTCAGTGGCCCCTACAGGACTAAATACTGTCACGTCACCCGCTGACCGCTATACCAGGACAGTTGTGGATAAAAAGTCTGGTCATGTGCATTACAATTTAGTAACGCCATGTGCCTCATATTTATAGCAGTTAACCCCATCATGTCCCTCACATTAACCCTTGTGTACCTCACATAAGCGTTATTGATATGTGAGAGACATAGAGGTAATAATAAATTATCTTCATTATTATTACCCCCATATGTCTCACATATTAGTAACTCTTATGGTGAGGCACACGGGTTAATGTGAGGGACATGATGGGGTTAATAGGTATTAATATGAGGCACATGGAGTTACTAAAACAAAATTAATCACCACAAATGCCTGATATTAATAAGCATAGTAACCCCAGTATGTCTTGTGTACCTGTGTCTTCTTTTTTTTTAGTTTCACTTTCCTGGAGCTTCTTCTACTCCTTCTCTTGTGTGCAGGATGGCAGGAGATTGGCAGGGGTCCATTTTCTGCCTCCTGGGCTCTCAGCCCTCTCATTGGTGGGCAGAGGACATCCAGAGAAAGGGAGGGGGGGAGAAAGCGTCCTGAGAGCGCTGAGTGGAGCCAGACCTGCAGCTCCTGCATCGGCTCCTGTGTATCAGCCATTGCTGCAGCTTCGGACATATACTTTTTCCGAGTATAATGATAGCAGCGGCTGTCACCGGTCCCCTAATGTCTCGGGCCCTGTTGCAGCTGCCTCTGCTGCTATGGCGGTAGTTACGCCACTGGCACCCATCTGTTCATGAGAAGCATGCTTGGTTTGATCTGGACTGATAACCAATTGAAAATTTGCTTTTGTGGTTCACCTGCTGTGTTGACAAGGCAATCTAGCTTTCAAACATGAATCATTGCCTGTCAGATTGACAGATGGCCTACAGGAAATCAGCTTGAGGGAAAACTCCTTTCTGGAGTATTTACAAGCATTTTAGCCAAGAAAGTTTCAAAGTTACTAATAAGTGTCCATAGTTTGTACCGGAACTAGAGATATTTCTGAATCTGAATAAAATTTTTCACATTCTGCTTTTCCAACTCTAGAATATCTCACATTCATTTGTGACAAGCGTTGTAACAAGAAACGTCAGTGCGGGCGACATAAATGCAGTGAAATTTGCTGTGTGGTGAGTTTGTGTTTCATGGTATACTGTGTCCTAACTGTTCTGGAATAAAGTAATCTGTTTTTCATTCAACCTTGGATCTGCGCAGTTACCTTTTGTTGTTCTGTTTTTTTTTGGTTTTTTTTATACTTCCATAAGTATTGTCAAGAATTTGGAGGTTTTTTTTTTTTTAGATACCTAAAACCATCAATCATTCCCCAAACTGTTCAAAACACAGTGACTGACATATATACCGTAGTGCCTTTCTTCTGTTATTCCCACAAAAGCAAGCAGTTGTTCAGCACTGCCCTAGTACTGTATGTACATTACCGCTATGCAGTATACTTCAGGGTGTAGCCTCATTAGATGTTCAGAGTTATTAGATGGTGTGCAGAAAATTGTTGCTGCACCTTTCTAAACATTTTAAACACACCCAATTAAAGAGGAAGGAGTCTAAATTCACTTCCAGAGATTGGGGTGCACCCTGAAAAGAGCAATGCTCCAGTTGTATCTCCACAATTATGACCTTAACTAGAGGTCTAGACTGACACCTAAATAGTCTTAGGTAGAGTGTTATGTATCCCTTAATCTAAAAATAATGTGTGTAGGCTCCCTACTCATTTCACCAGCACCATCACAGATGCTGGGTCATCGGGGGAGAAACAGAGTATAGTGGTGTGGCCAGTGAAGCACAATATCACAATAGAGTTGTAGGTGATCTGCAAAAAACCTTCCCATAAATTCTACCAGTCCCTAAGGAAGGAGGTGCTGTATAAGCGGTGATAATTCAATACATGGACATCAACAGTGAGGCATCTGGCAAGGCAAACACCCATATGACAACACCAACACTTTAAGAGCTATTTATTGCACAGGGTAAGATGGCTGCAGGTTCCTAGCCCTGCAGTGTATATTTTTATTACACATAGGTTTCCGTGCAGGGGGTCCTCAAGCGGACTTCATGAACGGAAACCAGAATCCTGATGTGACCCAGGCCTAACACTGACAGAACTTACTGAGGTAGATAACTTATTGAACACCCTTCGTATAATGTTGTATGTGACAATGTACCTTGGCTACTGTAATAAACTGCTCTATATTACTTTCTAGGACAAAGAACATAAGTGCTCCTTAATTTGTGGTCATAAGCTCAACTGTGGCCTTCACAGATGTGATCAACCATGCCATCGTGGGAATTGTCAGAACTGTTGGCAAACAAGTAAGTTCTAGCTGTTGACTTAAAAATGTTAGCCCAGTTGACACACATGATCACTGCCAAACTCTGCTTTGAATAAACAGGTTATACTGGGTTCACACCAGCGCCTGATCTCCGTTCTCAGGTGTCCGTCTTCTGCAGACAGAAGACGAAAACCTGACAGACCGTGAGCACCGGTGAACGTTTTATGCTCTCCGCGGCGAAACGTGTTTTTTTTTGTTTTTTTTTTTGTGTTTAAAACCGGACACAAAGTCCTGCATGTCCAACTTTGTGTTTGGTTAAAAAAAAAAACAAAACAAAAAAAAACGTTTTGCTGCGGAGAGCATAAAACACTCACGGCCGGACACTTTTCAAACCCATTCATTTGAATGGGTTTGAAAAATGACTGCAGGTTTCCTTTTCCTGCCCAGTTTCAGGCAGGAAATGGAAACTTGCATAACAGAGACCCCGAGCGCAGATGTGAACGAGCCCTTACAGTTTGAAGGAGTATTTTAATGAAGTAGTATTTGTGACAGATTAGAATAAATATATTATGCTAGGTACACGTTAGGATTATGATCTGGACCTCATTGACTAAAAAACTGAAACTGGCGGAAAGAAAAGTCCTCTGCAAATTTAATAATTAATCATTTAAAGGGGCTCTATCAGCAAAATTATGATAATAGAGCCCCACATATGCGTGAATAGCCTTTAAAAAGGCTATTCATGCACCGTAAATATTACATTTAATCCCGGTCCCGTTTTTAAATAAAAGTATTAAAACATATGCAAAACTTACCTGAATGTGCACCATGGGCAGGGATAAAGGATTCGACGTCAGCTTCGGGCACGCCTGCCTCTTCTGTCTTCTTGGAGCGACGCCCTCTGGTTCCGCATCTTCCGGCTTCTTTGCTTTAAATCCCACGCCTGCATAGTAGCGCTTCCCCCTTCCCAAAGCGCTACTGTGCAGGCTCACTCGCCATTTTACTTAATAGCAGTTCGCGAGTGAGCCTGCGCAGTAGCGCTTCGGAGGAATGCGCTACTACGCAGGCGCGGGATTTAAAGAGAAGAAGCCGGAAGACACAGAACCAGAGGGCGTCGCTCCAAGAAGACAGAAGAGGCAGGCGTGCCCGAAGCTAACGTCGCATCCTTTATTCACGCCCATGGTGCACGTTCAGGTAAGTTTTGCATATATGTTTTAATAGTTTTATTTAAAAACGGGACCGGGATTAAATGTAACATTTACGGTGCCTGAATAGCCTTTTTAAAGGCTATTCATGCATATGTGGGGCTCTATTAGCATAATTTTGCTGATAGAGCCCCTTTAATTTTCACTTAGGGGACTTAACACTAGTAAGGCAAAGTCTGTTGGATCCTCCTCCGGGCAATACCCCTGTCACAGACACTGTGCTAATCAGTTTGTACCTAGTGTCCATATGAGACAGACACTACGTAGCTCAAGTCTTTGTCTTTCATCGTTTTTATTTTATTCTGTGTTAAAGGTGCAGGGGGTTCTTCAGCGTGTATGTCACACTAGTCGTACCCCCCTGCGGGCGCAGCGCTCATTTAAGCACCTCACCGGTCACCTGTTCCCACTTGCTGCATCTGCGGACGAATAGCCGATGACCCCACTTCCATGTGGAAGTCCATCAAGGAGGTGACCCTGTAACACCTGAAATTACCAGACTGGTAATTATTTACAGCTAGTGTATGGGTTAGTATGTTTATCTTCCCTCCCTGAACACGGTGCATTCGGGGGGTTTTAAAAAAAAAAAAAAAAAAAAAAAGAGGGGAAAGGACTTTTTATTAAGGGTTTTTCCCTCCCATGTCCATTATTTGAGGGGGACATCTCCAGCGGGGAAAAGAGTTGGCAGACAGTGCACTTATATTCTTAGAGATGACCCCCCCATCCTCCTGTGGTGTGCACAGCACTAGTGCTGCTATACCACCACCTTTATTATGGAGGTGGTGGACCCTCCGCTACCAAGAGCAGTCAACCCCTAGTACACAATTCCTTATGCAGCTGGCCTCCCGGAGCTCCGTTTTGCTCTGGCGGGCCTGCGGAGCATCGCTGCTGCCGGCAAGTCCCGCGGTCTCGTAGGCGCCTAGGCTACAATTAGGTCCACCCATTTTTCAGGCTGTTCAGGCCTCCAGCCACCCCTGGGACTTTGTGATTGGCCAGTAGGTTTCTCTGGCAACCTTCTAGCCGGCTTTAAGTTTTTTCTGTGTGCCAATATTGAGGGGAGGGGCCTCATTCTCCTCACATTTGTGCTGGGACAGTTTTTCAGTCAGAGATTCCTCTTCTCTTAGCTGGCATAAGCTACTGTGGACCTCCTCAGCTCCAGACATTCTTCTGTGCAGTCTTTTACTTCAGCAGTCGGTGAAAGACCACCTGGGTTCCCCTCCGCCATGTCCTTCCGTGAATAGCCAACATGTGCCTTGGCGGCCTCTGGTTCGGTCACGCTTTGTACATGTGCCCTCTGTAATGAGAAATTGCCATGCGGTCAGCCTGAGCCCATATGCTCTCTCTCCCTTCCGCCTTAGCCAGTTCAGGAAATTCCTAGTCCCTCTCCTGTTCAGCCATCTCCGTATTGGGCGGTCTCTCTCTCTCCCAGGTCATTGGCAACCTTACCAGACTTAATCAGTCTGTAGTGGAAACTTTGTAACGGCTGCCATCCCAGATTGCTGCTCTATTGGTGACTTCTCGGGGTCCTCTTGTGTATCCTCAAAGCTCCTGTTCCAGCTCCTGGAGCCGTTCCCGCAAGAGGACCAAGAAGTCCTTCTACAGATCACGGTCCTCATTTTCACCTGGACAATCCCCAGATAGGGCCTCAGCTTGCAACTCCACTCCAGCAGGTGGATCCCTGTCTCCCCCTGCTTGGTTTGCTTCTACTGGGGACGCCTCTGACTTAGACACTGAGTATCAGCCAGGCATGTCTATATCTGCTGCTATGCAGGCGCTCATACGTGCGGTCAGAGAAACTCTTCAGGTATCTGAGGATCCTGAATCTGTTTTTCAAGAAGACATCTCTTTCGGTCATAGTCGCCGCCCTCCTTTAGTCTTCTACAACCATGGAGCATTTGACCACATCTTGAACAGTGGCTTCACACGGACCATCTGCTGTCTTCTACCAGGAAGTCGGACGTTCTTTTTCCCTTCACACTACAAGTGTGTTTCTAAGTGGTCAGAGCCTCCCATGGTGGATCCCGTGATAGCTAGGCTCTCCAAGGCTACTATTTTGCATTTAGCGGACTCCGCTTCTCCTAGTGATCCCACGGACAAAAAAGTGGATTCGCTTGCCAAGGTTGTTTTTGTATCGGCTGGTTCCTCCCTTCGGCCTTCCTTCGCTGCCTCTTGGGTTAGCAAGGCCTGAGTCCTGGGCATGATGGTCTTGACCTTTGAGGCTGTCCCTTTCACTCAGGTCCATTCTCGCCCTCTGCAGTTGGTAATTCTGGCCTCCTGAAATCGATTTCCAGCTGCCCTCAAACGCTTGATCCTACTACCTTCTCAGGTTCGTCAAGAGCTCCTTTGGTGGCTCCACTGCCCAGGAATATCTTTCTTCCTAAAGTGGTCTACTCCTTCCTCATCAACGAGGATATTATTTTACCTTCCTTCTGTCCAGACCCCAAGCATACACGTGAACGCGTCCTTCATTGCCTGGATGTTGTCCAGTCAATATACACTCACCGGCCACTTTATTAGGTACACCTGTCCAACTGCTCGTTAACACTTAATTTCTAATCAGCCAATCACATGGCGGCAACTCAGTGCATTTAGGCATGTAGACATGGTCAAGACAATCTCCTGCAGTTCAAACCGAGCATCAGTATGGGGAAGAAAGGTGATTTGAGTGCCTTTGAACGTGGCATGGTTGTTGGTGCCAGAAGGGCTGGTCTGAGTATTTCAGAAACTGCTGATCTACTGGGATTTTCACGCACAACCATCTCTAGGGTTTACAGAGAATGGTCCGAAAAAGAAAAAACATCCAGTGAGCGGCAGTTCTGTGGGCGGAAATGCGTTGTTGATGCCAGAGGTCAGAGGAGAATGGCCAGACTGGTTCGAGCTGATAGAAAGGCAACAGTGACTCAAATAGCAACCCGTTACAACCAAGGTAGCCAGAAGAGCATCTCTGAACGCACAGTACATCGAACTTTGAGGCAGATGGGCTACAGCAGCAGAAGACCACACCGGGTGCCACTCCTTTCAGCTAAGAACAGGAAACTGAGGCTACAATTTCCACAAGCTCATCGAAATTGGACAATTGAAGATTGGAAAAACGTTGCCTGGTCTGATGAGTCTCGATTTCTGCTGCGACATTCGGATGGTAGGGTCAGAATTTGGCGTCAACATGAAAGCATGGATCCATCCTGCCTTGTATCAATGGTTCAGGCTGGTGGTGGTGGTGTCATGGTGTGGGGAATATTTTCTTGGCACTCTTTGGGCCCCTTGGTACCAATTGAGCATCGTTGCAACGCCAAAGCCTACCTGAGTATTGTTGCTGACCATGTCCATCCCTTTATGACCACAATGTACCCAACATCTGATGGCTACTTTCAGCAGGATAATGCGCCATGTCATAAAGCTGGAATCATCTCAGACTGGTTTCTTGAACATGACAATGAGTTCACTGTACTCCAATGGCCTCCACAGTCACCAGATCTCAATCCAATAGAGCATCTTTGGGATGTGGTGGAACGGGAGATTCGCATCATGGATGTGCAGCCGACAAATCTGCGGCAACTGTGTGATGCCATCATGTCAATATGGACCAAAATCTCTGAGGAATGCTTCCAGCACCTTGTTGAATCTATGCCACGAAGAATTGAGGCAGTTCTGAAGGCAAAAGGGGGTCCAACCCGTTACTAGCATGGTGTACCTAATAAAGTGGCCGGTGAGTGTATATTCTTTATGTAGATTGTGATGTCTTTGGCGTATGGGAGGAAATCCACACAATCACGAGGAGAACATACAAACTCCTTGCAGATGTTTGTCCTTGGCAGGATTCAAACTCAGGACTCCAGCGCTGCAAGCCATCGTGTTGCCCCCAAGCTCAGATGCTTTGTTTGTCCTTCCTGAGGGTCCTCGGAAGGGTTTGCCTGCTTCCAACACTTACAATTTGCAATGGATTCGTTCTGTTATTAAGGAAGCCTATCAACTTAAGGGTAAAGCTCTGCCCTTATGCGTGACAGCTCATTCCATGAGACTTGTTGAAGCTTCCTGGGATTTTTGGCATCAGGCTACTACTGCCCAGGTCTGCAAGGCTACTACCTGGGCCTCCATCCACACTTTTTCTAAATTTTACAAGATCCATTCTGTGGCTTCTGCTGATACCACTTTGGGTTGCAAAGTTTTGCTAGTGGGGCCACACGGCTCAGTGGTTAGCGTAGTCCTGGTGTTCAAATCCCACCAAGGGCATAAAACCATCTGCAAGGAGTTTGTATGTTCTCCCCATGTTTGCATGGATTTCCATCCCATATTCCAAAGACATACTGATAGGGAAAAATGTACATTGTGAGCTCTATGTGGAGCTCACAATCTACATTAAAAAAAAAAAAAAAAAAAAAAAAAAAGGTTTTGCTAGTAGCTATGCGCTAGGTGATTTGTATGACTTTGTATTTTCCACTCTCTGGGACTGCTTTGGGACCTCCCACTGTGAAAAACTAAGCGAGAAAAAGGGATTTTTGTACATGCCGTAAAATCCATTTCTCTATGTTTTCACTGGAAACACAGATCCCACCTGGTTATTACATTTGTTCCTGTCCGATTTGTATTTTTTTTTTTATTTTTTTTTTTTTTTAAATTCTTTTCAGGTTCAGGAAATGTTGGTTCCGTGTTCTTTTTTTTCTCTTGGTTTTAGTGCATCTCTCCTACTGCTGTAGTACAACCTGGTTAGCAGTGTCTGTGAGAGGAAAATTGCCCAGAGGCGCAGCCAACAGACTTTTTGCTTTACTAGTGTCAAGTCTCCTAGCGGCCGGGCTAATACCCACTGTGTTCCCCAGTGAAAACGTTGCAAAATGGATTTTACAGCTAGTGTAATATTTTTTCTTGGCAAAATGTAGTACCGGTAAATGCGTTGTCTTAAATATTCCATAGATATTACAAAGATGCTTGATAATAGCTGCAATGAGGAGCCGAATCATTGCTGTTGTTTGCTATGGGTGAATAAACATTTTTGGAATTCAACAGATGCAGCCTCTATTTCTTTGGCATGTTGGGGATCATTGAGATGAAGGGCTTTTGCATCTCTCTTATATCAAATTTACATGGTGCTGCTTCCTGCATTGTTGTACATTGTTCTAAAATGAAAATGGTATTAATAAATCTGCACCAATGTGTCTAGTACCACAATTATTGTATCCTTTCCTGGTACTTAGAGAGGGCTTTTCGTGTCCTCAAACATCAGCAGGGTGACGTATCGCTTGAAAAGTTTTTCACTATAGGCTCTGGTTGCAGAGAGATTGCTGCTGTTAGCTTCACCACTGATAGTTGGCATTGTCAGAAGGGCCGGAATCACAGTGTTCTACTAATGGCACCGATATCCCTGAAACTGGGCACATATCTGCTAACAGCTTTCCAGCAGTCTGCAAGAGGTTCTTTTATAACGCTAATAAACATCATCGCTCTGTTGAATGAGCACAGGTTTGTTTTGATTCTAGAAGAAGAGATACACTTTTATTGCACTCCTCAACATTGAAATTGCAACACCAAGAAGGGCAAGCCATAAGGTTATGCAAATTGATGAGGGTAGCAGGTACAAATGGTCAAATCTTGAAGCACCTATCTCCAATCTGTAGAATGTGGTATGGCAATGGCCAGTTTGAAATAAAGGTTTTTTTGTTTTGTTTTTTTTTTGTTTGTTTTTTAAGACCCCTCAAGGGGTGTCGGATGATTGTGCGATGCTTCCTCTTTTTTTTAAACCCTTAAGTACTATCATGGTGTCTATCATACACCACTATCATACACATATCATTATGATAGACCCCATGATAGTACTGAAGGGTTAACCTGCCAGTTATTGCCACTTGTTACAAACTGAGAGGGACAGAAGCCTCAAACTGAGACTCCTTGATTTATTACTCTGGAAAATCACTACTTGCCTAGGCCAAGATTGTCAGCATTGTGCAACTTTCAGAGTCTGGTTAGATGAACAACAACGAGTTTGAATGGCAGCAAAAGGTGTGCATAGGCAAATCTTTGCACAGACTGCTTATTCTGTTTTAAAAATTAAATTGAACATCACATTCCAAGCATAGGGCAGCACAACACAAATCTTCACAAAGTGTTTGTACAATGTTGGGCTACAAGCCAGAGGTTCCGCTATATGGATTTCATTGCCATCATGCCACCACTTTTAAAGGCTTAACATGGTGCACAGCTAAATGGTAATGGAGGCCTAACTTTTTCAGTGTTGAGTCCCACTCTTGCTTTGGACGCAATGATATTTGGATATTGGTCCACATGGACAGCTCCATGAAGAGTCCTTCACGAGGCCAATGTACAGTATTGCTTGTCCTATTTAAGGGATTATGATGAGGGCTGGCATAATGTATGGCATCCAGAACCCTCTCGTATTAATTTAAGGTACGCTAACTGCTCAGTGTTAAATTAATTTTGGTTGTGAAATGACGATTTTTCCAAAGAGCTATTAAAGACCTATTTTTTAATAGGACAATTCCAGGCAGCATGTTATTCTTGCTCATTTAAGCAACCAGGTTGACCTAAGCATTACCATGACCTGCAGTGTCTCTGAATCTCCTGTGAAGCACGTATGGGATGTCATTGGTTGGCAAGTGCAAAGGGAGTTTTCTACAGCCATTTTTGATTTGTGTGCTCAGGTGCATTCAGCTTGGCGAAACATTGCTAAGACAACCATTAATATCCTCATTAACAGTATGCCAAGACTTGTAAGCGTATGTAGTTCCGATATGTATAGTGGCAAACACGACACTGATTTAAATTGAGACATTTTGAATAATTTCCATTTTCTATCATTGGTGCGTCAGTATTGGGTCTATCGAACCCAATACTTTTCCTCCTTGGTGTTACAATTGAAATGTTGAGTTTTGTTTGTGTTGATGTGTTTTGCACAGGGGAAAGTGATTTTTTTTTTTTTTTTTTTAATTTATGGCTGGTTGAATGTAATTAAGTCATCATTTAGAGGAGGAAATTTAATGCTTTATTAGTAAATATGTGGTTTATGTACAGTACAAACAGTGTGTCATTGACTTAAAGTTGGAAGGTGGAACAAAATCTGTACAATGTTGTTGCAGTTTTGAACTGCATTGTGCTCTTATGACTCTGTCATTCTTCATAAGTCACTAGCTACTAGGTTATGCAGATAAATCTTTTCTCCCACTCCTGATTTTGTTAAGATTGCTGTCTACGGAAAAGTTGGGGCAACCAGTCTTTTATGTGACATTGATTAGGGTTTCATGATTATGAAACATCATCTTAGTCAGGCGTAATGATGGTCACAAGTCACAACGTGTTTTTTTTATTTAAAAAAAATATATATATTTGTAAGAGCACTGAATGTATAAAATATTAGCTGGTATTATAACCATAATGCTCTTTCTTTCACATAAGGTTTTGATGAGCTTACTTGCTATTGTGGAGAGTCAATTATCTATCCTCCAGTACCATGTGGCACCAGGCCTCCAGAGTGTAAAAACTCTTGCACAAGACAGCATGAGTGTGACCATCCAGGTATGATGTCTACTGTAACGATTTACATTTTGACTTCTGATTAAGATAGCAATGTATCTCCGCATGAACATCTGAAATTTAGGGGTTGCCAAGCCAGTACCGTTTTATTAACTAGCTCAAAATTGTGTAAAGAAATAAATCCTATTCTCCTCACCAATCCATTGAGACTGCACAAGTCCTCCTGGTGGTACCTGGTTCCTCGAGACACACAGGGAATTGATAAAATCACTGGCTGTGACAAGCACTGTGTGTAAAGCAGGACCAGGAATTACTGACATACAGGGAATCGATGTTGGGATGGAGAGTACGTGAGATTAGTAGTATATTCTGCTAAAAAGAAAAAAAAATAGCAGTACCTGAACGGTCTATTTCATTTTTTTCCCCCTTCTAGCTACATGTCAAATCAATACATGTGTTCAAACACAAAGTGCTATGTTGCCTATGTGGTAGATGGCAGCATGCCTAGAACAGCACTAAAACATCTTAGCTACTACTCCATTAATATTGCTCCCCTGCATTATTTTATTTATATTTTTTTATTTCCTGGATTAATAATTCTGGTTGCCATAAAGAAATAAGGAATGTATAATCGGATCTGTGCTGGTTGTAATTATCTTCTAGATGTGAAGACTTGATGTATACAATTGTTAGGAAGGTTGGAAATTGTCCAGATCTGTAATTAACAACTGTGAGTTTAAGATTCCTTGACAACGCTATAAGGAAAATTGCTAATTTCTGGTTTCAGTTTTCAAAATGTTCTGTGATTACAAATGAAGCCGCCTTAAAGAAGGTGGGGGTGTTTAGATCTATATATTATAAATTTACTTCAATGTGTGTCGTGTTTTTTTTTTTTTTTTTTTTTCATTTTACTATATGTTCTAATTGTTTTTTGTGTATATATGTGTGTGTGTACGGTATATATATATATAGCCTAATTAAACTGTGGGGAAAAACCCATAAAACACAACAACTGTTTGTATTCCAAGTTGTTCACATATTCATGTGAATGGGTGATTTAAAGAGAAACCTGTCAGGTGGTTTTTCCACCATAACCTAGGTCCATCATATGAAGGCTCAAAAAATTCCATTTCCATTGGTGCCCCTTTTGTAATCTTTCTGCTGCAGCAAAGTGACGTTTATTAATGTTTTAAAGCATAAAAAGTAATTTAAAAATTAGCCTAATAAATCACAGGGCGGAGAGCAGCTTCAGCCCAGTTCCTACAGGCTGGCAAAATCTGACTGCTCATTGCTCTGTTCCCAACAGCGTGGTCCAACCAATGAGCAGGGCTTGACACCCTTGTAGAAACTGCTCTTATACTGCCGAGATCCCAAGGTAGACCTATGCGCGTCAGCCTTGGGGAAGTAGTGAATGGACCCCCATGTCTCCAGGCAGTCTCAGGAGAAGCATGAGATTAGACCAGTGGGAAGGGAATGTTGCTGGTGATGTCAGGGAGTGAGGGCACTGTGAGGGACATCATGAAGAGAAAACGTGATTACTGAGGCAGCTTAACTAGGCTAAAACAACTCCCGTCTACTGTGACTACTTAGGTAAATTTGCAGGTCACTTTTTATACTTTAAAACTTTTTTGCTCCTTCAGAAAGTTTACACAGGGCCAGCAATGGAAAGGTAAGCACTTGATTCTGCACATGATGGTGACTGTTTAAGGTGGAAGCACCAGGTTCCTTTTAGTCATTTTATGTGAATATTACTTTCTGTAATTGCTGTCATGCATAATCCCTACAAGAAAAAACTGTATTTACTGCCAAATAACATTTATTTGGAAGTACTAGGAATAACAAATGATGTCTGCTCCGACTTTGGGCTATACCCTATCCAGAGACTATATGCTAGCCAGTTTCACCCCATTGTCCGTAGGCGGCAGACACGATTTGACTCGCGTCTTCATCGTTTTTATTTTTCTTTCTCTCAGTGTGTACACCCACGCTAGTTGCACTTCCCTGTGGTTGCGGCGCACTGTTTAAAGAGTGCCTCGCCAGTCACTCAGTCCCCACTGCCGCAACGGCGAGTGCAATGCTAGTGACCCCACTATCATGTGCGAAGTTCACAAAGGTGGAGACCATCTGTGAACGGGTGAGTGTCAATAGATTTTCCCTGCCCACACCTCCATTGCAAACCTATGGAGTCCTGCATTCTCCCTCCTTCCACCCCTCCCCTCCCCCCCCCCCCCCCCCCACACCGGGTGATTGGTCTTTAGGTGTTATATATGGACTCTGGGGCAGGTATTTATGTCATCTTGGGGAAGTAGAGAATGGACCCCTACCTCTGCCGGCACCGGTTTTTCTCGTAATATTTCACTGGGGGACACAGCAACCATGGGTATAGACCTGGTCATTAGGAGGCGGACACTAGGAAAGAAAAAACTGTTGGCTCCGCCCACACAGGCTATACCCTCCCACTGAGTCAGGTCTTTCTGTCTTGCATTGTTTTTATTCTTTCTTCTCTTTTTCAGGGGCAGGGGGTTGTCAATGTATATGCTAAACTAGTCTTACCCCCTGCAGGCGCAAGCACTCTAATACAGAGCGCCCGGCAGTCACCCAGTCCCCTGTTGCTGCATCGGCGGTTGGATTCCGGTGACCCCACCTTTGGTGCGAGGTATCACCGAGGGGGTGAGTCTGTGGCGCCTGAAGACGCCGGACCGGTAAGTATTAGAGGGTAGAGGTAAGTACTTTTTTCTTCCCCTCTTGACCCCCCTGTTTTTATCTATTTCCCCGGATCCCTGGGATCATAGCGGGTGTGGGGGAGTGGAGGTGTGCTCAGGCTCCCTGGGTTGCCTTTTTTTCCCCTTTCCTCATGGGTCTAACCAGGGGGGTTACACAGGCGGCCGCGGCTTCGCCGACGGGTAGGCGGCACTAGGCCCCTCCATGCCCCGGCCTTTCCTGGCCTCTCGGCCGGCTCCCTGCGGCGGCCGCGGCTTCTACTGAGGCCGTGACCTCGCCGGCAGGTAGGACGCTAGCTTCTGCTGCATCAGGTCTTCCCTTGCGCGGCCGGTGCACGTAGCGGCCAAAGGCCGCATTAGGCACTGCCTCATCCCCGGGCTTTCCTGAGCCTAGAGGCTGCCTATGGGGCAGTAGGCGGGCCCGGGTGTTTCCTCCCGCCTCCTGCTAATGTCTTCCTGTTCTAAGGCCTGTTCTTCCTTTTGCAGTCTCAGATTCTTGTGCAGCTCATCCGCAGCGGTGAGGAGGGTCTCCTTTCAGTGGTGTGGTAGGTGCCCCTTTGGGGTTGTTGTTTCTTTTTGCACTGGACGTTTTGGGTCAGCGGTCATCCTAATCTGAATATGCCTGCCTTCGTCAGATTGCAGCCGCCAAGCCGTTTTAGGCCTGGCAAGTACTAGCGTGAGAGACTGGCTGGGAATCCCAGGTGCCGTTGACTTCTAGCCATATTGGCTCATGTGGAGTCTTCCTGGGTCCCGTGCCCCGCTGTTGTCACGTTTTGCATGTCCCAGCTGCAAGCTAAGTGTCCTTGTGAACAGGCTGTATCTATGCCTTGTTCTGTAGCTCCACTCAGACTGTTCTGGAAGTCCCCTAGCCTTCCCTCTCATTAGCCCACTCACTGGTTGGGCGTTTCTCCCCATTCTTAAGTAACTTGGCCAGACTTGATCGGTCTATGGCAGTGTTTTGGAGCTGTTGCTGCCCAGATACACGCCTCGGTTTGCACAATCAGTAGCAGTGGTGGCAAGCGGGCTAGGAAATCTTCCTGCTTACTTTTGTTTAATATGGGGGACGCCTCTGACTCCGAACCAGAGTTCTGACCAGGCACTTTGGTACCAGCTGCTATCCGTACAAGTTGGGATATTTCCAAATAATGGGGAACCCTAGGGCTGTGGCTCAGGAGGATATCCTCCCCCCCCCCCCTCTGCTTGCTCTGTGTTGCTGGGGACGGACGCTGCTGACTCCTAGCCAGAGTTCTAGCCGGTCACATTGGGAGCAACTAATATGCAGGAGTTTGCCCATGATATTTGTGATTTTCTTCAGACACTGAGTTACCCTAGGATTGTTGCTCAGCAGAATGTGTCCTCCTGCTGGCTCTATTTGTTTCAGGCAAGCCAGAGGATCTGCACACGGCTTCCCTAGGTCAGGTGGATCTAGTCTCCTCC
This sequence comes from Leptodactylus fuscus, assembly GCF_031893055.1. Classification (NCBI taxonomy): domain Eukaryota; kingdom Metazoa; phylum Chordata; class Amphibia; order Anura; family Leptodactylidae; genus Leptodactylus; species Leptodactylus fuscus. The sequence goes on from NC_134268.1 coordinate 123,007,853, forward strand.
TGCTTACTCTGCATATTCTGGGGACACCTCTGACTCCGAACCGGAGTTCCAGCCAGACACATCGGTAGCACCTGCTACGCAAAAGCATGTCCGTGTAGTCTGAGATACTTGTCTAAGAATCAAAGGCCATTACTCAGGTGATTATTTTCCCCTGCTTGCTCTGTTTTTTCTAGGGACGCCTCTAACTCCGAGCATGAGTTTTAGCGAGACACATGGTAACAATGCTACGCAGGAGTTTGCCCGTACAGTTGTGATACTATTCAACTGACAGAGGGCTCAAGGGCTGTTGCTCAGAAGGGTATCTCCTTCCACTTAGCTGCCGTACGTCTTAGTTTTTATAACCATGGGGATTTTTGACTATATTTGGCAAAAATAGTGATTAGTCCAGCCCGTACCCTGGTTGTTCCAGGAGTTCAGATGTGCTGTTTCTTTCTCTGGGTGGACCGAGTCGGCCATTGCCAGATTTCTAGGGCTGCCTTTTTGGCCTCTAGGTAACTTTGCCTCTCTGTGATTTTCCTGTTAGAAGGCTGGACATTGTCGCTAAGTGTTTTTTTTTGTTTGCGGCTAGTTTTGTGCGTCCTTTCTTGCCGTTTCAGGACCGTGCCTGGGGAAATCCGCTAAGGACTGGTCTGGCTGATGAGTCAGCTTTGCAGAATTACCAGCGTCCCTACTGTTGCTGCATCCTGGGTTGATTGTATCAACTACGGGAATCAACTGAGGGCATCTGGCTGATGTGTCAGTTCTGCAGGACTATCAGTTTCTGGTGGAGCAGTTTCTATACGCTACTAAATGCCTATGTGATGCTTCCTTTTTAGTGGCTCGCTGTTATTGCCAAAGCCGCTGCTGATGTTGGAGCTATGCGTCACACAATTTATTCTTTTCTGGAATATTGACCCTGTTTCCTTGAGGATTGTGGTTGCTCTACACACTTGTTTGGTGAACATAGCTGTTCCTTTGTGAAGAGCTTGAAGCAGCGACTGGAGGTGAAGTTTCCTGCTTCCTCTGAGGAGTTCAGGGCATATCATCTTCTTCTGCTGGGGGCAATCTCCTGGATTCGCGCTCTAAGAAGCCCTGTTTCTAGCCCAGACCTGCCTGGCGTACCTGCTCTAGCCTTTTTGGTCTGATCTGATTAGACCCAATATGCATTTAGGTCTTTCCCTGCCCGGGGATCCTTGAATGGGGAATCATTGGCTCGTCTTGCCTCGGATCGGGAGGCTTCAGCGGCAGGGGGTGATTGCACCCGTGCCTGCTTCCCTATGTTCCAGGGTTCTGTTTTAGCCTACTTACTGTTCCAAAGAAGGGACGGTTCTCTCTGTTCCATTCTGGACCTGAAGTCTCTCAACAAATTTACTAGTCCAGAATGTTCTGGAACGGTGGTCAGGGAGGTATCCTCCCTCCAGTTTATCTGTTGGAACTGAGGGCCTTCTTTCACACTCTGTACCCTGGACACCAAACCTCCACCCCCCCCCCCCCCCTTTTTCTGGGGTTGCCGGCTCGTTTTCAGCCCAACTGTTCCACTGCCGTCGCCTTTTTGACTATCCAGGGCGTGTTCAAGAGCCAGGCTGTTTTTTTGTGGCCTCTTGTTTTAACCTCAAGGTTCTTCTATGCATGGCCAGATGCAGGAATCCTCAGGCGTTTGTGTTCAACGCTCTTGTGATTCCCTGGTGGGAGTTATTCAGTTCGGTATCTGTTCTTCCCTCTTTCTTCCTCCTCAGGTTTTCAAGGGACTCATGGTCGAGCAGATGCCTGCCATCCAGGTGACTCCATACTGGCCCTGTCTGGCTAATACACAGGCCTTATGGTTCTGTTGGAAGACGCCCTGGCCTGCTCCTCTGCAGGAGGATTTGCTCTTCAAAGGACATTCCACCTCTCCTCACGTTAGCTACGTTTAACGATGTGGCGGTTGAGGCCGTATTATTTTCTGGGCCTGTTTTTTCTTTTTGTAATCTAGGCCAGGGAGTTTCAGTCAGCAAAGATTTTCCATTGCACTTAGCAGTCTTATATCCGCTGGCGCTGAACTGTAGATTATCGTCTTTTTCTTGCACAGGATCCTGGTGTTCTTCAGCTGGGTTGGATCAGGGTCTTGGCTTCTACCTGAAGGGTCAGTTATGTGCGCTTCCTTTCTCTTCCAGTAGGCCGTGATTTTCCGTGCTCAGGTTTAAAGAAATAAATAAATAAAAAATTTCCAGGGTATGGCGCAGTCTGTCCCTCCTTCCGGTTTCCAGTTGATCCTTAATATTTTTACCTCATTCTTGTGGAACTTCAGGCTCTTTCTTTGAG